>NC_141334.1:11045000-11420000 GCF_037954235.1 Aulostomus chinensis
TAAGTAATTGAAAATTTGAAGTTTTTTTTTTTTTTTTTTTGTGAGAAACCGGCAGCCATTATATTGAGGTGGAGCTTTGTTGGTCATTGTTGCAATACTGGTACAGCTGTCTTCTGCGTGAATAATCACTGCATTAGTCCAGTGGCGTGTTTGAGATGAAAGTATATTCTCAGGCTTTGACATCAAGTCTCTGGTCCTCGTGATATTTTTAAAGTAGTAGGAGGTTGATTTTGTTATTGATTTAACCTTCCCACTGACGTTTAGGTCTCAACAGGAAAACGCAGAGGTTTTGAGCTGGAGTTTTTCTCTTCAGGGACAACCTTTCTTCATTTGCCTTGAAAACAGTTACCTTCGTTTTTTTTTTCTTTAATTTCTGCTTTTGTGGCCTTTTTGTGATGTCGTTTAAAGCTTAAATTTGGCTGACTGATAATGATTGTATGTAATACTTTTTATTTTCTGATCCAAACATAACAAAATAGAGGCTCGTACGCTTTGCATTGCCTAACGTGTCACAATTTAGAATTTATTTGTCCCTTCTTTTCTGGGACCAACTTAAGTTTGAATATTATGGCTGACATTTTGATTTTATGGCACCCAAAGGGATTATGTGAGGTCAAGAAAAACAGTCATTTATTTTGTTGTAATTCAGAACTTGAATTTGTACTTCGATCAGTTTTTCTTCATTTTGTGTAAACGTGTCTTTGACTGCATTCCATTCCATTCACTGCCTGCTATTCTTGCCAAGGACACGTAACATATCTGCACAAATTCCAAATGCATTGTTAAACCATACAGCAGTTTTTAGCAAAAGTCAGGGGTACGGAGGTCAGTTGCTACGAGTCTATTCTTCCAAGTGTAAATAAAAGACCTAAATAGAAAATAGTGATACATTTATCCCTCTGTTTTCGGTGGGTAACTACGTTGTTTGCTGTTCCTTCAGACATCATGAGGTGGCTCCAGTGCCAGAAGTGGTGAATGACATGAAGGTAATTCTAACTTTTCTTTTTTGCTTTTGTTGACATGCATTGTTCTCTTTATTTCCTACATTGCCACAAGAGATTACATTTTTTTGTCGCACATTGTCTCGTTATTTCTACCTCCCCCCCCCCGCGTTATTGTGATTTATAACATCCTGTTTGTGCCTACAGATGGAGTTGAAACTCAGGCTAATGGAGCTCAACTGGGAGAAATCCCAGTGTGTAAAAGTAATGACGGCCGACGAGCGCACCAAAAGTGAAGTGAGGGTATGTACCAACAGCCTTTTACTAGCATATTTTATTTTGCTGGTGACATTTACATATTTGCAGGAGGTGTTAAGTATGTGTATAAATGAGAGAAGGGAGAATGAATCATCCTTGTCACTGACTGAATAAGCAGCTTTTGAGCTCCCCTCACTGGTGACTCACATTCTGATAGTTACTTCCTTGTTTGAAAAGCTTATTTTAAGACTAAAATCATCACAGCAGAAACAGACTTAACAAGAGAGCTCTCACAGATATTAACCTTCTGCGGAGTGTATACAGTATTCTAAATTAAGGCTGCTTTTGTACTGAATCCAAGAGAGCAGCTTCAACACACAAAACACATTTTTTTCAAACTGAACGTGTCTGACTTAGAACCCTCGTTGACCTCCTGTTCCTCAGATGAAGAAGCAGAGACTCAAGGAAAAGATCGAGGCGGATGTTGGGGCCTTGGTCCAGTTCCTGCTGGATGAGAGAGACTCTCTGCTGGAGAGCCTGGATGCCGAGGAAGTGGCGACTATGGCCGTCATAGACGACAACCTGAAGATTATGGAGACGGAGGCGGAAGCTGTAGACAAAGCTATAGCTGACATCCACAGTCACATCAGTGGAAAGACCAGCTTCGAGGTCAGTCGAATACATCGGTGGTCTCGTTAATGGAGGTGTTTTTACGAAGAGACCGCTAGATCTGTGAAACACGGCTAGATCTAGATCAAGCTCAGCGTGCTGGAAATGTTACGCAACAGAAACTGCAATGAATTTACTTAATCTTTGCATGACTGTAATGAAAGATGAGAAGGACAAGTGAGTCAAACATTATGAAATAAGTTCAAACTGAATGCACGTGTGCTTAGTGCTGTTAACTTCATGCAAACTATTTTTCTCCCACCAATAGAGCCTTGCTGAGACATACAATGAGTACGTATTTTTATATATATATATATGTATGTATTTTGGGGAAGGGGGTGGTATTTAACTGCCAATACAATCAACTGCGCCTGGGGAAAGCAACATCAGCACATTTGTTTCTGTCTGATTCCCCCAGGGTCATCCACTGCAAGCCTTTCGCATCTCTCGAGCCGGTTAACTGTCAGACAGAATTCACTGACTTCTCAGGACCCTTCCAGCTCATCATGTGGAAGAAGATGATGCATGTGCTGCACACCAGTAGGTTTCCTCCTTTACTGAGAGCTGGACATGACTCCACCTCTACCGAGCCTCCCTCTTTAAACGAGAGGAAAATCTCCACAAATTTGTATAATTTATGGAACCGAATGGTCTACGTACAAGAGCATTGGTAAACTCGTGTGACTCTACTGAATTCAAATTTTCAAAGTAATTAAAAAGCAAAATTCTGACAGTTTTGGGTATAGTAACTGTAAATATTCCGAGCCGGGGCTCGAACCCGGAACCTTCTTGCTGTGAGGTGACAGTGCTGACCACTGCACCAGCGTGCCGCTCTGCAACCGTAAATATATGAAAGATAAAAGATGAGTAACTGCAAATTAAAAGCAGTTAATATTTTGAGCATTACCGATCAAATGTTCCAGAAAATGCTTGTTTTTGTAAAAGATTTTTTTATTGTTCCTTTTTAGTACAACATTCTTATTTTGGAAACTGTATATCTTTTATTTTTGCACTTCTGCCCATTCAAAGTAAATCAATCTCTCCCTCTCTTCTTGTGTAGTGCCCCAGAACCTCACCTTAGACCCCGACACCGCGCACCCCAACCTCCTAATATCTGATTTTGACACCAAAGTGGAGGAGGGGCGCGTTCGTAACCAGGAGCCAGACCTGCCATTTCGCTTCAACCGCTTCTGCGGTGTCCTCGCAACTGCTCAGTACGCTAGCGGCCAGCACTACTGGGAGGTGGACGTGAAGGACAAAGGTGTGTGGTACCTGGGAGTCACCACTGAGTGCAGCAACAGGAAGGGCTATGTCAGCCTGACTCCCTCCGCAGGATACTGGAGCCTGACTCTGCAGGACCGTCTCTATGCCAACGGGGAGGACGGGCGCATCCCTGTCGCTGACTACTGGAACTCTCCTCGTGTAGGCGTTTACCTGGACTACGATAACGGACGTCTCAGTTTCTATGATGCTGTCACGATGAAGAGACTCTACCTTTTTGACACCTGCTTTGAAGAGCCAGTCTACCCTTTTTTCAGCCCAGGGAAGAACGACCCCGGCAGCCGGCTGCAGATATGCCACTATTACTGAGAGAGAGAGGGTGGTGCGTCCGACTTCACGTGACCAGGGTAGACTGACAGGCTAATACTGACCCTCGGAGCCTTCAGCTGGTATTAGAAGATGAGAGTTATGCTTAATAAGAATTACCAGGGGTCTCATCACACTGTAACGAAGAGCTTAATATCTCTCACCTTTTCGGGAACATTTTAAACTAGGTATTTTTCAACCCTAGACACACACTGTAGGCTCATTCCTCTGGCTGGGGTTTGGAGAGGTGCTGTCTATATCACTGTGTCCTTGTTGTTGCTATGAGCGTCTACACCTCCGGATTGTTCCGCCATACCCCTGTACATACCCAAGAGTTTACCAGCCAGTGCCATCGTCTTTTGTGCAGAACTAAAAGGAAACTACATTTATCTCATTGACAGCTGGCAGTCAAGGATTTCCTGACTGGAACAGCCTCCCCATGCTGGTATTTGGCTGGAACTGGACAGGGTGTGCTGGGATTTCAGCTCCTTGACAAGAATCAAACATTCTAAAGACTCAGTTATTTGTCATGTAGAAGTAAATGTCGCAACACATTTTATTTCAAGTATTTTCAGAATTTTTTCTTTTTTTTTAAATAAATGTAGTTCTGAACGTTGTTTGCGCTGTTGGACGGTCTGGACTTCCTCTTTAGGAAGCTGCTTTTCCTTGTGAACACTGATACCAATGAGCCGGTGCTTGTTGGGCTTGAAAACGAAAAAAATCTGAATCTGATATGACAGACGTTCCCATACGTTCTTCGACGAGAACTCAGTAGTTGTGATTTTTACTCTTAAATACATTCCTTCAGCGAGGGGACAGGGTTTCCAGCTAAGAGCCTGGTGCAAACCTATGGGAGACTGAGTGGAACTTTTATTACATGTTACGTTTTTTTTGCTTTGAAAACAAATATTTCTCCGTACTTTTTTGCTGTTCACTTGTAGCCTTTATTCGATTTATATATTTTTTAAATGCTTTAGATTATTTTGCTGCTTAACGAGTTTTGTCTTGATGAGGTCAAAATGTTATCTTTTTTTTTTTTTTTTTATTTAAGATGTTTTAAGTTTGAATCCAAGTCACACGTGGAGAATGATGCCGATGTATTTTCCTTCATAAGCTTTATACTGTTGAGTCAAAGCGGGTTGTTGATCTGCAAGTGTGACGTTTAACCTTCCGTGATTGCGCAGTGACGACATTTTTTTTTTATTATTTAACAGAAATGTGAAGGAGTGTAGTTAAATCATCACAGCATGATAAAAGTTCAATTTTCAAGCAGGCAGGTAATTGTTGAGACTGCAAAACCTTGTGCTCTTTAACTTTTGACTATTTGCTGATAAATGTTTAGTCTTAGATGGTGTACCTCATTTGATAAACACATTTTCCCCCACTGAATGTTAATCCAGTATTGTGCTTCTTCTACTGTGTCTCAATTAGTGTGATGGATTAGAGATTAAAAAAAAAACCTTGTTAGTGGCCCTTCTCACCTGCTATAAACGTTCTCCGCTGTTTATCACACATCACAATCCAATTAAAAAGAAAATGCAGTTAAAGATGTTTATTCTGTTTTTAATTTCTAACACATCAGGCTGTTAACATTTTTTTTTCCCCTTTGTGCTCAAATGTAAATGTCTTGTGAGTGGTCTATTGTTAACCCTCACAGTTGTCGTCAGTCAGAGGAAGTGACCCTTGGTGAGCAGCCTGCGTCCGTGGGTCGAGGCCTGTTACTTCCTGTAAGAAACCTCGTTTCACTCTCCGTCGTGGTCCAACAAGCTTTTTCATCCTTGACAGTTCTGTGTTGCTGCTTACGTTTTCTTACCACGGGAACATTTTAAGGGGGAGGTGAGAAAACACTTCTCTCCATCTCTGCCTCCCGCTCAGATCATGACTCAGTCTCTTCCTGTTTTGCTTTTAATAAAAGGCCAAACAAATGAATCAAGTGATGAGTCACTCTGGAACGACTTTTCATTAGTGAAAGATATTACCAGGTATTTATACTCGGCTATTTTTCTCAGCTCCCTTGTCTTACCGTGCTGTTGCTTTCAACAACTTCTTCAGGAAGAGCATTTAAATGGAAATTATTTCTCCTCTTTTGGCTGATTGGAATTATTCTAATTGGCTGCACCACTGGGCACCTGCTATGCACTGTAGGGGACAACTCGGTATAAACTTCTTCATCAGAGGACAGAAAACTATTATGAGCACCTTTTAGCAATGATAGGTCAACACATTCAGAGTCATTTGGTTAACAGATGGGGATCTCTGAAGATGGATGTTGATTGAGAAGAATTCCCTGATGAGGATTATCAAATGTTTGCACGTACATTCACTCTCAGAATTATGGTTAATTATGTAAAACTCTAAATGTGTTGGCAAATGGAGGAAGCTCAGTTAGAAGAAAACTGTTAATAAAAGGAACAAAGACAAAGGTTCTAACGTAACGTCTCTGTTTTCTGTTTCTGACCTGGGCACTTTTGCAACAACTGCAACAAATTCAAAGTACTTTTTTGTATCTCCTCTAAAGTTGTTGACTGTTCTTCAAGTTCACACAAACTCCCGCCGAGTCAAAATCAATAGGTGTGGAGATGTTGCACAAGCATGCGCATGAAAAAGCCTTTCCGTCCATCTGTAAAAGGCTGACCCACTTCTCCTGCAAACTTGTCAGACTAGTATGTGATGAGAATGGAATCACTGAATTTGACACAGTTACGCATTACCCAGCTCATGCCTCGTACCTGATAGTTTTTGGGAACACGATATGGCATAAAATAGGATGGTATGGAATAAAAAGGTCATAATTAATAATAAATAATTCCTCATTAAAAATAGCAAATGCATTGATTGATATGGTCTTCTTGCACAAACCAGTCGATTCACAGCAGTTCATAGTGTCAATTTTTAATATTTACAATCATACCTTTTCCGTGATTACATACATGTACATGTGGTTACTTCTTGTATGACTGGCCTTTTGTGGGATACTGTCGGCTACACAAGCTGGTTGGTTTCATTTAATGTGCTAACAAACATGAGAAGGTCAGACTGGCGTTAAAAAAAAAAATGAACAAAGGAGGCAGATGTAGAAAGAATACAATATTGAGGACAAACAGTTTATTCATAAAACAAAGGTGAAAAAACCATTGTGTTCACTGTGTGTTAGCTGGTGTGTTCCTCAAAAGAAAAACCTTCAAAACACAGAACTACCAATTAAATGAACACAAATACTGGATCATCCATGGTAAAGGTGCTTGTTGGCTACAACAGGAGTAAGATTGTAATATACAATACACAGTCTGATTATGTTAAATGATAACTATACACTGAGGCATATATATTACTCTTGCAAACTAAATAACTCTTAGAATATTTGTAATTTGTGCAATGTTCAACAACAACTTACAACAATACATTTTGGCAGAAGGAAAATTGGGGCGAAAGAGTTTTCAGTGCCACAAGCTACAAAGCCTATGTACAATGATGTTTGGCAAAGAGGAGACGGCTCAAAAGCACCAATTAGAAAAATAATTTGCAGAACAAATTATGTAGAAAAGAAAAAAATAAATTAAGTCCTTTTGAAAAAATTAAACAAAATACAGCTAATAAGGTGTATACAACTTTGTTACATTGATGTTTGTAAGTCATTTGTTAGACGACTACTTGGCATAACCTTCTACTGTATTTGAATATGCTCCAGTGTTGAAATCAGTTGAAGTGCTGGAATAAGTAGGCTTTATAGTGAAATAACATGGACACCGAATCCATATATACACTTAAATATGCATATGTACAACTAGACTAGGTTGTAGATGTGAATATACAAAAGTGCATGTACGAGTACAAGATGGTAGGGTAATAGAGGTGAACTAGAAAGACTTGATCCTGAAGTAGAGCTGTTTGATGTGTTCAAATGTCTTTTTTAAACGGGACTATTGTGCTTTATGATGCTCGTCTTTGGATTTCGAAACAAACAACAAAAAAAAGCCCCCCCCCCCCCCCCCCAAAAAAAAACCCCAACCTTGAGTCACCTCAGCTTATGACAAACAGGGGATGTGCAGGGGAATAAGGTGCTGAATGAGAATAAGAAACAATTTCTTTTCAACAACACATTCCTGTCTGGAAGTTTTCTGTTACATAATTTACTAGAAACCGTAAGGCAGTGACGACAGGGTCATTTTTGGAGCACACCGACATGCAAAGGGGAAAGGCCTGAGCGCTTGGCCTTCACTGGTAGACTTGTTTCCATCCAACTTCCTGTCATGCCTGTCTGCATTGCTCCAAAAAAGAGAATCACCAACTTGTGACTGGCAGCCAGTCTACTGTGAGGTCACACTTGGGAGAAATACAGCTGAAACCCATTCCAGAAGCTAATTTCCCCAAAGGGATATTTGGTTAAAAGTGTCAAAGTTCGGGTGGTGTGACCTGGACGAACCACAAAAGATTTATTCCTGAGTTGCTTGTTGTATTTTATGTTCCATTAAAGCAACGTGCCACCTTTTGAGAGGATGGCAGATCAGCGTATTTCCCCCAAATTTTCATTTAATCTTTATTTGACCAGAATTTTCCTTGAGGTTAGTGCGTCTCCACCTGCATTAGGTTGTTCAAATTTCAGAGAGACTAACCAATTTATGTCTATGAAACACATTTCTGAGGTGTTTTAAAAAAATGTTTTCATTCCTTCCGATGATTTTTTTTTATAGTCAAGTGAATATGATTATCATATACGAATAATATTTCTTCTGAAGTGTTTGAATTTATTGGAACCAAGTGTTTCAGCTCTATGTCCACAAGTAGTAGTCGTAGTAGTAGTATGTAACTTTTCTAAGCAGAAGTCATGTAGCGGTGGTTTCCTCCCTTAGTCTACTGCAGGTATCTGTAAACCTTGAAGCAGTGGTTGCCAGAGTCAGCCACAGCCACGTGTCCATCTGAGGTGAGGGCGAGACCCTGCGGCCCGTACAACGGGTCAGCCGAGGTGTTAATGTAGGACAGGAAGGAGCCTGTGCTGTCAAACACCTGGAACAAACAAAGAGACAAAGACAGTTGCTCAGTTTATGGAGCAGCTGTGATCATTGCTCCAAGGTTTAGTCTGAAAAGACATGACTTTGATAGGAAAGAAGACAAAACCTCACCTGTATTCTGCTGTTGCCCCAGTCAGCTACGATGATGTTTCCGTTGGCGTCCACGGCCACACCAGTAGGAGCATTGAACTGACCGTTGCCTTCACCGTGAGAGCCAAATTTGAACAAGAACTCTCCGTCTGCACTGTACACCTGCAACAAGCAAAAGCACGTTTGTCTAAATTGTGCTCAGTGATATCTGTCAAACGGAATCAGAAAGATTATGTCTGTAGCTGCTGCAGAGGTGACGAAGGGGCATGGCTTACCTTCACCGAGTGATTGTGAAAGTCAGTCACAATAATTTCATTCTTGTTGTTTACTGCAACAAAGTGCGGACCTGGATGAAGAGAGAGGCGATGTCATTGCTGCAGCTGGAACAGAAAGTGATTCCTGTACTTTGCTTGACTCCTCTATTCTCACTAGGCCATGGCAACACATATTTCAACTAGGTTTTTCTCAACACAGTTACAAAGTTTAATTTGCTGGTTAGCTGTTCTGATTTGCTTGAAGCAGTTTGGGTACAAAGTACCACATTCTTGTCATGCATTAAATGCTTAATCGATTTACACATTTGCTTTTCTGTCGTTCCAGAATGTGCAACACGGCATTAATCCTCATGAGACGTTCTTAAATCTGGTGCATATTGCTTGATTAATAAAAACTCATTGTGCGTGCTGAAGCTGTATCAGAGCAAACAGGAATCGGTGGTTAGTTTGGAGCGGTGACATTTCTTTCATATCCATCTTACACAAAAAACACAATGCACATGACAGAATGTTGCTAATTGTAATAGTAAGTGATTATTACAATGGCGTATGTCTGATCATCAGTGTACAGGCACAGCTGGATCTCACAACGTGTCAACAATCGGAGTTGTCGGGAGGTCAGACACATAATCAGGGAGTCGGGTTAGACAGAGGGCACCGCACTGTGGGATTAAGGTTGCAGCAAGGCCACACTTAGTACTTACTGAAAACTGAGCCAGATTTATTAAAGTTTGGGCCAAGTTTTTCTGAATTGGAAAACAGGAGGAAGAACAGAAACAAAGAAAAATCGGTAGTCAGAGATAAAGGAAGAGTAAAGAAGAAAATTAAGAAGGGTGGTCAGTTTGTGAGGGAAGCAGAGGGTCACTGCATCGCCGGGACTTTGCTCACAAATATACAGTATATGCAGGATGTAATAAATGAATGTTATTGAGCTGTACTCAGAAATACATTTAGGGTATATCAGCATCTGGAAGTGTGGGGAAAAAATAATTATGGTTGAGAATCAGTTTAAAAAAAAACACAAAATCGTCTGCATCAGAATTTCCCATTCCGAAAGTTGCACCGAGTGCCTGTTCGGTGTTAAACAAGAGTACATTTTACAAAAAATAAAAATAAAACAAACAAAACATACCCTTAATAGGTAATATATCAGGATGATAAATACATTAGACATCATTGTGAGAACTACACTGTTATACATCCAGGCCTCCTTTTCACCTGCAAACTGCCGGTCTGCCGTCCCTCTGCCTCCAAACTTAGTCACAAGCTTCCCATTCGACTGAAAGATGAAGACACAGCAGGCCTTGTTGTCCACAGTGATGATGTGTCCATTCTTATCTACAGCCACACCCTTAGGACCCATGAGTCTCCCTGCGCCGATCTTATTCTGTGCAGGTGAAAAGAAAAGGACAGACAAGGCAAAAAAATCTTCAAGCAGTATTTTGTTTTACATGTGAATGTAGAACAAGCAAAAGGGCAGAAAATGTGTTTTTTAAACAAATCCTTATTATTAAAAATGCTCTTTGCCAACACACAGTTTGCACAACTTACCTTAAATTTGCCATCGGACGAGAAGATGCTGACCCACCGATTGTCATAGTCGGCCACCACAATGTCACCGTTCATGTCCACAGTGACTCCTGTTGGTCTCTGCAGCTGCCCCGGCGAACGACCTCTGACCCCAAAGCGCATCTTAAACTGACCGTCATTGGAGAACACCTGTAATCAGTTCCACCATGGATGCAGCAAGAAAAAAAGAAGGAGTGAAGTTACTGTGATCATGGTGCTACCGTCTTATTTCCTTGGAGTCTGCCTCACCTGTATGCACTGGTTGTTGCTGTCAGCCACCACCACCCGGCCATTGCTAGACGCTGAGATTCCCTGCAGGTTGGTGAACTCCCCCTTCTCTCTCCCACGAGAACCTGACAAATAGTTATGCACTCAGTCAATGTGCACCACAGTGCGTAATCTTAAATATTCTCATCTCCTGGCGGGTGGAGCTTCAACATGTCACGTCCTCTATTAGTTTTGATGTTAGCTGTCATGTACAGTTGTGTTGTAAACTGTATGCAGAGGCGCTTTGGGGCTTTTCCTGTTTTGACAGATACATGACTTCTCTTCTCAGGATCCATCTTACCCACTCTGTAGATAAGTTCATCCTCAATGGGGTTCTCCTTCTTCTTGGTGGTGCTGTACATACTGGAAGGCCGTCGTACTGCTTTCTGACGTATGTGACCTCCTGTCCCACTGGGAGACTTCACCCTCCTCTTCACGTCATCTGGAGATTGTGGCACATCTGACGGTTTGACCACCCGCAAGCGGAACGGGCTGCCACGTATCGGCTGGCTGTACAGCATCAGAGCAAAGGAATACTCTCCCTCGGAGCGTACCGTGTAGCCCACCTCGTACGTTCCATTCTTATTGTCCGTTATGTCCGGCTCTACAGCCCGGCTTCCATCAGCAGATGTTATCTCTGCTTTTAAAACAGCATTTCCTGTTCGCACCAACTCACCATCCTGCAGAGAAAAGTAAGGGATCCAATTCCGGATTAGTTTTACAAGGCAATAGGTGGTTAATGAGTGGTTAAATGGAACTAAAGTGTTCTTTCTCTTTTGCCTCAAACAACATCCCAATAAAATAATATACAGTAAACCACTTACATAAGCGGCATGGCAGACTTACTTCTGACTCGCCACAAGCTTTGTTTTACAATAATACTAATGTGTGTCCAGCGTTTCCTCCTGCAACCCTTTAAAGAATTCAAGCAACATTCTGAGAGCAACATGGAAGAAGCTAAGTAAGACAGTACTTTGTCTTTTGTTGTCACAGTAATGGTGTGGTGCTGCCCAGTTGTTGCGTGGCGAAGACCCTCTCCTGTGGCGACAGATGTGTGTGCCACCGCTGCTGTGGTGAGGAGAACGCCCAGGTTCTGGATGGATCTTCGCAGACCTTCAGTCTCTACCTGGAGGAGGGACAGAAGATCGCCGCTACTGGAAAATGTCAAAAATTGATGGTTTCAATCAGAATTGACAGCGGTGGATACCTGACAGTCCAGGTGAGCGTTCTGATGTGGTCTCTCTGGGAAGTCGTGTCTCGCCAGTGCTGTTACCCGTTCGCTCATTTGCTTCTGAACTAGTAGCACCTATAGATGCCAAGGTTGTGTTAATATTCTTCTTTTCAAAACAAAAATGTGGGATATTTTGCAAGCTCTCATCCTGAATTTCCTTTGACTGCTTCTCTGTATGTGTTGTTTAGAATGTGTTCGTACAATCTGCACACACACACACACACACACACACACACACACACACACACACACACACACACACACACACACACGCACGCACTTCAGTAGCACTCCCGTGACTCAGAGCCTGTTCCGTAAAGCTGCAACTGCTCTGGATATGATCTTTCCCCTGGAGGAGAGACGAAAGCTGAGCCTGCAGGACCTGCACCCGGGGGGTGGGGGGTGGGGGGTGGGGTGGAAGGAGCAACAGGACAAAAGAGTAAAAGATGAGTAGAAAACAGATGAAACTTTTTTTTTTTAATGAAGAGTGACGTCCTGACCATGACAGAGTTATGATCCAAATACCCCAAAAGATGCAGCTGTACATGTTTGCACTAAAGACACAAACCTTCTGCTTGGCGCTGCAGATGTTCTCCAGGTCTGTGATGAGGGCTGTCTTACGCTGATGCAGAGCCCGTTCAAGTTCTTCAAAGGTACTGGTAATCTCTGCTACCGCTTCGCTCTTCCTTTCATTCAGCTGGCGCGAGATCTCACTCACCAGCTCGATGGCTGCTGTCAACTGGGGGAGCCTGTAATGTAACATAAAAATACAATTTCCCACCAAAAAGTTATCATATACATGAATTAGTTATAACTAAACCAGATATTAAAATTAATATAATGCTGTTAAAAACACATTCTTTTTTTGACGTTGTATGTTTGCAGCCATAGCCAGCACCATGTTTTGATCCACTGGGCACAGCACAGATTGTCTATGTCAACACAGAGATGGCAGATGCCAAATCTGGGCCAAATTGAAGCTTCTGAGCACCTGATGTGAAGGAAATATTCCGAAAGCTTCATCACCTGCTGTGAATGGCATCCAGCTGTGTCTTTAACACAGCTTTGTGTTGTTCCACAACATCCCGCAGAGGTACAGTCATGTGCTCCCGGTGCTCACCCTCGGTACAGTCCAAACACATGGCTGTCTCACATGACTCGCAGTAGAACTCCATCACCTGCAGAGGGAGACAAATGAAATACTTTTGCTGGGGTTGCAGATATGTCAGATTCCTAGCTACTCATTATTGATAAGATTTGTAGAAGCGAGGCACCACACTTTATACCTTTCCCTCATGGTTGGGGCAGCAGAGTGGTTTCCCTGCTGCTGCAGCACTGACTGACTCCAGGACGCTGCAGGCCTCTGGTCGTGAGCACTCTGGGTCTCGCTGAAGGACCTAGCCCAAAATATTTCATCACATAAGATGATCATCAGTTTGTTTGTGTTTCATGCCCTGTTTGACTAGTGGTGGAGTATTCTCTGTTTTTAAGAGAAGGGTGGGGCCCCTTGCAGGGTTCACACCAGGACATTGTGGCGAGAGATTGTATGTTGTGGGGTGTAACCACAAGACCACAGGATATGTGTAGATCCTTTACTCTGTCACTCTTGTCGGTTAGCTTAATTTAGTCTTATCTAAGGGCACAAACACACAGTTGTATATTTCCTTATAAGCAACCTCACCTCAGTATTTTAGCTCACTTGATGTTTGCCTTAATTTTCAGCTATACATGCCAAATGTCATGCAGATAGAGCCAGTATTGCAGTTACATTCTACTGCAATACCAAAGAGCACCACAGGGTGGTTTCTATCCTGGATTGAGGTGTCCTCAATAATGAGATGGTACAGTGAACTGTAGCAGTGGGGAGCCTCTTTTCAGTTGTCTGTCAGCTCTCTAAACTGGCTTGTCCCAGAGTTGCCAAATGCCTCCTCCAGCTGTACACCAGCTCAAAATATAAAACTGCAGGGAAGTTTGAAGTGACAAGAATAACTTCAGTCTGCAAGCATTCAGACCAGGGTTGGTCAAACTTCTTCACTTGGTGGGCCAAAACCTAAACTAAATGTTGGCCACAGGCCAAAAACAAACACATATCAAGTTAGAATATTGTGCGCCACTGTCTCTGGCACGTCTTCATTTTTGTCTTTCTTCAATTGTGCTAAGAATTTGTGCGAGATGTAAGCACAAAATGGGATCTTACAGCTTCAAAGAGCATTCTAACTCACAAAAAAGAAACTATAGCAGTTACTTATTGTATAATCTTTATAGATATTATTATAATGATCATTTATCTATTAGTATTTGGTATATTTGTATTAATAGCCTTTGTTGTGTTACATCATAATTGGTTATCATCTGTGTTTATGTCCTCTCATCTGGAATATGTTTGATCCTTCTGTTTTTGAATCACTCCAGTCCGAGAGTACATACCTCCATGAGGTTGGTGATGAAAAAGTTGTTCTGGAGAGCACAAACTCCTTTCTCAGGAAGGATAGATGTCTGCCGACACACTGGACACGAGAGCGTCAGGGACTCTGGGGGGATGTAGTTCTGGAGACAGCTAGAGGAACGGAGTGAGATAAAACATGAATGAACAAAATAAACCTAAGTGGGAGAGAGTAGAAGAAAAGGGAAGACCCTGGAGAGGATGGTCCCCATCACCATAATTGAGAGACAGTGGCTAAATAGTGTTGGTGTCACAAGGAATTGTGTAAAAGTGGATGCGAGTCAATAAAGAGACCCACAGCCTCAGGAGGAGACTCCTTCTCTGTCTGAGTCATTCCTTGAGTGTGTGTGTGTGTGTGTGTGTGTGTGTGTGTGCGATATGTACAACAATGACTGCATTTAGGCACCAGCCTCCCCTGAGACCCTTAATGGATAAGCAGTATAGAAAATGAATGGATGGATAGACCCTACATTTTGTGTGCATGTAGAGGTTCTGGACTCCAGCTCAGCCTCACCCCAGCCTGCAGCAGTCACACATCTATCCCACCAACCCTTGAAGGCTGACACTAGACACCTTTGAGCAAAACCAAAGCCACAGTCAGCAGAATTCTACTGCAATGTGCACATTTCTTCACTCCTGGCCTGCAGCCTGGCCGCCTTCCACCACGCGATCATCTATGAAACATATGACTGTTTTTTCCCTCGTGTCTGTGATCACTAAATTAGTGGTTAATGCTGCAAGAAACGAGAGGTCAGTGTGGCGGTTTAGCCTCACACAAGGATGTCTGCGAGCTAGAGTACTCGGTCTGCATGCTAACACAGTCCTGTTTAATTTATGACGCCACAAAGGCCCGGCCTCTTCTTCTGCTGCTGCTGCTGCTGCTGCTGCTGCTGCTAAACTGCAGCTCTGAGCTTTGAGAACAACAAAGAGCTTAACGTGAGTCTCCATCTATTTGCTCTTTCAACACTACAATAAACTTACGGCGCCTGAATAAATAACAGTTTCTCTGTCGACCAGACAGGTATAGCCAGTTAATGATGGAGTAATAATGGAGATTTGCCAATACTTCAAAGACTGAATTATAAAATAGCAGAAAGTTGTAAAAAAAAAACAACAAAAAAAACAACAACATTGTAAAAGGGAATTTTGGTAAAATGTTCGTTTTTTTTTCTTCTTCTTTTCAGAATAGCATTCCCATTAACTTTCATGTATGGTGGTGAGGCAATGACAGCCTCATTTATCTTTTTATTCTGTGTTATAATGTCAGTGATATCCATGAGACATCTCGAGCTGTTTTATCCCCTCCGGTGTGTTTTGGCCTTAACTGATCAACTGTCAAAAAATGTCTCATTTTGTAGAAGCATTTTCGACTGATGAAATCAAGCTTAAGGACAAACGTTTCATGTGACGATTTCATTATAAAAGTCTTTTCTTGTTTTGCTAGTCGAATACTTTTAAATGATAAGCTGCAACAGTAGGAAATGAACAGGAAGTTAATACAGAGTTTTAGCTTTCGAAAATGAATCAATTCTGAGGTTTGAATTTAAAATCTGTCCGTGTATAAAACATCTCCATGTGTCCCTAAAACATCTCAGACATCAGAATAATCTCAAAAATCGATGACTATTGAAGGCACCACGGATTGAAACGAAATCTGGATATAGTAAGTGAAGCAGGACTGTTCTGGACTCCTCAAACCAGCCACCCGTCACCCGTTTCAGCTCCTGGAGTCGTCCGTTTAACGGCGATTTGCAAACGACACATTAATTCTCTGGAAGCGATTGCTGCTTTTAAATTTGGATTTTTTTGGAGAACAGCCACCCTCCCAGTATAGAACCACACCGACCAGCCCCACTCAAGAAGCTCCAGAGGGTCTCAACCACTGTCAGCCATCAATGACTTTGAAGAGATTATCTGACTTTGGAAATTTCAAGTTACATCAATACAAACTAACAATCCTGCAAAAAGCCAGATGTTCTCACAGTGATTCATAACATAGACTAGAGAAGAGTTGTGTCACTTTTGATGCAGTAATTACGACTAACAGTAAATTAATGATCAAAAATGCATTTCTAATCAAATGACTCACTTATTAGATTCATCCCTGCGAGGTTTAACTGAAGTGACTAAAAATAAATTCCTTTGTTGGAGAAAGATGTCATTTACATAATCGAAAAATAAAATCCACGCCAAATTCCAGCTCAGTTAGGAAATTGTTCAAGAAGTTTCTGTGCTTCAAGGCAAACCATCACAAGAGGAGAAAAAGTGGGGCAAAATTAAACAGATACAACACCCTACTAAACTGAGAAGGCCCAGCGGGAGTTCCCTAATTTCTCAGCACTAAGACCCCTAAAACTACATCAACCCATCCAGTACTGCAACATCTGTCTGGCATCATCATGTACAGCTCCAGACAAAAATCTGTTCACCTCAGCAGGACTCCAGATCACATGCCAGCCAGTTAAACCAGGGATTAAACTTGCCCTCCGGTGGGCAAATGCCCCTCATGCTGCTTGGGAAAAAGGATTCTCTGGCTATTTGAAAAACCACACCATAAATATTTGTTTGATCATAGGTTTAGAAGTAAATGAGTTGGAAACATAATCCTGGATTGTACCTAACAACATAGTCCTCTCACAATCTTCCACCCTGACCTACAAACTTCCCAAAAGCCTCCTGAACTTGGCTCAGCACGAAAAGGCCTCGGTAAGTCCTGCCTGAGGGGGTGTCATCTTTCTGAGATTGAGGCATTGTAATTGTGTCTCCAAACAACAATGAGCTCTTTCTCAGAGGGGCACCGATTGTCCCTGATGCTGAGGAATGCACATTTCCCAGCAGACTCGATTAGAAGATGTCTTCTGAAATAAGGATATGCGATCAACAAAGTTCCTTCATTAAGTGACGTGAAGAAAAAATAATAATTCTCAATGGAAGGTTATGAGGATAAACTATGGTGTCACCTTCTTTGCAACTCATCATTGCCAGAAAAAGCTACTTGTAGCAGATGCTGTCAGCAGGGGTGAGCAGAGCAGATACGTAGTGTCAGGTTTGGCTTGAGGGAAGAGCAGGTAATTAGGAGACTGGCCAGTGTTTTGAAAGGGACAGCACCTGTGTTAGTTACCTTTCACAGAAGGTGTGCAGACAGGGCAGAACCTTGGGGTTGCGGTAGTGATCCAGGCAGATGCTGCAGACCAGAAACTGCTTGTCTATCTGACGCACCACAGGGCTGGTGCTCCCAGGCTCCCGCTTTGCCATGGCAGAGGACATTCAAAGCCAGTTAACCTGCAGAGAGAGAGCACATTAATACATTCATACATGTCTTTTTTTTTTTTGTAAAGTCTCCCACCTACAGCCAATTTTTCATTTCTATCGACAAAACCGCTAATGCTACGCAAACTTCCCACAGGAGGTACCAGGAACTGACAAAGCTCTTTAATTCCTTGATCAGTACAAAAAAAAAGTCTGTATTGTTATGGCATTATTTCTAGGTTAATACCTGACGAATGCTAGCTGAAAGAGAACCGTGTGAAATCGGAGGCATGCACCAGTCGTGCAGCTGATGCAGGCAAACCAGTATGTCGGTGCTCTTAATTAACATCTTAGTTGACACCAAAGCTACTTTGTTCGGTTAAAGACGAACCTTTCATAATAAATCTTGAATAATGTAGTTAAACAAGTTGAGCACACCAGTTCTTAAAAAGACACACTAAAAAAAAATGTAGCTACTGTACTGATGTGAGAGTGATTCATGATTATCAGACATCTGCCTGTTTTAGGGTTGCAGTGAGGTACCTCATACAGTGGTCAAGCATTTCCTCATCTCAGGTGTTAAAAAAATGCAGCCACACAGAACATCTCATCTGCGCGTCCTCTGTCCACCTTAACCTCTGCTGTCCAATGGGAGACTTTTACAAATTCTTCATGAAAAAAAAGAATTAATATGTTTCACGTTTTAATCATAATGAAAAAAAAGGCTTTATATTATAATCATCGTTGCGTAAGACAAGTATTGTATTGTAACAGGTTTGCGCGTTCATATATTTGAGTTCTTGGTAAATTTCACATTGCGTAATAACCCTTTAACCTATTTTTGAATAAAATTTGATCTTGATCGTTTGCAATTTTAAATACATTCAAAATGGTTCACATCTACTACCTAAAATACACAAATACTTAGAATTCTGTGAAATTTTGGAACTAAACCCTGCTAAGTGACGGTAGAAACAATGCCTTGCATAATTTCATCTATTATAGAAATACAGTTACGAGGTACAGGAATATTCTGCCTAGCAACATGAGTCGTTGCTGTTTGCAGCGTGCCCCACTTTCACATTCATCAGTGCGAGTCCCAACATGTATGGTGCAATAATTACAGTGATATGCTGAGGATGCTATTGAACCTCATCGCCGTGATCTTAGGGTGTATCAGAAATATGAAGATAAAATGTAAAAGAAAAAAAAAAGGTGGAATGACATCACATACACATGCACTGTGTAACAATTAAGGAATTAAAGTTTTGTGAAGATGAGAGATAATTATGAACTGAAGCTGTTTCACCTGATGTGACCTAAGTCTGTTAATGCTGCATGGATGTCATTTTTTATCTCTGTGTTGCTAACGTGTAGTCCAGCCTCTTTTTCACAGTAGGTCAACACATGTATTATTCATGTTTCAGACACAGACATGTACTCATACGCTCATACAAATGCGGGGATGAGTGACGAGCAGCGTGAGTTTATCTGGCCTTGAGATACAGTTATAAACATGACACAGTCGGTGACAGGGACACAAACACACCGATAATCATCATCCCCACCAGACTCGCCCCTGTCTGCACATCTGTCACTGCTGGATCTAATGCAACGCTCAATCCCCTGTATCCCAGCTGCTCATGCTCTATTGTTGGTTGCTGCCCACTGTGCGCGCAGACTCACACACACACACACACACACACACACACACACACACACACACACACACACACAATGTGTCATGCAGTATCTATCCAGTCCTGCAAAGAGGATCCAAACAGCACTTTTTTTTCCAACAGTGAGGGTAAAGGTGACTTCAGAGGCTGTCAAACATAAGAACAACATGTCACACTCTTGTCGGGGATAAGTGGGGTGGCTGAGGGAAATTATTAGTGATAAGTAGCTTATGTTTTGGCTAAATCTAAATATGCATTGTTCGCTGTAATCTTGGCCACTTCAAAAGTATCCACTTCTCTCTATTGGAATTTGATGAAAAGTAGTTAGAAAAGGAACCGGCCACAGGAGGTTGAGTTCAGCACCGGGTTACATGGTGATCACAACTTTGTTTTTGCACTGGCACCCATGAAACAATGCTAATATGCTAATTATGTCAAGTTTTGTGCAAAGAAATGTTCACGTCATTGCAGTTCACTGACAACAGCTTCTCGAAATGAAATTCATTGTTAGAAAATAATGTGTCAGTCAAATAATGTCTGGATATTTTGAGGCACAAAAACAAACTTTTTGGTTTAAGTTGAGTTTGTAAATCACAGTTCTGTAAACTGGACTCAAACATCCATCTCCTGCTGCAAGGTCTGGTGTTTGCTGGTGCTAATAACCAATGTAAGCTGCCCCCGGATATGAACTACCTCATCAACCAAGATATCTCTGCGTCCACCATGAAAAGAAATTGCTCATCTTAAAGAGGCTGAAGAGGGAAGTTTGGCACAGACTTCAGCTCATCATCCTCATACAGATGCACCATCAAGAGCATCTTGACAGCAGAGGTCACCCCTGCCACACAAGACAATTAAAATCTGATCACCCAGCATATAGTCACCCTTAGCCAGACGTTACTCCAGATCCCAGCACACGAACCTATCCCCCTGCTGCTGTCTGGCAGATGTTACCAGAGCAGGTGAGCTCACACCTCTGGATCCAAGGACCATCGAGCTAAACCGAGCTATGACTCCATTGGCATGGCTTTGGTCATTGCGTGCATGCCATCATTTATTTTTGCACTATTTCTATTACTAACATCTTACCTCTCTCCATCTTATGCCACCCTGTTTTTGAAACAGTTTGTAGTGTTCTTATCTACAGTAGTTTTCCTTTGTACTCTTTATCTTCTTATTGTGTGCATTCATTTTTTGCCTGATTCCGTCTAATCCTAATTAAAAATGTTACTCTGCAGATTACATGTGTTATCCTGCACAAATGACACATAAAGCTGAACTTGAACTCACTCACTCTCTGCACCAGCACGCCCTGATACTAATATCATCATTCTGTTATGATGTCTGTCTAAATTTAGACACATGTATTAGTGGTTAGATGGGACCGCAATGACTGTGCAACTAAAATAAGACGGGGGGGGGGGGGTGTAGGAGAGTGAAGTGGCTTGTTTGTTTATTTTTAAGAGAAAAACGCATTTGGAGGACAAAAAGCAGAATCTAAAGCTTGATGAATCCAAACTTTCAGATGAAAAAAATAAGTGGCAAAAATTGTAAAACAATCTGGTGTGAGTCAGAGAGACAGCAACTCATTTAATCTTCATTAAAAGACAGTAGCCGATGCCTGTTGCATTTTTTTTTTGTTGTTTTCTCAGTTGCATGCTCCAACAACAGACACATCATGTCACAGGTGCTCTAGTGAACATTCATAGTTGAACAGATTATGTTTGCTAATGCTTCCAACTTCATTCATGGTCATTTAAACCCCTAACTAGGCCAGCAGCCTTCATTTTGACCAGCGTACTGACAAACTTGGCTACAAGTTAAAAATGCAAGAGAAATTGCGCAGATTCTGGAGTTGGTCTTTGTAGGTAGTGGCATCAAAACGAAAACAAAACAGGAAAGCTTGAAAACGTGATGCATAAGAGGAGGCATCCCAAATAGAGCGGGCAACTCATCAACAGGAAATGAGCAATAACTCTTCATAGGTAAAGTTGCGTGTAACCAAACTATTTTTAACATTCGAGACTGAAGTATAATTCATTGTGTGTGCGTTTTTAAGTCTCCAGCATGTCTGTGTGTGACAACAAGTTAATACCCGGGGAGTTAACACACAAAGCCTTTATTCACTGCCGGCTTTTGCCAACACAAAAGTAACAGTTTCCTTTGTCTCGGTCAGTGCTGTTGTGGTACAGTTCAGTGGAATCATCACAGCTCATATGCGTGTTGTGGAAATGGAGTGGAAAGGAAAGTAAAGGGACCATACTGAAGACAAGCGAGGGAATCAAACATCTTCCTCTACGTAGATCAGCGGGAGGGCAGGAAAAAAGAAAACTTCATAGAGGAGAGAATGAGAACAAGTAAAAGTCTCAGCCTTTCTCACACTCTGCTCACTGTCACGCGTCTGCCCAGCACCAATGAAAAAGTGTTGACAGCTTGAACAAACTCACACACTCTCCTCTGGTGACTGCTGAGCTGACACCAGAATCACATGCACACTTTGCATGTACACAGGGATGACAGAAAGCCTACCTACTGTCAGTAGTGCAGAGAAGATCAGTCTAGAAGACTCCATGGCAGCTCTGTGTTAAATCAGTGTAACACTGAAGAATCAGCACACATTCACGCCCACTCCCCCCTCCCCACTTGTCTCTCCCCTGCACACTCTTCCTTTTCCCTTTTCCTAGTCTTGCCTTTCCTCTTCTCCACACAACGCTCACACACATAATCGTTCAGAAACGTTGGATGACAACAGAGGGTGGGACTGTAGATTCAAAGTCCCTCCTACTGTCAGAGCTGTTTACAAGCATGAGTTGACCGGGTACCCTCCTACTGCTGCACTCTGATTGGCTGGGGGAGCAGAGGCTAGAAGGGAGGAGGGATTGCATCATGGACCAACAATTTGTGTTAGGCAAAGGGAGTGAGAGGTAGAGATTGAAACCGACATGAAGAAAAGTCAGTTGTTTTATTATTAATTTGTAGGAAATACTTTAAAGTGAGTTTGGTTTTAGAAAGTAAGTTTGATCCTCGAATGCAGCGTCAGAAACCAGCGGCGGGATGATCATCAACAGTTGGATCTGTCAGGCTCCAGTAATAGTTCTGAAGAAGCACTCATCTTTAAGCCAGTCAAGTACACACAGCCAAACAAAATACAGTTATATAAATCATGAGGTCACTTTTTGAAAAGGGAAATTTGACCACATGCCTCTCCTCTCAAATTACATACATGCTAGGATTAAGAAAGACACATTTAATTCTGAAAAGGGGATTATCATTCGGAGTCAAATGCCTTGTCACCCAGCTGTGTCCTTAGGAAGTGGTCAGATTTAAATCTAGAGCAAGAGGTGACAATTCTCAGACAAAAACATCAATCTACAATTAATCTGTGCGGATTGAGTCCAGCCGCAGCTCCTCCCTGCGCTTCCAGCTCCTCCACGCCCACGCACACCTTTCCAAAATCTCATCATCCCACAGAGCAGACGGCTGTGGTGGGTGTAACAGGAAATACGAGATTAGAGGATGAACATACCACTCAGAGAATAACATCTACTATTGTCTCCTCCACCCAGACATTGATGTTCATTTTATTAATATTGCTGCGGCAGCATTTTAATCACTTCTACAAAATTTTCAGGAGCTACTGAGCTCATGAGAATTATCTTTCAAGATCAGATTTTCTCCTTACAAATTAAACTCCCATCGCCGCTGGATAGAACAAGACTAAATCACCATTAGGAGTTAATGTTCCATACACCTTGCAAAGCTTTTTTGAAAAAGACTGCTGTCATCAATGCGTCCAGCACTTTACTGCTTTTTTTTTTTTTGGTTTTGCTTTATTGCTGTGCTTTCTGCTGAAATGACAATTTTACCAGAATTTATACTCCAGCCCAAGAGGAAGGTGACCATCAGAACCTGCCGCTACGAGTCTCTCACAAACTAAGGAGTAGACCTGGCATAGAAAGACTTCAAAAACCAAGTACTAAAAAAACAATAACAGGGCAGGCTGCTTTACACATTTTCAATAAAAAGATGTCTATGTTGAATAAAATGTTTATTGATGGAAATTTCGTTACAAAACAAAAAATATACAGTGTTTAACTAGAGAGCACAAACTGCATCCCCACTGAGGATGAGCTAAGATTTAGGATATGAACACAATATCATAAAAATCTGAAGTACTTGTGATAGTATAAGTAGTACCATAAAGGAATGTGATCAAATATTGCCTTTCTGTTCACAAATATACTGCCAATAGCTACAGAATATCCTGCCAAAAATCTGCAGGATTTTTAAGACTTAATCCAAATCCCCTCCAAAAAGTTAATCACTTGCTCCTTGTAATATTTTCTGTCTTCTCACCAAAACTCATTAAAATCTGCTCTTGTTTTTTGAGTGTTATTCTGTACACAACAAATAGAAACACAGAAGTAAAAACTCAGACTAAACACAGTTAATGTGAACATTTAATCGTAAAGTCCATGCAACATTTAGAGCGTATGAACCTACTGTATATCAGAGGCTTGAGTAAAAATTTAACAACCAAAACCATTCTGGAAAATTAATATTCATGACAGTCCTGACTGTGATGTTCTCCAGGAAATACGACAAGAGAATCCACATCTGCTTGCGGCTTATTGCAAATGATATTTTCAAAGAATCGTAGAGGTTTTTCTGTGGGTCGTTGGGGACACTCATCGTGACAAATAATGTGACGAGGAGGTTTCCGAGTGAAGGAGGTGAAGGGTATTGCTGCTGCTGCTTGTGCTCAGATTTTCCCACCTGAGGCCTTTTAAATAATGTTGTGCTTATGTGTTTTCCCCACAGGAAGACTTATCATCCTGGCTCTGCCTGCTGTGCCCCGAAACCTCCTGACGGGTGAATTTAAAAGATACATTTCTGTGAAAAAGATGGGGAAAGGACGATTCCCTCTGAATAAGAGTCATATAGCCTCAAACTCAGCCTTGTTACATCACACACACACACACACACATCACACTGAAGATTTAAACCCCACATTCACTGTCACAAGGATATGCAAAATGCAACACACACACACACACACACACACACAAAAACTATTGATGGTGTGTACGGCTGGACGATAACCCTCATTAGTATGCTCAGCTAGCTTCCATCCTCCTGCATCGTCCAGTCTTAAGCCTCCACATACATACATAACTTCTATATATAGATCTATCACTTCTCATCCCCTTTGCACCACTGGCAAGCACATCTCTGGAGCTTCACACACACACAGACACACACACACACACACACACACACACACACAGAGAAAAGATCCTCAGATGACCAGCATCATGTAATGACTCAGAAACACAGCAGAAGAATCCGCATGCTGAACATTTGAGCCTGTCACATGTCCTGTGACTCTCCAATGCAATGAGATTTATTTGTGCTCGCTATGTCTCATTCATGGATGTCTGACAACCGTAACCACCACATAACTCAAGTGGGTACAAGTCAAGTCAGACATGCAGTGCACATAAAACCAAAGAAACTTCTGTTGTTTTTGGACTATCAAAACTCCATTATCACAAGGGTACTAACATCTGACTCACAGTCTTGCAGAAGATGGAAGAAAGTTTTCCTTTTTGCTCAAGTTTGAAATTTCTTTAATGATGAAACTGAGTGTGCTCTTGTGTACCCTGTAAACTAGAAGAGAACTGAAGTCATTCTGAGATCAATAATGTGCTTTGAATTTGCACAAGTCAGTTATGTATTAAAGATATTATGTGTAAGAATTGGCCAACTGTCAATTCAATTCATACTGCACACATTTTGTATCCACTACTAGATCCAAAGAATGTAACTTTACAATCATCATTCATTCAGAACGAGCTAGCAACCAAATAATATCGGCTCCCGCAAGAATAGATGAAATTAGTCCAAACTGCAGAAACCGAGAGCCAGTCGAGATAATGTTTCTAATAATCTTACGAACATCGTGATTCGTGTTGAAGTTTCTAGTAAGGCTGCAGCAGCCAGAAAACTGCCACAGCAGTACACGGACACCATTTGAAATTCCAGAGCAGTTTGTGTTGTCTTTAGTTTCATTTCTTCATTCATCCTCTCAAGCTTCTTATAATGGTGTTATAAGAAGAGAATTGGCGTAAGCTGGTTAGCATGCTAAGGTAGTAGGTAAATGTCTCTTTTCATCCTCTTGTTCATAATAAATATTTAAAAGGTTTAAGTCGGTTGAAAGGAAACCAAATACACTTTCTTTCAAATGTTGCGAGTCACAACTCACCCAGCTTTCTTTACACCCCAGCCGGCCTCAGGGCGAGCAGGTGTGTGAGCGTATTGTGCGCTGAGTTATGCACTTCACCACAAAAATGCTTTGAGGATAAAAAAAGACGCACACTCACATTACTTAATGCATTCATATTAGTTAAGAAAAATAATCTGCGTTTTGACATTTAAGGTAAAAGGGCTTGACGGTAAAAGACAAGTTGATTTCATCACCTAACAATGTCTCGCCTCATCATCTCTTTGGGAAATGTGTCATTTAATCAATAAATAAGAGAAAGTATTGACTCTTTGTGTGGTTAAACTTTAACTTTTGCCAGCACTGACCAGTATTAGCTTCCAATGGCATGCATTGTTATATGACTCCCACAAAGTATCACAGTTGAGTGTACAGGTTTAAAGCGATACTTCACTCAAATTTTTTCTAACTTTCAAGCACTCATAAATAGATCTCCTGAGATCACACACATGCTTTTTCACCACTGCGTCACTTCTTTGTGATTCCAGAATGCAGAAAGAGCCAGCCACGTATATTTAGCGTTAAAAACCCCAGCGACACTGTGCAAAAAAAACTCGCTTTACAAACTTTCAAAAGCAAAGTGTAGGTGATCATATTACGTTAAGTCAAATTTTTTAGTAGAATGAGAATGCAAACAACTAAATCCAGGACTAATACTTTAAGGCTTCACATATCTAAAATAAACCAGGAGCAACTCTCCTCCTTCTGTTGCTGCCACAGTCGTCGGACCTTTCATTTTTATCTTTCCTCATATCAAATCTGCTGCAGCCAGAACTTCATCAAGAGATTCTTGACATGAATAACATCAAACCGCTGCTCAACTCCACTGAGCCTGGTGAAAGACACTTGTGAGCAGCCCAGGGAGGGAGGTATAGGCTTGTATCTCTCACATGATCCAGAGCCGTTGTGTGCACACTCACACTGTCAAAACCGCGTCTTGGTATCAGTCCGAATCAAAGAAAAGAACGTCTCTCTTTGTTCTGCAAAGAGAACTCTCATTTGAATCATTAGCACTCATTATTCTCAGCTGATTTTACGCTGAACACCCTGTAAAACAACTGTGAGAAATTTATTATAATCCACATTTGAAAGTAAATATGGAAATAATGAAGTTATTCAGAGAGAATATTGCATAATGCACAGATTATTCATCCTTTTTAAAAAAATTCTAAACAACCCTCTCGCAGCAGAGAGATTTTTTTTTTCAGTGAAAGAAGAGCATGTGCCACAGGGAAGAGGAGCTGATCCTGAAATAATTTGTTTCTTTAAATAACTGAGGGAATAGATGCCCTGAGCTAAACAGCTGATTCAATGTCACATGGCGAAATGGAACAAGACCACAATAGTGTTTTCAGGTGAGTGTTTCAGACTTTCCATGTCCTTACGAGTGTTTGCCCATGTTGAAATGTGTAGACATCATCAGCTTTGCGTCTACATGTTTTTTTAAGAGCCAAATATCTGGAAAATGTAAGAGGAATGTTACTTATCCGTGGGAATTTTGCACGGAAACACAGAACAGGATAGAGGATGTCAGACATCAACTATTATGTAACATGACATTGAGGTTGTTGGTTTTTTTTAAGGCGCTATCCAGTTGCCACACTGTGTTAAAGCTCATAATTTCAACTTAAATGTTCACTTAGAGTCTCAGCGGGATGGAAATTCATTTACTTAGGGAATTAGAAAATCTATGATTTATGCATCATGCATGGTCAGTGGATTTATGATTCATAGATATGATATTCATATCGAAATTAGCATTGTTGCTGACTCTGGCACATTTTTATCTCGTATTTTTTATGTACTCATGTGCATGAATGTGTGGTGTTACAATAATTTAAAAAAATGCATTTATCATTCTGTCAGCTTTTGCCAATAAACTATGTGGCCTAATTATGTTCTAAAATATTTAGAGAGGATAACATTTACTGAATTTCTAAAAAGTCTCTACACAAACTGAGTATTCCTCTGAAAAAAGAATTAATTTTGCAGCTCTGAGATTCCTCTGCAGATGCGAATAAGATAAAATTATCATAAATGATGTGGTTATCTGCAATTGCAATAACTACAGCATTAGTGATGCCATATTCAACGTTGCTTGTTTTGCTGCCTGCTATGATGGTAGCACAGAAAAGCAGAGAAGTCACAACACAACACAACACATTTATCATTTCTAATCCTCTGGTGGCGAAGATGACATGTTGGATGACAAATGTTGCGCCTTCTCTTCTCTGTCCACACACAGCAGGTTTGACTGACACACACGCAGCTAATATTATCACCTTGCCTGATCCGAGCCAACCTGGGCAGGAGTGTGTCACAGGAACTGCCTGTATCAACATATTAACACACAGCCCATCATCCAGCAAGCGAGCACGCATGGATGCTCAGACAGAGAAACACAGGTGCACACAACTCTAACAACATAACTGCACAGGAGCCCCAATGGACAAAAATAACACTGAAATAACAAATCAGGATTTCCCCAAACACAGAACGCCTCAAATATCCCATCTTTTGAGCGTGACTTTTAACCTACAGGCATCTATAAAGTAGAAACAGAATGTATTTTGGAATTTTTCTTTACACATGCCTGATAATAATGTGACTTTAATTTGATCCAAAAATGTAAGAGCAGCACCACATGAACCCACAAGAATTGTTGATGTCTAAAATCGGGGTTAACATGCTGCATTTAAGTTGTTCGACTAAGCACACGCTACTTCATTATGTGTGAGTATAAACACCATAATGAGATGGGCAATGGAGAGGTGCATTATGTGGATGTTAGTGATTATCCCACAGTCAGCCTGTAGCCTTGATGCCTTGTGCTATGCATAAACTGGTATTATAAAACAAGAACTTCATCAAATAGTGATCATTTTCATGGAGTTTCTAAAGAAGTTTGTATGATATAGCTAGAGGAGAGGATGCATGCTGGCATGTGTGTAAATATATATATATATATATATGTATGAAATGTGTTTAATCAGTACACCTAACTTGACTTGACTTTGGAACTTATTGATTTATAATCTACAAAATCATCAGAACACAAATCTTTTCATAACTGCAGAGGTCAAAATAGAAAAGAACCAGTTGCCTCACTGACAGACTACGCAGATCGAGGACTTGGTGTATCAGCTTCGGATGATATTTGCTGCCTTGTTGACAACTATTGTCATAAAACATATATTATTATTTCAAATATCAGTTCTGACGCTGGCCCAGTGTTTCAGTCTGTGCATTGTTAAGGCAAATGACCAAAACTTTCGCAAACTTTCAAGATGTTTGTCAGCAAATAGTTTCCCTATCGTGGAACAATAAGGTATCACCTTTTTTCAATAAAGTATCATTCTTGTCAGCTTCCACGTTTTTCACTACTCTTTTGTTTGAAAAAAACAGTTGTTGTTGTGTCACATCCTGTCTGTTTTAACTATCTCTCTCTCTCCACCCTGCTGCAGCAGCACCTGCAATGTGCTTGCTATGCACTTTTCATCCACTTATTTATCATTTTCAATAAACTTTCTTGGTGTGTCCATTTTTATGTTTGCCTTTCGAGCCAGTTGAAGCAGATGTCCTATAAAATGCTCAAGAAGATGTGGCACAATATAACACGCTATCACTGAGCCTCCCAGCGGGACGCATCTAAATATATCCAACATGACATCACTGCATCGCTCAGCTCAGTCGCTTGGCTTTTAACATATTTATTTAGTAACTACACTTAGAAGATGACATAGGAAACAACTGCCAAAGCACACACACACGCTCACACGTATCAATTTGTTACACACATCTGCATCTAACCACAATATAGAAACAAAAATACAACTGTTATGATAGTATAGTGATAACATTCAGTATTGCTGTTAAGCTTTTCCTACACAATCTATTAAAGTTTTCATCCTTAACATTAACGTCCCCTTTTTTGGTCCATGAGAAGCACTAAGATGGGACGTGACGTCTGACTCATCAACGTTCATCAGACGGTTGTAAGATCCCACATCACCGCCACCCTACATCCTGTCTTGCACTCAAGAAACAACAGAAATTCATCAGTTTTAGTGCTAATTAGCAAATGTTGACATACCAACATGCTAAACTGGTGTGATGAAGGTGACAGTTAAACATTTACACTGTGGTCATTGCAAGAATGAAAGGACGCTGATGAGCATTTTTCCTCGAAGCAGCCCCGCGAGGCTGCTGACGTGCCTGTGTATGGAGCGTTCTATTTCCGTTGGATGATGCAATAAAAGAGATTCTCATTATATGAGATTTGGCCTTGAGTCTCCATTCAGAGGATAAACTCAAACTCTCCATACAGCCCTGATCTGAGGATGGCACCGTGTTCCAGGCGGCTGTACACACGTTCCCACACCAAACAAACCCGTGTGTCTCCGGTTCTAGGCGGCCCAGCCGGAGATGTTCAGATCTCCAGGTTCGTCCCAGCAGCCACCCTGCAACCACAACCATCTAGTGGCTCTCTCTGTGACATAATGAAGGACATAATGACCTTCTTATTTGCCAACTTTGCTAGTCGAACATTGGGCAAGACCCACCTGCCTCCACTAGCTCCTGGTACTGGGCCAGATTACCCTCATGAGCTTCCTCCACTCTGTCCTCCCAGGGTACAGTAAATTCAAACATGATCCCAGCCGTTGTTGAAGTTACCTTAGACCACTTCTGTTAAGACTCGGCTCGATATACATGAAAACAGTTTGATTTGAAATGCTGCTCTCAGGACCGTCACAAAACACCCAGCAGAACAATCCTGTTGTTCGGACCAATCATTGTACTTCTATGTTTGTTGTGTACAAATGAAGTTTCTAATCAGATTCAGAATCAAAACAGCCAGTCACCAAAGCCAGTGAAGCAAAATGACTGTGTGAACATAGAGGTAGTGCAATAGCGACATTGTTTGGTAACAACAGCCTGGGCCTGGCCTTGCCAGCATAGACAGCAAAGTTTAACGTCAATAGTAAAATACATCTTTAAAAGCTTTTATTTACAGCGTAGTATGATAGCAAATAAACAGACCTACATTTCCACATGTGGCTATCTCTACTTTTAGTGTGTCTTGTATCATTGTGTCATTGTTTTTGTCTTCAATGGTTTGTTTTGTTATTTGTGGTGTTTCTATACTTCAGTTGGCATCTATTGCATGTCTCCCCATCCTGGGAGAGACACCCCTTCTGTTCCCCCTTGAAAGGGATTGTTTTGGGGGATGTTTCTCCTCACCTGGATCGAGGGTCTAAGGACAGGGGATGTCCTGCCCCGCCAAGGAAATTCTGAGTCGTGATTTCTGGTGTTTGTGAGTAGAAACTGATTTATTGACGTGTGAATCGAGTGTAAATCACAGAAAGCATTACAAGATACAGAAAAAGCTCCCTTACAAAATCAACACTCAAAGAAACCAGGAAGGTGTTTGTGACAATTGTGACACATCCCAGTGGTCACAGTACCGTTTAGTTAAACATTGATCGTGTTTTCATGGTCAGGTTTACATCCCTCCTGGCCTGACTCCCACCCCTCCCATTCAGCTCTGGTGACATTCCTCTCATGCCAGCTGGACATTCCAGTCTCTACTTCCCCCAACGGCGACCAGTGGTGCCCCCGAGAAGCATTTATAAAAATGTCCTTGCTCGTCATCCCGATGTGTCCTCACTTGAAAACACATATAGGAGCACATACACACACACACACACACGTGGTCATCCAGTGGTTCTCGTCATGTGCTTGGGGACAACATCATCTACTGAAAATTGATCGTTCACACCATGACAATGTGGAAATAATGGAGGATACTGAGTACATACTGTGAAACCCATTTTACTGACTTTAAGACTGTCCTGAAACAAAGTTGATAAAAAAAAAACTTGCTTTAAGCTTGATTTCGAGGTATTATTACACTCGGAATAGTTTTTTTTTTGGAGGGGAAGAAACTGCTCAACCATCGTAACTACAAGATAATGCAATCTTTTCAACTGACTTATGTTTCTTGAAATTAAATTATGTGAAATAAAGTGAATAATATGAAACAGATGGAAGCCGATTGCCAACAATTTGTGATTTCCAAAAATAATTCCTATTAAACTTGCTTTCTCAGTATTTACATGCCTGTTGAAAACATTAACATGCTGCATCAAGCCTGCACTGATGGTCCTCCTGTGTTTGCCTTGTTGTGAACATGCACCTTTCCATCTCCCCACTCATCTCTGATCACAGTCCAGGCAACCTCATGTATACAGCAGGAAATCTTCTCAGGTTATGTTGCACAGCGCGGACTGACGGATGGCCTGCAGCATTATTTTGCATACAGACAACAGAGACTGTAGGTGTCCACCAGTGGGAGGGAGGGAAGGAGTGAGGGAAGGAGGGAGGGAGGGGGGAGAAGGATGGAGAGAGAATAGATGAGGACATGAGAAGAGAGGCAAGGCTGAGGGTGAGAGGATGGAGGGAAGTGTTGCCTCACTGTGGGGATGGTACGAAAGAGTAGGAGAAAGATGTGTACTTACACCAGGTTAAGATGAAAGAGGGGTGGAGGGAAGTTTCAGCGCGCTCTCCTCCAGAGGGAGCGATATCCATCCACAAAACCCGACATGGCCAAAGCAAAAAATAAAACAAAACAAAAGCACTTCACCCAAAGAGGAATGTAGGTATAAGGACAGGGCGTGAGTGAGTGGACGGTCGTGATCTGGCTTTAAATGCATGTATGTGTTCGAGCGGGAAGGAAAGCAACTGAGGGAGGGAGAAAGAGAGGCTCATAGGACACAGGAGACACAGGGAGATTGTACGAGCTCACTGGCTGGTGTGAAAATGGGAGGGGGTTGAATTGTCCAATGGTGTAAGAGATGAGCAGAGGGGAAGGAGAGATGGCAACAAAGAGACAGAGATTTTTTAATTTTCATAATTCCTGCCTTGCTTACCTCTCCTGTCTCTCTCCCTCTCTCTTTAATTGCATTAGTAAGAGAAGCAGAAAAGCCCAAATTATTAAACAGAAAAAAATGATGTGAGATCAGTGAAAGTCACTCTTATACAGGCTGATAGGAGGAAGAAGAAAGAATAATCCTGGTGATAGAGGGACAAATGTAGGGCTCAGCTTCAAAGAGAGATGTAGAAAGCTCAGCTTCTTCCTACAGGAAACAAGAATGTTTGATTAAATGTTGTTTAGAAGAAAAAGAAGACATTCATTGAATAGAAATTTAAAGACAATTGTGGTCGTGGCGTTTGAAGCATGTGAGTGGACACAGTGGAGGCATGAGCACTGTTCTCCTTGCGCCTGTGTGTATGCGCATGGGGGTGGGGACCAAACCATCTTCCCAAGATTTGCTGCGGGAGCACCATGTTGCCATGGAGACTGCATCCAATGCAGCAGAACATACAGATGGCTGCTCTCTCTCTCTCTCTCTCTCTCTCTCTCTCTCTCTCTCTCTCTCTCTCTCTCTCTCTCTCTCTCTCCTCCCTAAGCTGTTAATCATAAAAGCTGATCTCTGAGCAGGTTTCACAAGAGTCTGACTCAGCACGTTGACAAACTTGACAAATTTGACAGGTTTATTTATCCATACAAGAAATACTGCAAGATGATTCATCACTAGAGGGTTAAACCCGAGACACTATGCACATAAAACTTCCTCTGATTGAAAAAAACTGATGTATCAACAGATCAGTCAGCTGTTGGAGGGGCAGTTGGAGCAGAAAGGAAACACACTGTCTTGTAAGTGTACTTACACTGGTGGCCTTTTGAAATTTCTGTAAATGCATTACTTTATCAAGTTCAAGCAGAAATGCAAGGAAATTCTAAATAAAAGTTTAGAATTTATTATTTATTTATCATTTTAGATGAAGGAATCTATCATATTCAATGTGTATCTCAAATATTTGACAATAATTAGGATGAGGACTTTATAATTAGATACCAAGCTAGAACACTTTCAAACTGGATCAGCAGCAGCTTCATGCACAAAAGGTTCTAATGAGTGCTGACATTAATGATAATAATAATAAAAGCAACATATTGAACACAAGGTGTTTAAAATACTGTTTGCGACTGAAATGATATAAAACGAGTGGGGACTCGGACCCTAACCCCGATGAGGGGGCAACTTATATATGTTCCAAAAAAATGCACAAAACAAAAACAAAAAATAGTTCCATTTATCAAACTCAGATAAAAACATTGTTCTTTTATTTTGTAGGGATTATGGTTACATCCTCTGTTCAACCCCAGTAGTGGGAGCAGTTTGCCTTCTGTCTCAAGCCAGTATACTTTTTATCCTCTGCGCCCTTAAGAGAACAGACTTTCAACAAACTGGTAGATCCGGTCTTAGACGGGTTGTTAGTTATGGGAGACGGGAACCAAACAGCGTGGGAGCTTTGGCTGCAGCGGTAGTGAGTGCTTGAGGTAGAGAGTTATGGCTTGTTCAAACTTGAGGTTTCTTAGGTTACAGAGTGTCCAGCCACAAATTAGAGCGCACTCATAGAACTTTAAATAACTGACTTAATCAAAGCTACAGATATAAACACCAGAGCCTGACCCCTCCAAGCCCTCAGAATGCAGGAATCTGAGACACATGAAACTGTAAATCCTGCATCGTGTGCTGAAATATGTGCTTACTTTCACCCATTAGTCTGCGAGGAAGTCTTTGGTTTTTCTTTCTTATGACTGACCTGCCCAGAACAGTCTGCGTGAAATGAAGAATGTGGAAGTTTGTGCGATATGAATGACTTTTTACCCAGACATCATGATCATGAGAATGGGATGGCTGTGCGATGACCTCACAGTGGCCTTGACCTTTGACCACCAAAATCATTTCAGTTCATTTTACAGCAAATTTTTTTTTTTTTTTTACATCAAATTGAGGTTTTGCTGGCTGATATTCAGACAGACCTACTTATCAGGCTTTGGTGTAATTAAAGCAGTGAAATAAAGTCTGATGACACAAATAAGACCTAAATATTGACATCATCACACCTCTTGGCAACACTGTGACTTTCATGCAGCTAATCAATGTGTCCTGATGTTCAGGCCCCCCACAGCATCCTAATCAGAGCAGCTACGGCTCTGATGTCATTGCTAAGCATGATGACTGGTGACTGAAATTAATTTTTCATGTTCCCTAGATGGCAAAATAGAGTAAGTACTTCATTATGGAGTGGCACTCGGTTTCAAATTCTCCCAAAACCTCTTTCTATTGACTCCAACAACAGGCTGTGCAAAGTCTGCGCAAACAAAGGCCACTGATTTGACATTCATGCTGAGTACTTACCCATCCATTTTGCTCAAGACAGGCTGGTCAAGGTTAGCAGGTATGTGTCCTAGATTCTCCAAATGCTTCAATTCTTTCCTGAACAGAAAACAGGGATCAACAAACAGAAATTTAGTTAGAACAAATGTGTTGGATCACATATAGACCACGCCTGTTGTTTGTTTGGCTTCATACTGCAACAGATTACATCCCTTTTAGACTGAATGGAATAACTAGGGACCATAGACACATATGCCACATGCATTCTTCTATAAATTTGATTGTAAACCTTGTCAAGCATTTTCTCTTAAAGGGGCAACTGTTTAGCTGGCATTGTTTATCTGAGTGCTGGATGCAAACACAAGAAAGAAAACAAACCATTAAAATGATCCAAACTGGAATCCGAATGAAAACTAATTCTGCCATCTAGCGGCCAATTGACACGTTGCACCCTCACAATTTGTTGTCATGTGACACGTTCTCAAACACATAACATGCAGACCGAAATGCCACTTGCTCATTTGACGTGAAAAATCAGGAGACGCGCGCAATAGACGAGGCTGTGCGTTAGTGTTTGAAATGTCATGACATTTACTTTTGCAACTGTAGGAATGAATCTCACGACATTTGGAAATCACAGTGTTTTATAAGAGTCTTGATGTACACAAACGTGATGTGCATTATACAAAACATACTTGCCACAGAACTCCCCTAAGCAATAGTTTGAATCATTTTTATAAGCATAACAGTGCGAGTACGACCTCGTGGCGCAACGGTAGCGCGTCTGACTCCAGATCAGAAGGTTGCGTGTTCAAATCACGTCGGGGTCATTTCTTTACCTCTCCGTCAAGGGGAAATGCGGTACATTACGTTACTGTAGGCTGATACATGAGTAGCTGCATGAAATACTTCCAAAATCTTAGAAGCAGAACTTATAGTGCATTTGAGCCAAAAGGTATTGTTATTACCGCAGTAACTCCCTTTAAGCAGATGCATTAATTAAGACGCTAAATAATGCTTTGAACATGAAATAAAGGCTTTACTTTCCACAGGCACATACTGTTCCTGTCATACAGAATACTCAAAGGAGTTGTGGGAATCACTGTGTTCTTTTCCCAAAATGGGCAACAAAAGAAAAAGAGAACTAGCGGGTCCGGGACCCAGGACACATACGTACATTCCGCTTTGTCAGGGTATTGCAGAGAAATAACTGGGCTCCAGGGTGCTGTCTCAGAACCCACAATTTAATTTAAAGTACAATTGTGGACACGGCTCAGTTTATTCTTTACAGTTTGCAGCCTGAAATCTAATTAGGCTTCAACACTTGTAAACAGCCTGATGCCCGTAGCTGTAACGGTGGATTAGGTTTATAGCAGCAGCAGCAGCAGCAACAGTTACCACACAGTGTGATCTTGTGTCATGCCACTAAAACGCAGGGACATTTTAGTGAAAGAATTTGATTCAGTGTTCGCTGCATGAAGCATTCAATGTATCACTTCATAGGATAGATTTCATGAAAATATTTGGAATAGTTTTACTTCAAAACGTATTTCAAAGCTGATTTGTCACCATGTATTTAAAATCCATTTACCTTGTTGGTCAAGTTGTAACATTAAAACTATCCAGGCTTTAGTTGGCTCCTTCCCCAGTCTCGCTCCTGTATGTTCCCCGTTAGAATGCTCTTTATCAATAATATCTTGGTGTCCTCGTTGCTCTCATGCTCGTCTCCACTTAAATTCATCCCCACAACACAACTTGCACATCTCCCTCCCTCTCTTACTGGATCCAAGTTACCTCCTCCTCCCCTTCTCTCTCTCTCTCTCTCTCTCGCTCTCTCTCTATTCGGGCCTGTTTCTCATCTTTCACTGGTACACACACAAACACACACACAGGCACAGCTGATTTACAGAACCCTGGTGAGAGTGTAACTCGGCGAGGACAGTAGGTCACATCTTGTCCCCAGGAGTTGACTCACATGAGAGAGCAGAAGCAGAACTCAACATGCGGTCACAATAGACTGATTGTACTCTGAAGCTCTCATTTTACATCAAAACAGGTCAGTCAGTGCTGACATCCCCTCAGCATCAAGTACCAGACTGTGACCTCTGCTCGGTACAACACTGCGTTTTTGTTGGTCTTACAAAGATCTCAACCAATAAGGGGAGGTAAAGAGGATTTTTTTTTTATTTTAATTGTCTCAAACTAGTCTGAAAAAGAAAATCTATTTTCATTCCTTTAATTTGGCCCTTTCATTGGAGATGCCAGGCAACTGCAAATGTCCCCATTGAGCACTTGCCAGTAGGAGGGATGGACGTGGGAGGACAACGGAACAGTCAGAAAGGAGCCTTTATCTTTATGGAGCAGTATTACACTGTGAGACTGCTCAAATGAGATGGTTGTAAACACACCCCGTTACCCCGGCAACGCAGCTGAAAGCCTCTATGGTTCTGAGATCATCTGAAACTGAAGGGCGAGGCAGACGCAGCCAGTGTGGGTTCGCCAGCAGTCGCAGCACTGTTCCGGTCAAATGTCCCTGTTACTTATGATGACATCATAGGCTAGATATATGACATCATCATGTATTTAACTGTGGGCTAAATCAGTGGTTCTCAACCTGGGGATTCTCCCATGTGGAACACAGGGCTGTATTGTGTGCAACATCCATGTAAACAGGAACGTGAATGGAATATTCCTCAAGAAACTCATGTTAACACATTAATAGAAATATTAATGTTCATAGAAATAATGTCTTATTTGGAATAAGTCAATAGTAAATAACATCTAATCATTCATGGCATTAGATTTTATAGTGTAAAAATAAATTATAAACTAAATACAGTTCTTGAATAAAGGTCTACTGTGAGGCCTGTACTATTTCATTTTGTCACATTTACAGGCCCTCTTACCTCACTAATATAAGATGATTTATTTCTACTAGTAAACTTTTAGTCCCCAAGTACAAATGTTGACAAAGAAAGCGCGGTTATTTAAATAAATCTAAAACACTAAAACCAAAATAGAATTTATTCCTCTGTCTGGGCAAGCAAGTGCAGAGCAGGGGATGCAAAACCCTGATTATTCTGGGTGGGGTTCAAGATTTAAAAAGGGTTGAGAACCACTGGTCTAAATGACCAAAAATACCATATCTGTGATGGCGTCTGTATCAAAAGCCTTTGCTCTCCTTTCAGGGAGACTGAGAGTGAAGAAATAATAGATGAAATGGACAGCAGCTCCTGGAACCTGAGCAGGCGTCACTAAGACGACAATCAGGCGTTCAAGGATCTCATGACAGGGTGAGAAGGTGACAATTCAATCAAAAAGTGGGAAGTAGTTAAATATTTAAGCACATCATCCATATACAAGTAAAAAATTTTAAAAAGTTAAAATATCACCATTTATTGCACAGAAAAAAAGAGAAGAAAGAAAGATAGAAAGAAGGATGTTAAGAATTTTGAGTGTGGTTTGACTCCCAAAAATCTAACCTTCATGGTTGAAAGCAAGTCCCCCTTTGCCTTGGGTCCACTGAAGGCTTAAAAACCAGTAAAACAAATAGTAAAACAAACAGACGGAAACAGTCTGAAACACACATAAATGAAAAAGTCTCATCTTGGTCTGCAAAAAATAGTTTTTTCATTCAAGTGTTCGATGCCTTGAAGTCGAGTTCTTCCACATCACCAGGCTTACTTCTTCCCCCGAAGCGTCTGAAGAAGGATATGAGCCCGAAGGAGCTCGCTTGTCCCTCTGCATGGTTCTCCATCTTACTGCCAACTAATGAACACACGCTTCCCTCTATGGTTTCTGTCCTTGAGCCAGACGAGTATGACCTTTGAGGTTTGCTTCTCTGGAACAAGCCCCCCAGTCGGAAACTGGCTGCTGGGGATTTTCTGGAGTCATCCATGGAAACAGATCTCTGGATCAGACCCTTGGCCACGGCTCTTTGACCGCGACACTCCAAAGGTGAACAACCCGATGGCGATGTTAGACCATCCAGGTTGGAGGAAGTGGGCGGGTGATAAGCTTTGCCGCTCTCCCAAACTCCGTTGTTGAGGTCACCATCACCGGACATGGAGGCAAATCTGTCTTGAAGTGCTTGCCTGTGTTGGGGTCTTTGGGAGCAGGGAAAGGGACTCAGAATAGTCCACGGGGAGCCCATGTCCCCGTTATTGGCAAAGAAGTAGTCTCTGGTTCTAGGGCGAGGAGAACAGGGAGGAGTGTCTGGGGTTCTCTCGGATTGGCGAGGAGTGCCTGAAACTTTCCCCCTGTTAAGACAGCTTTGACTATTCTGGTAGATAAGCACCTTCTGAGTTATCTCACGCATTTTCTCAGCTTCTTCTTTGTTTTCAAGCACAGCTTCCTCATCCTCTCTCTGAAGTTTGGCTTGTTTCTTCTCAGGCTTCTCTTGTGTGATATGAGGCGTTTCCTCAGTTCTACCAACAGTGCCTGCACCGGGAGAACCTTCGACCAGGGACGGCATGTTCTTCCTGTATCTGGTGACTCCCTCTGGAGCAGTGGACAGAAAGCTGATAAGTGCCGACTCCAAGCATGAGGTCCCCTCCACAGACTCTGGTTCTGGTCCTGACACTGTGGACCTGCGTTTGGATTTAACACGAATGCTCTCCTTCCTCTTGCGTCTCATCTCTGCTGCCTCTCGCTCTCGGTTCTCCTTCAGTTGGATATTCAGGTAAGACACGATGCAGACAGAACATGAGAACACTTGTAGATGGGATGTGAGAATGCACATCAAGTCCCACGAACAGATGCAATGCAAATCTGACTTCATGTGAAGACGTGTTACAGACAAAGAAGATGTGAAGCGTTTTAAGATTTAGCACTTGGCAAAATTTAGGATAGAATGGTTTCACAAACTTTAATATGCATGTCTCCTTTTATCATTGAGAAATCTACAATCCTCAGCATGTAACTCTCAAAACTTTCATTTTCAATTCGGAAAAGATGCTAACACCTGAAAGCAGTACGCACTGACATCCCGCTGTTGTGTTTGTCCTCCATGTGTAGCCTCTTACCCGCACAGCCGTGTCAAAACGTTGGCAAAATGAGTGAAAGATGGAGCAGCACTCCTCCAGTTTGAAAGTGATGGGGTCCTCACAGAAGTACTCGGCGACAGCGCTGCTCAATGCACTCAGCTCCTGGAGACAGAACTCCAGGTCTGTCAGCTCAGAGTCGGCGCTCTGGGAGACACAAATGATGTGAACCACATGAAGTAATTAGAAGTTCAGTTTTTTTTTTCCTTGTAGATTTTTTTTTTTTGGGAGGGGGGGGGGGCAGATACGGGCAAACAACAAGGGAAAACCTCACCATTAGAAATCTCTCCATTTGTTCGAAGAGGTCAGGATGTCTGCTTGTATACAACTTCACTTCCTTGATCTTCTTCACTTCTCTCTCCAACTCTGTTATCACTTCCTCTTTACAAATTCTGTTGTTGCCAGAAATATTTACAGGTAAAAAAAAAAAAACAAAACAAAACAAATTTTAAAAATCATAAAAATATATTCTTAGATGATCAAAAAGACTGTAAGTGAACTCATGATAGAGACTTCGATGCCATCCCGATGTGTTCAAGCTGGCTGGGAAACGACAGCAACTTGACATCGATGCCCTCTGCTTGCTGTGGATGGAAGATGAAAGGAGCAGGTGAACAAATCAGCCTTGTTCCAGTGTTCATCGGTTCATCTTGGAGCTCCCCCTCACCTTGGCAACGTAGTGCATGAGGTTCATGCCGGGCTTGTTGGCCTTAGTGTCAGCCAGTTTGAGCAGAGACGTCATCCTGAAGCCAATAGCATTGGCACTGTAGCCTCCCTGAGTAATAAATCATTAGAAAGGTCTTTTTATTGGTATAATACATGCAGAGTGCAAGGGTAAACCCAGTGCACGGCAGGAATAACAAAAGTGGAGTTCAGAAAGAAGAAATACCAACAGCGTTCATGTAATTCCCAGCTTTTAATACCAGCCGGATGACTGAGTGGAGGTCATCACAGTCCAGCAGCTCTGAGGAGGACCAAGAGGTTAGACCATCACCTGTGAGATGAGTTGAGTGGAGAGAGGCTGCAGTTTGGGTGAGTAAGTGTGAAGTCTTACCATTAGCAGCTTTGGTCATGACACCAACAGAGTTCTTCACTTCCTCCATCAGAGGAAAGAATTCCTCCCTCAGCACCATCGTTTTCAGGAGCTCTTTGTAGCTGACGGCAAAAAAAAAAAATCCCATAAACTAAATAGAGAATTCTTGAATTTGCTGCGGTTTTCTCTTTTTTCTATCCAATTTTAAAGTGATAAATCTGACGTGTGTCCGAACAGTGAGGAAAACACACTATTTTAATGAGAGAAAAATTGTCTAATAGGTCGGAAAGTTTTATACTTTAATATGAAAAAACACAAAGTACACCGCAGCCCAAGTGGACTGATTAGCCTGAGGCGGGAGTCAAATTTTTTTTTTTTTTACACCTAAACTAAATGAAACATAGCTGCTAAGATGTCAAAAAGCCTGTTATTTAGCTCACTCTGCAAAAGTTACAGGCTGAAAATACACTGGAGCTTTGCAAACACAGAGACCACGCAGGTTTCCACAGGGAAGGATGCATGTAGAAACCAGGCTGGCAACTAAAAGAAACTAGTATTGAGTTAACAAATACTTTAGCCAGCTCTTGATATGAGTCAGAATTACAAGAGCGACAAAGCCCAGACTCACCCTGGCACTTTGACCAGCTGCACCATGAACTGGTCTGCCTCTGGTAACTGGGAGAGGTTCCCGCTGAACGACAGCAGCTGCTTCACCTGCACATTCACACAAGTTGGATGGACACGTGACACGATTAACAAAAGGTCCTGTAATCGTTCATCTTCACCCGTTAATCTTTTGTTCTTCAAGCAGAGACTGATTGGTTGCTTGTTTATTCAATGTAACCATAGCGCTATGATGAAAACAAGCTGTGGAGCTAACATTACCTCACTGTCCTCTGGCAGCAGTTTGCAAAGCTCCTTCAGTTTGCCTGCTCCAAAACGAAGCCAGTTCCCTTGACAGATGTCCTGCACCATTTCAGTCATTGGCCTGCAGAGGGAGACAAAAATACAATGATGATTTATTTCAAAAAGAGAGAGAGAGAGAGAGAGAGAGAGAGAGAGAGAGAGAGAGAGAGAGAGAGAGAGATGCTTGACTTCTTACATTTACACTCCTGTTAAGTGAAGTGACGGTAGTTGCTGACACTGGTTAAAATGCAACAATCAGTCACGCACCACACACCAAAAAGATGTTTCAAAGGGAATTTCCATGTCTTTGAATGCAGTCCCCTTGATAAAGAACCTGTTGATGGGCTAGTTATTAACACAGGGGAAGTAGCTTCCACTTTAAGATCCCCATTTAGTTGATGTGAGAGCATCTTGCATGCTGCAGTTCATCCACATGGAAAGACGTTTCAATCACACGCTCTTCTCAGAGTCTCAGTCTCACCAGTCCTTCAGCCATCCTTACCTCTTGAAATGTCTCAGGAAGATCCCAATGTTCATACTCTTTTTGGAGTCGAGAATTGTGACCTGTAGATGAAAGGAACACATGATGGTGCGTGATATTTGAGGAAGCTTCACACTCCCACCAACCGTTGTGCTTTAGCAGTTCCCCATCAGCAGTTCTGATAGTTCTTCTGTGTTCATGACTTCCCCAGCTTATCTGAATTTCCTGTAAACGCGTGCATCAATCACTGACAATGACACCGCCCTAGTTCATCCATTACCTGGGGCTCCTGTGCCAGAAGGTCCATGCTTTCACACGTCTTCACACCCACCATCTTTGAATTACGTAGCGAGGCCTGTTTGTCCACCTGGCTGAAGAGCTCCTCCATGCTCCGAATGTCCAGCACCAGGTCTCTCTGAGGCCGCTGGGACGTCCAAACGTTCACTCTACCCAAGACACGCTGACTGGGAAGAGTATCCCAGTTCAGCTTTTTCATGGAACGTCGCTGGACATTGCGAGTGTTGAAAGGAGGTGGAGGGAGAAGAGCGGGAGGGGGAGGTGGTGGTGGTGGTGGTGGAGGTGGCAGGGCAGCAGCAACATGGATGGGAGGAGATGCTTCTTCATCAACATTCAGTGGGAAAGGAGGGGAAGAGTGTTGAGAGGAACAGGTTGGAGGAGAAACAGACTTTAAAATCAGTTCTCCCTCCATCTGCATCTCTCACCCCGAGGATGACGAGGAGACGAGTCCCACTGTTGATGAAGCAGGAAGCATTTTTATTGTAAAGCGATCTTGAGTGCTCTGAAAGGCACTCATAGATCAAATGTAAAATTATTACTATTAATTACAGGGCAACGCTGATATCTGCTTCAGTTTTTTGAGGGCAGTCAAGCAAATGAAACACTAGACGTAGCTTTTCAGACGTTGACATTTTTATCGGATGGACAAATTCCTTTTAATCAGGGATGAATGATATCGAAAAGGTTTGCGATATGATTTAGAATATTAGAGGGAATGTTAACATTTCACAGCATTAGTCTCACTTTCCTCTATCACTAGAACTCTGAAAGTTTGACATTAGTTGGGATCTGCATCAAACAAAGATGTTTTCTGAGGATTGTAGAACATGATGTGATCGCAGGACTGCCTGCAGCACCAAAAAAGAGCACTTGTTCTGTAGTTGCTATTATTAATGACGAAATATTGAAATATGATGGCAACTTCAACACCTGCAATCTCCTTGTCAACTTCCTTCCTAACAGCTCTCGCGTTAAACTCTCTGCTTGTCTTGGACTGCAGTGACGAAGCACCCCAATTCATTTCCATTCAGATCATCTACCTCCAACTCTCTAAATACAGTTAATCTCACACCAATTATGCTCTTCAAAGTGCCTGTGGACAGATTCGGCATTAATACCATCTTCTATAAGTCATATCCATGATTGAATTTTCCATTGAAATGGTACTACTTGCTTTTGTTTGCTTTCAGCCGATACACACTTCATTTCTGACCGACAGGAAGCGTTGTATTGTTGTGTTAAATAAACTGAAACATCGGGCACTGTTCATATTCCGAAACATAAACTGAAACAATTCAAAATCTAAAAAAAAAAATGCCTGTAATTTTCCATATACACAGAACGTGGCCATTTTTAAATGAGATTTGCTGCTAAATTTTAAAAAAAGATAAAGAAAAAGCAGCAGGCTCGCATCACGAAAATCCTAAATTTAAATTGACTACATAAAGATTGAACATTTTCTTAAATAGTCGTTTTACTCACCGTAATCCTGTAAAACTCCAGCTGTCAAATAAATCCCTGCGCCCACCTCGTGTTGCAGCTGCAGCAGGTGAATCAGGCTGCTACGGTCAGTCGCTCGGTCCGGTCCCCAGACAGAGGCCACAGGTGCAGGCGCGTTTCCGCCAATCAAAGTCAACCCAGTAGTCCAGGTAAGCAGACCCGGGAACGCCCCCACAGGTACGATGACGTTGAGCAGAAATCTGTAGGCGGTCTTCTGATTAGTAGCACTTGGACCAGAGTGCCGCAGAGTAATTAAAAAGTCCAAATAAGTTCAATTTAGGCACCTTCCTTATTAATGGTCTTATATGATTGTGAACATAAATCAGGGGAGAGTATAAATAAATAAGTAAATAAATAAATGAGTAAAAAGTGTTTCTTACACATTTTTACAAATACTTTTCCACACCTGTAAGCAAGACACTCATGAATTCGCTGAACTGTCTGTTTGTGGGTGTGCAATAAGTCCAGCATCCATGTTCAAATTTGACAGCAAAACTTAAATTAAAGATGAATAAGCAGCTACATGGTTTAATAGAGCACGGATACGTTAAGAAGTCTTCATCAAAAGGGATTTACTCCGTTGATCTAAAGTGAACTGCATAGCCTACAGAAATGTATGCAGGTATTTATGAAGCATATTTAAATGACTTTTACAAATTGGATTTATCTATTTAGAAGAAGAAAAAAATATTCCCTGTTTTTTCCGGGTTTGAAAGTTGAATTGAAATGAAAAAAAGACCTCTACAGGAATTCGGGACAGCCCATGTGAGAAACTGCTGCAGAAACATATGAAGCGTTGTCTGATTCCATCATCTCAATAATCGAATAGTTACATGAGGGAAATAGGATTTAAAAAAAAGGTGATCCACCAAGAAGAAAAGCTTTGAGGGTACAAGTAGCACTCCTCAGTTTTTAGCCAATTAAATTTGTGGTTAAAAAGATAGCACTTTAAATGCAGTTTTGCCGGTTTGTCTGTCAGTTGAGACGCTTGTGCTGCCGTTGCATCTTTCACAAGAGGCTGATTAAAAAGGCTCTATGTGCTCCGACGAAAACGTTAAACCTCTGGTGTGATTCAAAGAAACAAAAAATCCCAGTGCACACAGAAAACGCAGCCACACCATTTGAAAATGTGTACTTTTTAATCTTGTTCCCTTAGGGTGGGGTCAGGGTGGGGCAGGTTGGGGGGGGGGGGGTGTTGTTGAGGTCTGAGTGAGGATGAAGGCAGAGAATCACACAAGACACCTTAAACACCATTCATACAGCACAACACACCAGCTCAGCCTAGAAAATAGATTGTACACAAATAAAATATCTATGTTATAAATCTTAGTTCTCTCTTGGCAACAGACGAACAACCGCTTGGAACAGTGACTTTTCAATTCAATTTACAAATTTTCAATCTACAGAGCCCCCCCCCCCCCTCTGAAAAACGACAAATAAATTAAAGAAAAAATCCTATTGCCATCCATTATTGGTGAAGGGGAGCAGGAGAAGGTTCGGAAGAGGGGGTCCCGCTATTGCTGTGGTGGTCAAACGAACCGCGAGCTTGAACCTGAAATATTTAGGGTCTTTTAGATCAAATTCACCCATTTGACTCAGTTAAGAATTTAAAAATCAAATCCACTTTCTCACAGAGGAAGAAAATCCAGAAAAATAAATCCAGAAGAGGAAAAAGCAATTTAAAGGATTTTGTCAGAACTTGTCGCTCATGTGTTTCGACACACACGCGGCCTTCATCGGGACCTCGGCGCTCAAAACAAGCTGGTACACTTATTTCGGTAATGAGTCATTTTCCTCAGTTTTTTTTTCCATTACTCACACCTTTAAACACAAAACGTATTTTGGATTTGAAAGACTAAAAACCGTTAAGCGTGGCGTTACACGGGTACCAGTCCATGCAAGCTGGTGCACAGGAGGCTGAGAGCAGAGCATCAGCACATTCACACGAATCTGCCTGACATGTAAACACAGAGGAGACACAAAGCTGAGGAACACTAACAGATGGAGGGTTTCATCGTGGTCTCCCTCTCCTGTAAAGGCTCGTGAGCTCAGCGGATCAACAGACATTTATACTGGATTATCCTCCATCACAGCAGTTTGATACTAGGAAACTTCATTTGGGGAGTCGTCACTACACTACTGGTTAGCCTGGGACGTCATTTCCTGTTTGTGTTCAGAGATCTGCCCAAATCAGCTGATTCTGCTGGATTAAAATATAAATTTGTAGACAATAAATACAGCGATACATAATAATACATTATGTATGTAGTACCATGCCCATGATAGTGGTAATATCTTATCCTGACTGTTGATTGTTTACGGTTATGCAACAGACAGTGATGAATCTGTAGTGTTACCGTTGAGAGACTAATAAAGATTTTATTTGAATTAGTCAGATTGATCATCTTCAGCGCGAGAAAATATATTCTGCTTTTTAAGAACTGAAGAATTGTCTTTACATCCTGATGGTGTTAAATTTAGGAAGATAGCAGGTATGAGGGGGGTTCACCCATGGGAGTCACACCCAGCAGCCTGTGGACAGGATGCAAGTCAAACCTGCAGGTTAAATGGGAGACTCAGGTAAAAGAGGGTTTTGCATATTTATAGCGATTTTTGTGAAATACCGCCACCTAGTGGATGATGAATGCCAAATTTTGGACAGAGGCTCAGTGAGGCATGATTAACTGTTGGTGTGGCTGATTGTTGCCGAAACATGTTACAGTTCTGTGAACATTGGACATAAAAACCTGGTAAGCTTTTTTTTTTTTTTTTTTAAGTAGATTTACAGATTTTTTTTGAGTTTGTCGAAACATTCGGGGTGGTTGATACGACAACATGAACATTTGTTTTTTTTTATATCATTCATACATATAATGTGGGAACTTCTGCCTAAGATACACTTCTGACAAGTTTAGTGTTAACGAGTAACAACACTTCCTGTTTTCACTGCGATACACAGGAAGTTGTTCCTTCATAGCGATGACTTGTTTTTAATAGTTTTTGGCAGGATCAAAACTCTTTAATAACCTTTTTTCATTAGGGGTGTCCATAAAGTCTACGTGCAAAGTTTCAAGTGGATCAAATTTGCTACTTGGGATTGTGAGAAATTTAAATTTCCATTTTGACCCTCTCAATGGAAATGAAATGGATGTGATGATTGACACCTGTGGGCTCCCGCCTGCTCAGGCTTGGGTCCCCCGATGAGGACCAACATATTTCAGTCCTCTGGTGTTTGCTTTGAGGGTGAACATGGAGCAACGGTCCTAAATTCAACAAGCACTACTCTTTGGATTAATCAAATAAAAAAGTAAAGACCCAAACCTTCTGTTGACTTTGGGAAACTGGCAGTGTTCATTACACGATCATTACAGTGTCAAGAATTTGCAGTTTTACAACCCAAATCTGTAACAATTCAGACAAGCAAAGACTGAAACTGCAGTAACTTGCAGTCTAAAACGCCAGCGCACGTTTCTTAAATCTCATCTTGTCCTTTTCTGTAGTGCACAGGACAAACAGCTGACAACAACTGAAAAGATTTGGGGGTAAACTATATTAAGCTACAAAATGAGTTCTAATTTTTAAAAGTGAAACAGCACTTAATTTGATATATACATTGATTTGAAATGTCTAGACATGCCTTCCAGTGTACCAATCAAATCTCCTTCATATGCATTTTTTAGAGCTTCATTCTTCCCGACCACAACGTCATTTATACATCAGCTCATATACACACATATATATATATCTATATCTATATATATCTATTTATATATTCATGTGTAACGAGGCACACAAGGACAGTGATAGTGTCTAAAGTTTTGATTTGTTGTAGTGTTTGCCTCCTCTCATTGTTACATGTTGTGTGGTGTCAATTTGACTTTGAGCACTGCAGGAGTCCAATGGCCACAAAAATGTCTAACACAAGGTCACGCAGGGAAGAAGTGTTGAAGGGGGTACTCGAGGTAAACATGGAGGTGGGGGCGGGGGGGGGGGGGGGCTGGGCGGGGTAGGTGAACAGTTTATCTGGGATCAAAGCACAAAGAGGATTAGAGTGAAAAAAAGTAGTTGGGGAAGAGGCACTAAAAGCCCCCTGACTGTTCATGAAACTGGCCTCTTGGTTTCCTTCTATCAAGTAGTAATACCCTGCGATTCGTCCGTCCAGCCCTGCCTCATCTGTCCCATCATCCTCCAGCTGCACGCTCAGCTCTTCCTCTTTTCCAGTTATCTACATGCTTTCTCTGTAGCCGTCCTCTGTACGTTGGGGGGTTTCAACAACAGGTAAAGGTGGTCAAAAAAGGGGGAGTTGCAGGAGGTCCTCTCACTGCTCCTCTAACCAGGAGGGTTTATCGGCCCCTGGAGGCCTCAACTTTATGTTGAACTGCTTCAGCGTCTGCTCCAGCTGCTGCTGGTTGCCGGCGAAGTAGGCTGAGATGGCATTATGGAAGAGGAGGAGCTGCTTATGCATCACCTTCACCTGAGAGACAAACAAAGTAGTTTAGAGTGTATAGGAGGCTGATGATGAAGACGATGATGATGGATGACGATGACGATGATGGAGCCCTGTTAACTGACCTTGTTCTCTTCCAGGAACTTGAGTTTAATGGTGACGTCGGAACGGAGGCGTTCATACTTGTCCTTATGGATTTGGTACTGTTGCTGTGCAGCGTCTATGCGGGCCATGGCTACAGCGTCTCTTGGACCCAAACTCAGCTCCTCCAGGTCTGACCGGTATGCATCAAATTCCAATCTATTAACACACAAAATACAGAGGCTTTTTTTTAAAGACTGTATACTTCAAAGACTCGGACAGAGGGAAGAGTTTTATTTACATACTTTCATTTATGCATTTTTGGAGTTTAATACTAACTATAGCTTAGAGAGATGGACCTTATTCTTCGGTGTGTATTTAGATACGATGCATCGACAATGTAGAAACAAAAGAAGAGTAATAATGCTATATTATTTGAAATGAAAGTGTGGTGGCGCAACGTCAGTTTCTTCACTGTGTCAGCTTTTGAGGAAATGAGGAAGAGAGAAAGGGGAGGCAGAGGAAGAACTTTTGAGGACACACAGCTGAAGGAGCTACAATGGCAGTTTGTTGATGACGCATCTGACCCAGAAGTGCAGCTCCCTCTAATGGCCAAACATGAATCCATTCAACCACACTAGCATGATGATACTGATGATACTGATGTTCCTGCGCTCGTATTTCGTTGTTCAGTCTTTTAGTTGAAAACTATGATTAACACACGGTTTGTACCTGGCGTTTTCATACATCTTGATTGTCATCAGGGTGTCCTCCATGGTCTTGTTAACCAGTGTGTTGATGCTGGAGACAAAGAAGTTAATGGCGCCAAGCAGAGTCTCCCCGTTCTTACACAACAACTTTTGAGTCTCTGCATTGTAGCCAAACTCATCCTGTAAAAGCAAATAATGCATTACTACCCACAGTACATGAATGGGCTGATTTCCCTTAAAATATAATCTTGTTTAAATCTCCAAGAATTGATTTTGAGGCCTCACACGAAGTTCCGGAGATTTCTGACTGAGGTCAGCGAAGGTGTCGCCCAGTGCATGCTGTGTCTGCACCATGTTGTAGAAGTGGTTGGTCAGTGCTCTGGCCAGTCGCAGCACGTTCTCATATTTCCGTTTTGTGTCTCTCAGTACTTCAATCTGAGCTTCAAGCTCGAGGTCCACAGTCCTGGAACCACGGCCGAAACGCTCAGAGAGCATTTGCTTTGTACACTAAAATGAAGAAAACAGGCAGCGACATTTTCAGGCACACGCTAAAACAAAATCACAGAGTACAGGGTTCCCGCAAGTTTCAACTAGATAAGTTTAAGACTTTAAGACCATATTGAATTAAGTTTCAGACCTATAGCACAGCAAAAATAAAAGAAATAAAGAGGTATTTGATTTATTCCTACACATATTGTTGGAGGCCGTACTGCTTAGGTCTCTGAATTTAACAATATGTTCGGCACTAGAGGTTTAAGACCTAAAAAAAACTAATTAAAACTACTTTAGGTCAAATTCAAGACGTTGAGACCAGTTTAAGACCGTGCAGGAAACTTGCAAGTAGCTCTTTGTCATTACATTACCATCTACACGTAGTTTTACTGATTATTTGCCATTATACAGTAAAACCTCAGATACCTTGTAAGTGTTGAGACCCCACTTCTTCACTGTTTCTAGTTTTTCCACGGCCACCCCCCGGGTCGCCTCCTCTGCAGTCATTGACGAGCTGCTGCTGCTGTGGTGCATGTTGGAACCTGAGAGACAAATGTAGAAATAAGTGAAGAAGGTAAACAACAAACAAGGGAGGCAGACAAGGAGAACCCCAGCGAAGGTCAAATCCACACCGTTTGACCGTGCAAAGGAGACGGAGGGATAATTACCAAGCTACAGGTGGAAAAACCAAAGAATGAATCAAAGAGGAAAAAGCAGAAATACTGATTCTTACAATAGTATTTTTGTTGATACCAAATTATCTGCAAAGTGCGGTGACAAACAAAAACAGATAGCAGGGTATGTGGATGACTGCTGAGTGAAGCAAAGTAGAGCCTGTTGGGTGCTAAAGTAGGGCTGCAACTAGCGATTCTTTCAGTAACCGAGTAATCTACCGATTACTCTGGCGATTAATCGAGTAATCGGAGAAGAAGTATTGCACATTCTGCCATTTTTTGATTGGTAATAAACAAAAGAGAAAATAAGATAAGTCTCTTAAATGGACAAGAATGAAATGCTAACTTCAAAGTACTAACTTAAGTAACTTTACTTTGACTGTAAACTTTTACTGTTTTTACTTTACTTTTTATTGAAGTACAAACAGGGTCCAACAGGGGATTGGTTCACCAACAAGCCACTTTTTCTCCTCTTATGAGTTTGCGTGTTTAGTAATCAAAAAACACCTATAAGGGAGCCATTTAAGTACAACAAAAGCAATAAAAATGTTGATTTTTCAAAAAAAGGAGCAATTGCATGCAAGATTTTTAATTGTAATTAGGTATTTTTATATTGTGCTCTTAATGCTTTTACTGAAGTAAAGGATCTGAATACTTTTTCCATTACAACAGGTCAGTGACCAGTGTTTCTGTGACTCTACAGCTCAGTAAATAGTGTTTTATTTTTGGCGGCCTGCTACATTAAAAAACAGGCACCACGACATGATTTTCTATTTTTGGAGATGTGCATCTTTCTCGGTCTGTCTAGAAAGTAACTCTTGATTTGCACAACTCTCCCGAGATTTTTGTGTTTTTTTTTTTAACTAAAAGAATCAACCAAATACAATGTGTAGTTGTTTAATCTTATAAGTACACCCGGTTGCTGTCGATGTCATTCACTGTCACAGTAGTTTCCACTGTTTTAATAAACTCTGTCATTAACAACAAGTCTCCTCCACATGCAGCTTTCTGCTGTGAAAACTGAATCGTGGGTGAATTTATACAAGGAAAATACAAATAAACGCGAGTTGGGTTTGGGGGTGACTTTATAAAACATCCTACTGATGAAGAAAGTCACCAGATCAGGCACAGACAGGGTGAGAGAAATGCACTGACCTCCTGTGTGTGTGTGTGTGTGTGTGTGTGTGTGTGTGTGTGTGTGTGTGTGTGTGTGTGTGTGTGTGAACTGCATGCAAGTGTATGGAGGAACTGCATTGACAGAGAGGAGAGACGCTGCAGCCGTGTGATAATAAATTATATCAAAACTTAAACTGAAGCTTATCAATGCTCTGGTCTTGAATAAGTCAGCCGTTTAATATCAAATTTCAATGTCCACCCCTACATGCAAAACAAAGTACAGTTCATAATCTCAAGTCAAGTTACTCGAGGAATCGTTTCAGCCCGAGTTTAAAAGTTCCCTTTCTTTCTGAGTACCTTGGTGTTCATGTGATTCTATGTGGTGGATGACAGAGCTGCTTAGTGGGACGCTACCTCGCCTGGCCTTCGAACGCAGGTCTGTGACACGGGTGGGTGGTTGTGAGGGAGGGGTGCGGGTGGAGGTAGGGGTCAGGATGAATATTGGTGTGGGAGCATATTTTTTTGTGGACAAAATTATGTTTATTATCAGGATTTAAAGTCATTGTTGCCATCATAGAGGGCCAATATTGAGATATATATATAAAAAAAGGTGCTAAAAAATTGATTGATAACATGGGAGGAGAGTTTGGTGAGGAGCAGGGAGATACAGAGCAGATGGAATATTTCAACCGGGAAGAGGAGGAAGATGTGGAGGTGGTGGAGGATAAAGACAGATGAGATGAAAAGGCTGTGAACAATGCAGACAAATGAGTGATGATGACGACGGGGGCACGCGGATGGTAAAAAGCAGTGCAATGAATCCACTTAAAATACTTCCATTAATAATTTACTTTAACCAAAGATATGTAAGGTCTCAATAAAATATAAACTTAGTGATCAACATGATGCTGGTTGCTTTTAAAGTAGAACCTGTATTTTGATAAAAACTTCTACCTGCACTTCGACCGATACTGCAGTTATAAAATGTGATTTCCTATATTAGAGGGAATGTTCATTTTTATTCATTTTCATTACAAAACCATTAAAAAGGTGATTTTTGTGCATCTTTATCAAACAAAATCTCTGGAATATGATATCTAGGTTCAACAACTCTATGTAATTTAAAATGGCAGTTGACATCCGAAACAATCTAAAACTGCAGAAGGTGAAATTGTGAGTTTGATTAAACCTAAACTGTTCAACCCTATTTTAGAGATCCATACAGTCTGGAAAAACAAATGTCATCAAAACCCCAAGACAAACCACCCTGAATGAGGAATAAAGACAGGTGAAAAAGATGCAGTGAATAGAACAAAGCCACAATCTGTCCAAGAAAAGGTAGCAGACAGAAACGTGTGAACTCTTCTCTCCCCTGAAAAAAGAAAATTAGATAAAGACGAGGAAAGAGAAGCTGGTTCCCTGATGTCTAAATATAATCAGGAAGGATAAAGAGCGTTTTTCCAAAATGAGATATCCATCACATTCAGCGCAACTGTTTACAAATGAAAATCTAATTATGTCTACTTTCAAAGGTTTCCACAGAGCAGACAAAGTTACTGTTTGACAATATTTTCTTTACAAAGTGGATGTTATATGTTAGGTAACTTCTCCAACAATTATTGCATCAAATTTTGGAAATTGGCTCTCCACTATTTCGAAGAAAAAAGGTCTAAGGAGCCACCTAATCCTGTTACTGGGATCCTTTTGTTAAAGTTTGCATTGTAGCACACAGCGGGGCCTGAGAGAGAGAGAGAGAGCGAGAGAGAGAGAGAGAGAGAGAGAGAGAGAGAGAGAGAGAGAGAGTATGACAATGATACATTAGTACCAATACAGGTGCTAAAGAGACATATTCCCCTTAAACTGCTGCGCTTACTCTCCTGACATGCAAAATTATGTTCATCCCCCTGTTGGCTCTCTATACTGGCTGAGACTACAAGGTTGAAAACATGAGATTTCTGTCAAGTTTGGCGCTTGAAACACATGAAACAACATGACAAACAACATGAAACAACCTCATACAGGTCAGTGTCAGCTGGGGCTGTTTAATCTACCAGCCAATACAAGCTGATATGAGCAATTGATCAGTCACTATTAGATAATGTGAACACTTATTTTGGCGCAGGCAAAGTTGCAAATGTCCTTGCATTGTTTGACCAGTAGGGTGTGCTGCACTCCAGTGGAAAAACAAATAATTAATTAACTGGTTATTGGATTTTTAAAAAAAAAATTTCTATTCCCCAATATTGGTATCTATCTTTTGGGGTTATTTTCTTTAACAGTTAAGTCAGTTAAGTAGTTTAGTCAAAATTTGTACAGAGAACATGTGGTGTAGACTTCAAAAGCAATGAAGTTAATAATACACTCCACAATCTTTAAGGTACAGCACAGGCAAGCAAACGAAGGACGAGTGAAACCTGACCACCATTTACCACCGATGGATGATTGCATGATCTCATGGGAAGAATGTCAGCAGGTTGAGGAAAACCAAACAGCAGAGAACTGAGTCAAAATGAAAGAGTGACAGCGTGGCACGAGCGGAGTGAGCCAGACTAAAACAGGACCCTACCTTTGATTGAGTTGGTGGGGATGATCCCCTCCGCTGTTCCTCCATAACCCCCAGACACAATGCTAGTCTCATTGAGATTGGGACCCGATACCATCACCTGCTGTAGATCCTGCAAAGTTCACATGGTTGAATAAACAAGGAGAGGGAACAAAGGGAAGGATGTTACATAGTCAGTGGGGTTGGGTGGGGGTTACGTGGACAGGAGATTAGGACAAGAGCGCTATATACAGACAATGTAGGTTAAAGGTTTAATCACTAGAGGGGGACAAATACTGCTACATTAGGAAGGTTAGTCAGTACACACACTCATCTGTGAAGCAAAGAAAACACACCGCCAATAATTAGCCCAACCAGGACGTGAGTTTAATCCCTTCGTGAGCTGCAAGATGCTGACAACTCGAGACTTCGACAGTCTATTTCCAAAATAAACACTCACGGCATCACGAGGGGAACTTTGGTACGAGCCTCATGATCCGTCTGGTGTGTTTTCCTTGACTTAACACTAGTTTAATTTTATGGTCTGAAAAGATTTCTCACTTTCCCAGCTCACTAAGACAAACAGGTCTGTGCCATGAGCATAAAACTGAACGCTAACTACTGGGCAAAGACACATATTGCCCCTCATAAAATGCAACAGCAGGCAAAATATAGCTCACTCCCTGCAACCTGGAGCTGCGAGCTCAACGGTGAGGCAGTGATAAGGAGACTATAGAGGAATTCTGAGGAGGGGCTGTTTCCCTTTTATAAACAAAGTCTGATACCATCAACAGGAAGTAAAACTATGTCGTGATTTGTGTAGTTAGAGGTCAAACCTAATTTTCAGAGGGAGAGGTGTATGAAATAAATTTTCCTAGTTGTAGAAATGTATGGTCGTTGTTTTCTTGCCAGAGCATAACTTCTTATTTTAAAAACAGCCAGTTAAGCCAATCACGTCGACATTACAGCATTAGTATGACATGATGATGAGTGGCATACGGCTATGGTTTGTTAAACAATGAGTCACACTGATATCAGCCAGGTTAACATGCACAGAGTCAACACGGATAACGCGCACTCCAACATTTTAAAGAGATCCGTCTCCAGCTAGAACCACATTTACCACAAATATTAGATCTGACATTCAGTGAAATAACCCAATGTAGTGATGCAAGGCGAATTAATGGGGTATAAAAGTCGAATCACTGGACAGTACTACACACCCACATAAACATGAGACACACAAATGCACAAATGGCCTGCTCACCCTGGTGCCTCTGGAGCTCCCTACCCTCTCATCTAAGCTCCACTGCAGCTTTGCAGCCTGCACAGAGATGGAGGAGGGGGAAAAAAATCGACAGACAAACAACAACAACGAAAAAAGAAAAGACAAAAGAGACACAAAGAAAAAAAATTCATGACTGAACTCATGAAACGAGATAGAATGATGTAAAAGGAATCACAGTTGTGGACTGAGGGCGATCGTGTAGGACGGACGGGGTGCAGTGATGTCTGATATCACAGCAGCTCTCAGTTACACATGGGATGCCCAGTCTACCTTCACAACATGTTTTATTGGTGTGTTTATAATTAAAAACATTATCGATACTATGATATTATTCCATCACTGATAAGACAAAGACAATACGGAATCCGATGCTGTAAAAAAATGAACAGGGGAATTAACAGACATTTAACAGGTACAATGTTTATAACAAGTTAGTGTCTAATATTCCACACATCTTAAGGGGCAACGCACTGACAGAAATTTGGGGTGCCCGCCCTTATTGAAATGCTAACTTCCTGAGCATGAGAGAATATTAGCGGGTCATTTAATGTCAAATCTCACCTTTTATCACAAGCTCTGGATAGTGACGGACAGACTGAGGTCATAAATACTCGCAGCCAAAATGAGTTTCCTAAATTGGCAAAACCAAAGAGCCAGGCTTGTTGGCAATGGCAGTATGAACACTAAGCATGATGATGGTTGTCTGTTACACTGTCATATCCATCGGTGGGTACGCAACACACTTGTGCTACGCCCATCTCTGGAATCCCTCTCACAGTGGTCAACTTAACTAAGGGTTTCTCAGACGGTTCACTAGACCAGGCCCTCTTCCAATGACCTTGCAGCATGTATGCATAACACCCTAAGTAATCCAAACCGTCGCGGCGCGGTGCACCTTTGTCTTTGCTGAAGGTGGCTGATTAGATCACTGCGCTGTTACGCTGCAGTGACACACTAGAACATTTTAAGTACTAGATGGGACACAAATTCCTACAAATTATATCTATAAAAGTGACCTTAATAATGAGAATGATTTGACCATTATCAACAGATGTCATGGAGGGATAGCTAATCGCTTACTCCTCCCTACCACAAGCCACTATTTTCCATTTTAATGAAGCAGCTTTGCAATTCTGACAATACTATTAGGATATCCTCTAATTAATAATACAAGTTTAACCTATGACAACTTGTGTATCACAGTATGAGCATCTTAAAAGGCTATTGAATCTATGTGTAGACACTAGTGAATCATTGTGTGACACATTTGATGTTTCTGCCAGGATGCTGCTGGCAGTCAAATCCATCTTTGTCAATGTCAAATAAGCTGCCAGTCAAGCTGTTGTTGCAGTTAACTCTCTCTCTCTCTCTCTCTCTCTCTCTCTCCCTCTCTCTCTCCCACACACACACACACACACACACACACACACACGGTCATTTCCATACTCTGCCAATCATCTCAACATTCATGAGCAACACAGACCAGACTACTGCAGCTTCAAACCGAGTGTTCCACAGCAGATATCAATCTGATTTCAGTGCACTTTCACCCAAGGAAAAAGCAAAGCCAGTTTCACACTAATTACAGAGTTGCTATGACAACTGGTTCATACCCAGCACCAAACAGTGCAGCATAAAGGGGTACTCTCTAGTCCTCATAAATATGTGTCTTGAGCTCATAAAGATGTTTTCTGCACACTCACTTCTTTGAGAGTCCAAGATGCAGAAAGGCCCAGACATAAATATTTAACTTTAAACTGATGGCGTCCAAAAACATCTATTTACAAACACATAAGTGCATCATAAGAATAATGTACATCTTCTTAATCCAGCCATATGCCCAGTAATCCACAAACACTTTGATTTGAGCCAAGAATGACCAGAAAGTGTAATCAACCGCAACAACCCTCCCTTACTCGTCTGCGCTTGCTCATGGTAACGCAAGTTAGTTGTATTTAGCTCAAAATAAACTATTTGTGGATAACTCAACATACGGCTAAATAAAGTAGATGTTGATAATACCAGAGGATGTACTTAAGAGCTTGTAAACCAAACTTTTTTGGGCAGTTTAAAGTTGTTTTACTGCTGCAGCTATAGTTAAACTTGAGTCACCCTTAGCTTTAAGCAAAATATATGTGGCTGAATTTTTCTGAAGTCTCAATGAAGCGATGCAGGACAGAAAAAATATGTTTATTCGCACCCATATGTGAGTACTTGAAAGGCAAAATACACTTTTTGGATGAAGAATTCATGAACATACCACACTAAAGGAGCAACACTATATGCTGGAATCTTGTTGAAAAGGCAGGATTCCTCTTAACTACTTGAGTGGAACCACACATGGTTTGGTTAGCAAATAACTGTCTGCATATCCTCCAGGATCTCCAGTCTGTTTGCCCAACAAGGTGTGTCCTTGTTGGAATGCAACTGGTTCAACCTTCCTGATTCTTAAACTCCGCTCATGTCATTGTAACTGACAAATAACTCCCTTGCAAATGGAAGAAAATGTTGCTGCTCAATTGAAAAAGTGTCTTATCACCTTCAACATCATCACTCTGCAAGTGAACAGTCCCCAACTGAGGAGCAACAACTACACCTGAGAGTTCAGCCTTTCTATTCAAAACCTACACAATACACAAGAGAAGTGTCTGCTACCCCGAGGCCAATTTTATATATAGCACATTTCATAGCAAAGTGTTTTTAACATTACACAAATGACAAAAACACAAGTACCAAACAAGCACCTGATGTGATCTCTTAATGGGAACAACTGGTTTCCAAGGAAACCGCTTGATCCCAGCACCTGATTTCCCAGTGGAATCTTTTTCCTCAGTTGCAGAGAGACAAGAGGAGCAACACAGGGACTTTGTGGCTGCGGTGTGAAACGAACAGTTCAACCCATGTAGAGAACAATATTCAAGATCCCAACAAGAGCTGAACACAGCAACATAGAAATGACACACAATCGGACCAGAATTGAAAAATGCATTTTACTGCAGAGTGGTTCTACCATGTGAAAGGCGTAAAACAAAGGGCAGCGCTGTTTGCTAATATTGTGAAAGCTAAGAATACACATAATCATACTGTCAATACCAAATAGATAAGGGAATTCTTTAAAACAAAAACTAGGAAGGTCTCTTAAGATTTCATGAGCAAGCACAATCTCCAACAAAAACAGTTAAAATAGGTTCTTCATTTGGACAAACATGCATCACTGACAATTTCATAATAACAAACTAATGGGTCTTTTCAAGCTGAAGCAGAATTACTACCTTGTAGCAAAAGCCTCCACCAACCACTTCAATTGATAGCAGTCATAATATAACTCATACTGTCTGAAACAAATACAATGTCCAAATGAAATTATCATGTCTATACCATGAAACAACTGTAAAAAGCAACAAAGTAAGTGTGATTAACTAAGTAATTGCCCTGACAGACAACAGATGAATATTGGGTTTCACTGTAATCAACTGGGGCTGCAGCACTGATAGTCTGCAGACTCCTGTATGACACAGCTCCATTTTTGCGTGGCTGATCCATTTTTTCCTCTTGATGCAACAACGCCGTCACCCATGCATATTAATTGGCGGTAGCATCACAGAACATTGCAAACAAAAGAATGCTAAAACGGGATTAAAACTACTACTTCATTGTGTCATGGTCGTTGGGAACTTGTAGTTAGAATGCTCGATTTACACCGATGAACACTGAGAATCTAAACAGTAGAACAAGATCATCACGTTTCAAACTCCTAAGGATATACAGCTACTAAATGCAGCACTGACAGAGCAGGTGTAGCAGGAAACAGACCAACTCCTCGTGCATTTGAAGCATCACAGCTATTCTTTCGTGGGAAACAATAGAGGATGCCTGACGTGTGAATGAATACAAAAATAAAGACCTCTCGTCTCCTTACACCATCTTCGATTTGCCAGTTTAAGATAATGAGATATAATTCATCCGTCAGTGGGGAAATTGGCATTAGTTTTGCATATGTAAATTAACAGTTGTCAGTTTAGGACTGGAAGAATGAAGAGGTTGCATATTTGTTCCCTTGTAAAATAGCTTTAAATAGGCTAGTAACAACAACAAGAACACAGGGTGTGTGATCTTGTTAATGACACAGTGTAAACAGTAACCTGACACGGTAGCTGTGGCCCACCTGTTCGAGGCTGTCATCTTCTGGTAGCGTCCCTGTGTCGCCATTACTGTTGATAGGAATCTCCATTGTGGCAGCTTTACTCATAATGCTGTCGGTCATCATGCACTGCGTGAGAAAAACAGAGCACGGTAAAGACGGCAGTAACTAGGTAAACATGGTGGGGAGGAAACATAGGGATGGAAAAAAGTATGGCCTAAATGCTGCTTTGAAGAGGAGAGACCAGAGTGTCGTCAAAACAGCCAAATCATTAGATAGATGGGAATATAATTGCTATAAACAAGCGTGGAGGTGATTTTCAAAGAGCAAGGCTACCACTCGGCATAATAACAACACACCGATGAAAGCTGCCACTACAATGAGCTGTCCTGTCCAAGAGGCTACTCTGCAGCTCAATTACAGGACGGCATGCTAGCCAGCATCTACTCTCTTTCAGCAAAATGTCTGTTATCTAATGGCTCACAATGATTTGGCCTGACACACATATTCACACACTTAAATTATACTAACTCATATGCATAGTGACATCTGCACCCCCAAAAAAAGAGAAAGAAAGACAAAAGTGGAAAAGCAGTGAAATAAATTCTATTTTTGGCTTGGACAGTAATAATGATTTCCAAGTTCCCACAAATATTAATGAGGGGTTTTGTTTGAAAGAGGCTCATCAGGTTTTCACATTGCAGAGCAGTTACTTACTGTTTAATCCTATAATTTTCTGGCTCCCATATACATATTTGTCACAAGTATTTGAGGGATCACTGCAGAAAATGCAAGTTTATTCATACATTTTTTAGATTGCCTTTCTTGACTTTTTCAGTTAAATCCTTATAAGGAACTGATATATAAACCTCTCCTGCAATTGATTAATATATAAACAGAAAACCTGTCGGGATATTTAGGCTTCGGACTTACAGTAACCAGTTTACTGAAAATACTCCTAAAATTTGATTTTTAACCAAAACTTACTGTGCTTGTGTGATTCATCTAATTACAGGTTTACGGCAGTGAGGTCAATTGTTGGCAAGGATTTTCCAGAAGCCGTTTGAAAAGAGCTTGTTTGCATTTGACCTCACTTAGGATGTCTTTTCCATTACAAAAGCATACTTGACCATGCCCAGTCTGACTCCTGTGGAATGACATTTCAGTTGACTTTAGATGTTATAAATTGTGCCAACATTACTCAACACAAATAGACTCCTCCACAAAGCTCACTGAAACTGTGTCAGAGCTTCTGGTAGAAACTATAAGAAACACATTGCATACTTAATGCCATTTCATCATGGAGTGTCTTATTACACTAGCAAACCAGGAAAAAGCCTCTTTCTTGATTTTAGACTTGACTTAAATTATGAGTCAAGACTAAAAGGAGTCCAGAACTCAAACCAGAAGTGTCAGAATCTAAATAAGACAAGATTTCAGAGTAACAGTTACCATTAAAAGAAATAGAGCTTGAAAAAAAAAACACGTAAAAAGTGTGTAAACCAGGCTGAGGGTCGATTTATCTCCACGTAAATACGGCTGGGAGCTGGACAGGTGTATCAGCACAGGTGTACGGGTGCAAATGTTAGCTTGCAGACCTCATATGGGTTCTCTGTTTATCAAAGTCTGGTGTTTCAGATTAGAAAACCTGATCGTGTTCATAGATATGAATGCGCAATTTTAGCCTAGAATTTTTTTTTTTCTTATAAGGCCTTCTTGCACTTAATGTGCTGCTGAGGACGATACCTTGAATTGTAAAGAACCCTCAGTGCATAGCTAGCTGGTTCCAACATGTGTGAAGAAATACTCCCAAAGCAAGACAAAATGCAAAATCACGCTTCACAAACAGCGCCGGCTTGTCTTACCGGTGTGCCTGGTCCCGTCGTGAAAACAGAGCTGTTCTCCAATCTAGCGAGTAAGCTAACGACAGGCTAACAGCAGCGCATCCCGGAGCCTGCGCGGCTAACTGGAGACTGATGTGTCCGTCGAGAAAAAAACCCGCCTGTGGAAACAATATAAAGCTCTCAATTAAAAATGTTTAATGACATAGCGTGACTAAACGTGGCTCTATCAACGCTTCTCTTCGGAGGCTTCGTAAACAGACTCTATCGTTCCCACTGAAGCCTGGAGGAAAGCTCTCCGGAAGTGACGACATTCTAGAAGTCATCTGGCGGAACGAAGAACGTATATTCTTGAAAAATGAATCACTCGTTGCCAGGTTTTACGCTCCCATTGTGCTAACTATCCTTGTCGGATCTCAAATGTTTAGAATTTTTCATTAGTTCACCATGAATATTATGTAATGTAGCATGCTTACTTATCACCATGACAACAGCTACAACAGCCCACTTGTGTGCGAACAGTGAACACACAATTACACCGTCTGTGCATACAGTTTTTTATCTTGCATACATTATTCCCAATACTTTTTGAAGTTATTCCTTTTGATTTTTTCTCTTATTTGTTAATTTTTTGTGTACAGCTTGTTGCTTTCATCATCATGCAATGTCTGCACATCAGGAATTCTGCTTTATTGTAATCTCAGTGTATCTATTTTACGGTACAACAACAAAAAACACGATGGGATGCTCTACCAAGGTCTTTCAGACGAGTGTGCGTTTTTCCCATGACACGTTCTAAAAAAGTTTTTGTGCCTGGAAGTTGAAACGAAGTGACACATCTTGATTTTTCCTCTTCTCTCGGTTACGACCCATCTGTGGATCCTGCAGGTGATGTGTACAAATTTCAGCAGTCCATCGGTGGCTTTTACTCGTCTCTCCGTCTGCTGTAGGCCCCGGATGCAAGAAACTCCATTTCTTAAAGGAACCCCGCACCATGCCACGGTTGTTGGTCCACTTTTATTCATGTAGGAGAAGATTATACAGAGGCTATTGTGGAATTTGTGGGTTGTTTTATTTTATTTTATTTTATTTATTTATTTTACAAAATCTATACTGCAATAAAAAAGCAATGCTCTTCCAGTGATTCATTTTTACTTTTTAAAATTGTTAGTTCTTCGGGCAGTGTTGTAATGATTTATCAGCCTGACTGTTGTATCCACAGGTGTGAATATACTTATTATAATTTGATGCACTAAACTCTACCCCAGCTGGATCTCGGCCTGCCTTCGGTGTCCTGTTTTGTCTCTTGAAAAGGTCTAAATATATCATATCAGCACATCATTGGTATCTGCAGCCACTGGTCATTAATCTTCAAAATATTGGCATCTACCCAGTGGTCAGTAGTTATACCCAGTTTTTCACTTTTTCTTTGTTAATCATCACTGAAGTAGAAACGACTGTTTTAATATCCACATCAGAAAATGTCAAGACAAAAACTACTGTAAAATATTGGCATATTGAATGTTGGGAACAAATCCAGTATTGTACATCCCAAGTCTAAATGCTTTAGAGACAGGAAAGGATTATGCTGTCTCATCTACACTGATAAAGACTGAGAGAACCAGGAGAAAACTACAAGTCCCAAGCACCCATCTATAGTATAAATGCCCCCTTAGACACCTGGATTTCACGTATAATAAATAAATATTTTTTAAATATTAGAAATTCAGTTAATTCCACCATTTATAATTCGGTTCTCTGCTCTACTTGATTGTACACATCTCATGTGAGTTTCCACATTACTATATGGTGCCATCGTGACAATATGAGAGAGAGACTCTAGTGCCCCCTGTTGGTAAGTTTTAACATGCGGCGACAGAGGGAGGGACGGAGCGAGCTGGAGGAAAGAATGATTTGCATAACTGTGCCACGTTTTGCTTCACACACACACACACACACACACACACACACACACACACTCACTCACACACACACACTCACTCACACACACACACACACACACACTCACTCACAACGTAACACAAGCAAACTATTTCAAATACCACAGTAGCAGCAGCAAACTATGTGAGCTAAAAATGTGTGACGGAAACTACATTTCCCTTTATATAACAGCTCCAGAAAACTCCTGTAGAGTGAATGTTCATTTCAATCTGAGGATCTTGTCACATTAAAAAAATGTTTCCATCGAAGCTGAAAAATAAACAAAGCGCTATAGGAGACTCAAAAACACATGGAGATTACAGCAGGTGATTCAGCCTTCAGGTAACCAGGTGACCAGTATGAATTCAGAGTATAAACAAAGCTGAAGCCGACTAACACTGATGGGCCTCTGCACTCAGTCAGAGTCAGAGAAAAGAGGTGGAAAGACACAGCAGTGAAAAAGATTAAACATGTCATTGATGAGAAGATGGGATGTTGTTTAGGCAAAAGAAACCTCATGGCAGTTTTTGGACAGTGTGTTAAGTGTCACAAGGGAATGTTTTTTTTTCCTAATGGAAGTGCCCTAGAAAGTCTTACAGTTGTGTGTTTGGTTTGTTTCGGTGCCAGGCTCCTTTTATCTGTTCCCTTCGTGAAGTTTCCTGCCACTTCCTATGTGGCTAACTTACAGGATATAATAGTTTTTACTCAACAAATCAGTCAAATCTCATGCAACTTATTTGGTTAGTGATGCTGCAGACATGTGATAATCCCACTCCAAACCCTCCTATAACCACCAGTTTTCAGACTAGTCGAGCACAGACATCCACCAAGGTTCATATAATATTTCCTGAGAAAACAGGGAATTCATCCAGAGACAATACTCAGAACAATATTATTCTAAAAATTAACATTTCATAGTCTACTGTTTGATTGGTGGCACAGTGGACTGCACAAAAACCCAGAGAATCTGAAAAAAAATAAAAAAAAATGCCTGAATATGCTGGTATGATTCAAATATAATGATATCCACCTGGATACTCCCAAATCATGAGTGCCAGAGATTTCATGTTTTAGGGCGAGTTTTATACTACTAGACTCTGCTAGGAGTTCATGTAAATCCAGATACTGAAAACAGATATGTAAAGCACAAGTGTAAGAAAAAATGTGACGTACTGTATGTCCTCATGATGTATCTTGAATTCATACTGGACCAGATACGGTGCACATCAACAAAACAAAGGATAGGCAATGGGAAGGATTCACACTTTTTAAAGGATCCCAGAAATATCTAACCAAAATACTTCTGCATTCTGGACTTTTTCCACACGAGGATGTGTTGCATACACAGTTAAAAAAAGAAATGAGACCGGCAGAATTGTCGGTCAGCATTTCAGTAAAGACCACAGGCATCAGTGAAGCAGCCAAATCAGCTGATCTCAGCATTGAGCAGCAGTTAGAGGTTGCCATGGTGACACAACGGAACCTCTTGAAGTTTCCCTTCTGAAACACATGATCTCATTTAACACAGGAGTCTACCGCAGGTTACAGAGCATCTTTCATAGTTACACTGAGAAAAAAAAAACATAATTTGTATATCCGCCCTTTGATTAGGATTTGCTTCTTCCTTGGCTCATGGTCCTCACCTCCACCAAGCTTTGAGAAAACTGGCCTGCTAGTGTTTGTGTAATCAGACAGATAGTCAGACAGCACTGAAAATAAAACCACCTTGGCAGGTTAAGCTACTAATTATGATAATGATTCAGCAGTGAACTTTGATTTACTGGACCTGGTGGATACGCAGACCTTGTAACATTACTTCCACATGTTTTACGGTAAAAGAACATACGTGTCAGTACTTGAGAGGCAGGCAACAACATATTCAAATGGCTAAACAACAAGCACATATCCGCTCTGGCACCCAAACTACGAGTCTCAGCCAGTGGTGTAAAAATAAATCATCATGTTGGTTTTAATGTACAGACAAGTGAGAGGTTTTTTTTTTTAAATTTTCTTCTTTTTGCTCTGATGAGTTGCAACTCTCAGGATGCTGGATGACTAGAGAGACACGCTATAAACACATCTATGTTTAATCATGATATCAAAGCAAATAGTGTAAATGTTGAGTTAAATCAAGCAGCACCATTCATAGGTGCTTTGTACTCTCGGTGCTCAGTGCCAAGAGCTTCTGCTTTCATGTCAAAGGGATTTAAAAAAAAAAATTAATATTCATGTAGAATAAAAACATCAAACAAATTTACACTTGCTGTATAATCACAGAAAATACATGCATGTGTGGCAAAGCGTAAGAAGCAAACTGAAGGGAAGCACTTGAACGGAGCCCTGGTGTGGCCATGGAGTGGAGTGATAGAGATGAAAAAGGGAAAACAAGAAAAAAGTATGAAGGTCATGAGATGTAACTTGTTCCCTCAATGTAGTTTCTTTGAGGCCACAAGATAGAACCTGTCCCCTGCATTTAAGTTGTTCTGACATATCAAACTATGATGCTTAACTTGTTCCTTCAATTTAATTTCAATTTATAGCCACAACATACAGCTTTTCTGAAATTGAAAATAAGTCATTTGAGGGAACACGTTATAGTTCATGGCCTTAAAATAATGAAATTTAGGGAACAAGTTGTATAATGTTGTTATATATAGTTCTTCTGTATGTCCATAAAAAAGGCTCCTGCATTTGAAGGGAGGGCCACTCTTGCATGAATGGTGGTGTGCTGCTGTTGTGGAAACGTGCAGCGTTAGCAGAACGAAGCACACATGAGAACGTGACTATTTTTCTCTTAAATGTCATGGAAAGTGTTGGAAAAATTTTTTTGATCTCAGAATTAGTCATTGACCACATGAAGCGTAATTTTTCCCGTAAAGCGACTTTTTTACTGGAACCTGGCGACGTTGTTCCTTACTCAGGGATTAGTGTGCAGGCTCACCTGTTGACTCATGTAAAAGCCCACACAAATGTTGGAGCAGTCATATCCAGAAACTTTCTCCAGCAATCCTGATAAACAACATTTTCACATGTATGCCAGCTTTATAAGTGTACTGGAAGTGCAGCCCACAGCCTGCCTGTGCTGACACTACTGGATCCCATTATGAGATTCCTGATATGTCCTCATGATGGCGCCAAATCCCAAATACACAGACCCGAGAGACACAACACCAGACTAACTATTCCTCTCAGGAAAATGATGTGACCACATGATAATAGCTTCAGCAGCTTTTATAATCATTTCATGATCTACTGAATGACTAACAGCCCTTTCAGAGCCGCTTGAAATAATCTGCTGACTTCACACGTCCACTTTTTTTGCTTATTGCAAACAATTTAATGAACACGTCAATCAGCACCAAGTTCTGGGCAAATGACATTGACGTATATTAACCCAGAGACCACCCTGGGCGTGACTGTTCATCAACTAATCACACACACACATACACACGTGCGCACACTGATATTCGCGTTGAAGTGTTTACATTATGGAGCGACCCCTAGACCACACTGAAACCGTGTGCACTAAGCTGTTTTGTTAATATGTTCAATTCATGTGAAGAAGCTACACACGTTCCTTTTAAGTTCAGATCAGTGATTGGATATAGTGGTTGACCTTCAGGCTACTGTAGCCAGTGCAGAGGGTTCCAATACACCCCCCCCCCCCAAAAAAAAAACAAAAAAACAAAACCAAGAACCCTCATCTGTTCTGCATCAAGAGCAACAAAAACTTGAGCCTGTGCCCTGAGGTGTGCAAGGCCTTCAGACAGAGGCGTTCAGAAGTCACTATAGGTAAACATTACAGATTATTGCGGTTCAAAGTGTTTCTTTTTCCTTGCAGGGTGTTGCACTGCAATTTTTGTTGTTTGTTTGTTTTTGTTCATTGAGCTGTAATATTAGCACAGGAAAGCTCAGTAGTGACTATCTATTATATCCATTTCAGTTATCATAGATAACACTTTTATTCAAATAAAAGGAAGGTATCATGGAAGTGAATTTCTTTAACTCATCAGATGGAGTTTCTTAAGTTATGGTGGCAGCAGTCGACTAATGTCAGCTCAGCTGCCGCTTTCTATCACCATGACAACAATTACAAACTGTTCATGGAGAGAGAGAGAGAGAGAGAGAGAGAGAGAGAGAGACCATGACATGTGGTTGAAGCCTGTGGCAAAGCTAGTAGCCTTGAATTCGAATGTATTCTTCAAACCACAGCTACCAAGGTCATGAATGAACTGCTCAGCATGTTTATGTGGTTTAAATGTAGATTGTACTCTGGTGTCATGGGTATTTATAATAAGGGGCCACGGGGATGACGTAGGCCAACCTTGGTGTTCACAACACCATGGGGTCCCTCTAAACCAATGGGGTTTTTATGCTGGATTTTGGATTATTGCTGAAAATTGCACACGTACACATTTCTTTGGTAAGATCTTCTTCAGAATGAATGCTAAATTTAAAGCCATTTAAGGTATAATGCTAGCGTTGTGTTAAAAACTAACTGGACACCACAAAGGCATGATTTTAACATCATCATTTCACCTTTAACACTCAACTATCTCTTGAATTTCAACATGGATAACAGTTAATTGAACGATTCATGCACGTTGACCATGACACCGCCGTTGTCAAGAACTCTTATGGAGGTGTTGGCAATGTTGGAAATGCACAGCGTAGCTGTATGCCTCAGACATATTATTAATGCTTCCCCTGTTTATTTTCTTTTTGAAAGCAGCTACCTATACTGCAGAACCAACTGCAGCTTGTTTAAAAAAAAAAACGACAAATGAACAACACAGTCACAAAATGGAACACACACATACACACAGATATGGACAAATGAGCGAGCTGGGATTAGAAGTGTTTGACTTAGTCGCCAAGATTGGTGTTTTACAGCTGTATTTGTTCCCGAATCTGCCGGTTTGCCGTCTCGGTCATGCACTACATCTCAGCACTGCCAGAGTATAAAGACGCATCACATTTACCCCTTCACCTCAACCCTGAAATAAACACACACACACACACACACACACACACACACACACACACACACACACACACACACAAGACCGAGAGGCCAGCCCACACACACACACACACACACACACACACACACAAAAGACCGAGAGGCCAGCCCACACACACACTCACACACACACACACACACACACACACACACTTACTAAGATGGGCATGACCCACATCAAAGCAAACATACTAATCCTGCCAGGAAAAAGGGGATCCACAGGCCTAATCATGAAAAGAGGGAGAAAACGCGTATGAAATAAAAAATAAATACGAGCCATCCTCCAAACATTTACACCAGCTGTAGCTAATCAGAGGGTGGTGAGAGTCAAGATTCTTTTCTTCAACTTTATTTTTCCTGGGGTGACATTTTACAAGTGATGTCAAAAAAATATTCCCCGTCAGATTAGTGAACTCATGCTTGAATCATCTCGAAAGAAAAGACAAGCTGGATTTAAATGCCAAAATGGTGGTGTTGCAAATACGTAAATTGAGCACCCGCCCTTCATTTTCACAGTCGAAGGGTTAACCGTGCTTTGCGCTTCAGACACATTTACGTGGCTAAGAAAAATGATGCAATCAACGAAGATGAGTGTGCGTGTCAGATACAAACCAATATTTCAATACAAAGTTAGGGATCTGTGAGGACCTCCAACAACGTGCGTATTCTGGGGAATCCCTTTCAAATCAAGCTGTTCTTGATCTTTGTTGTATGTTCCTGTGTTCTTTGAAACAATCCTCACAAAACCATAATTTCTGCAGCGAGTTTGAAGAGCCCCCGACTGACCTCAGCTCCTTGAGGATGTTTAAGTGCTCCAGGATCACAGTTGGTTTGCGTCTGCGAGGGCTGCTGGGCAACCACCTGGTGGGGCTGTGGTTGAGGGGGAAATGCACTGTAATCAGATGAGCCGCCACAGAAACACCAGCTGCTCACTGGAGTTAAGAGGGAGTCAACCACTAACAATGATGGAGGAACCATCCTGCGATGCTTTGTCTTCAACATGTGTTTTACTGTTCGCTGTTATGGCGTTATCACAACTGAAAATTATACCTGATCATTTATACATTTGTAAAAGAGGCATCAAATGTGCCTCAGTGCCTCTGAAGTCATCGCCGATCAAGGCACTGTGAGGTGATTTAGCCGACCCGCGAGTACATTCGGTAGAACCGACTCGCTCAAGCCCGCTAGCGCTGAACTGGAAGAGTTATAGTTTGGTTCTGCACAAATCTGAAATGTTTGTGGATTAATGAGCTATATAAGTTTGAGCGAGCGATGCACGTGAGTGTTCGAAATCGGACAATCTGATATTTCTTCATTAGCTTCAAGCTAAATATACGTGGCTGGCTCTTTCTGCATTGTGGAGTCAGAGAAGTGACACAGGAGTGGAAAATATCTTTGTGAGTTCAAGACACCTATATTTGAGGATTTGAAAGGAAAAAAACACTTTTTAAGTAAAGAATAGCTCGATGTATAAGTATAGCAAATGCAGGCTGAACATCTACTTTTCCATTTGGAAATAGCAACTTTACCCATTTGAATTGTAGTTTTACGGAAGTTTGTGATGCAACATACTCTACATAGTTCTCTCAGAAATAAAAAGGCTGCTTTTCAATGCACCCCTTTCTTTCCTTGCAAGTCCCCTCCTGTGACGTAACTCAAAGATGGAAGATGATCTTCATTTTTTGGAACGTTGCCATGGATGTGTAACTGGCCTTGTTTCAGCATCATCTCAGCAGGAAGAGCTGAGCTTCTACACTATCAGCCCTGATCGCAACCCTTCTAAACTGCACCTCTCCGTCCAAGCGCTCCTGTGCAGACTGATTATATTTGACATTGAAATCAATGTAATCTTTTTAATCTACAGTAGTAAACTATTTTTAATCAAGAGAAGCATTCTTTGGCTTCCATGGTACAATCACTGCTGAGCTTTGAGCTTTCACCTGCAATCTCTTGAGTTCCACTCCAAAAATGTCGGCTGATCAGCAGATGGTGAACCTTCATTCCTCTGATAGCCTACATACCGAAGACACTCTAGACAGAAAAAAAAGAAAATTTAAGAAATGCAAAGCCGGTTTATATTGATTTAATAAAATACTGTATGACAACCATGTGACTCCTAAAAAAATACAAATGTTTTGAAATGATCTGTCAAGGACAAAGAGGGCCGACTGAATGCATTTACTTCTGTCCAGTCAAAAGATACGATGACACACAGCACCATCGTTAATGTCAAGTCCAAAGCTGCATGAAGTAATGCGCCCCTAATGCCAAGAATGTGTCTTTTTACCTCAATATGAGCCTTGCAGGATCAAATGCCTGCATTTCAATTTATTTATTTGAAATCTACATTTATTTCAGACATACGCCTGACAAGCCCTGTGTGATTATAGGCGCCACATAGATGCATTATGTGCATAAATGATGATGAAGAAACCTCAAAAGAAGCTAGATAAACCAAATATGATATTAAATTTTCACCACACCACAACGGTTTCACGGCTCTGTGATGTTCAAGACCTTTGCCCCCAAAGTACATCATTTCTTACTCCCCCGTCACCTCTCTCACCCCCTCCCCCCGAACGTCCAGCCATAACAGCAGCGCAGCAGGCCAGATGTGTAGCACACAGAGGTGCAGAAAGATCCTATCCAGCCCCCCAGAGATTCCCGGGTCCATTTGGTCCTCATGTTTCAGACTGGGCTGTCATGCATGTGACAACTTGGCAGACAGACTGCTGTCACTACTCAGCGGTGGCTAGTGTAAATGATTTAGAGGGTGCTTTGTGTGTCTATGTCTCCCAAATCTATATTTCGCATAACTCTCATTCCTCCACCCACTCACTCAACAAACACACACACACACGCAAACACACACAGTCCTTGAGCGTATCTTTCTTTAGAAACACTGTTTGCGATGAAATAATACTATAAATAAAAACTGTTTATAAGTCACAGGAGCGAGCCCCTTAAGACATAGAGGGATAGTTAAAGTATGTTTATCTAACTGCAGTTATATATATGCTGCATCAGTCTATGTAAGTAATACTGCTTAAGATCAGATGAGTGCATTAAAATGTAAACTGATACCATCGGATCACTGATAGGGAGTATATGCCCTCCCCTATATTTTTCCATATCAGTTGGAGTTTGTGGAATCTTTTCGGGGGCAGAACAGACCCACTCCTCTTGGGAATTTCCCAGCTGAAATGCACGTAGAGAAAGATAGATGCCTTGACTCCTTTTAAGCCATTAAAAGAGTGAGCAAACATCCCTTGAAACCCTTTAAAATGTCAAGAACACCCCACCCCCCACCCCAAGTAAAAATAAGCAAATAATCTCTCCTGTTCTTCCCGCATCATTTGTCCTCTGCTGCCCTTTCTCCTAATTTTACTTGGAGCATCTTTGGAAATGATAACACATCAGCTGCCAGCTGTTGACCTCCGGCCTAATTGATGTTCAAGTCATTGCACTGTTGGAAAGTAAGTGCAGTGCATCAGCAGAGACAGGACGCTGCTAAAGGAGCACACCAGCTTTCTGGTAAATACAACTATTTTCCATCCTGCCCAGATTCTCTGTGTAGGGAGCTGAGATCCACAGAGACCAGTAGATCACTAGTTAACTTAGCAAAATGAATTGTAGTGGGTGGGTGTAAACATACCTCCATCAAAACTCATCAAATAGACAAGGTCAAGATCTTGGTTTGTCCTGACATAATCCATCCATCCATCCATCCATCCATCCATCCATCCATTTTCTTCCGCTTATCCTGCTGAGGGTCGCGGGGGGGCTGAAGCCTATCCCAGCAACTTTCAAGTGAGAGTAGGGTTCACCCTGGACAGGTCACCAGTCCATCACAGGACCAACACATAGAGACAGACAACCATTCACACTCACAGGCACACCTACAGTCAATTTAGAGTATCAATCAGCCTCGTCCCCTCTTGATGTCTTTGGACTGTGAGAGGAAGCTGGAGTACCAGAGAGAACCCACACAGGAACAGGGAGAACATGCAGACTCCACACAGAAAGCCACCACGCTTGAATTCGGATCCTTCTTGCTGTGGGGCGACAGTGCTGACCACTGCACCACTGTGGCACTCTGAAATAATCCTCCTCTCTAACAAAGTCAATCTTGATTACTAGCAGCAGTCACTCCTCTAGTCATCAACGAACACCTTGTTTAGTTACTCAAAGTTTTAGCAAGGTGCTGAATCACATCGTTGCGCCCAGCCAAGGAAGTCGTTCTCAGTCTAAAATGACAATATCTTGCCATTTTTATATTTATAGAGTTTGATTTGTGATGGAAGTATGCTACCATTTCCCATCCACTCCCATTCATTGTGCTAAGCTATGTGGCAGTCAGCAGGTCTCTGTGAGTCTCAGCTCTTACTGCACACACAGGGGAGAGAAAAGTGTTGATCTTCTTGTCTGGCTCTGAGGAGGAAGACAGATTTGGGTACATTCACACTGCAGGTCTTGATGCTCATTTGTTTGTGTGTGTGTGTGTGTGTGTGTGTGTGTGTGTGTGTGTGTGTGTGTGTGTGTGTGTGTGTGTGTGTGTGTGTGTGTGTGTGTGTGTGTGCGCATGTGTGTGCACGCGCGCGTGTGTGTGTGTGGTGGTTAACATTGTTTTCTAAATGTGACCTATATCTGACCGTAGTGTGAAGTGTTCACAGTTCTGAAGTGACCTGCATGTGCAGATTCAGAACATGACGTCACAACACCCAGCACTCAGTATACGGAAATCTGATTTCAAAGATGTGATTCCATTTGCTTTGGGCTGTTCAGGTTGTTCAGGCAACTTGGGCCTGCTGTGTGAACATGGCTTAAATGTCCTTTCCTGTCCAGCAAATCAACAATGATTCTAAAAGAGTAAAAAATCAATCACGAGAACGGGGCTTCAGTGATACAGCAGCGTGCAACATGACAGACTAACTTTAACGGGCACCAGCAGGACCTCACTCGAATTTTAGAGGGACTTTTGAAGATATACAAGCTCTTCATGAGGAAGTGAGTTCCTCAAGGGGGTAAATTTATAGAGCTTACAGGGATTTAGGAATGCAGGGGCCACAGCCACCCAAATGGCTACTTCATAAGCCTCTCTCTCTCTCTCTCTCTCTCTCTCTCTCTGTTGGATAAGAATACTCATCACAATGTACTTACCTGTCATGTATTAAACTACAGGGTCACCAAAAGGGCAGACTCGTAGTTCACAAAAGCTGACCCCTACATTCCAAAGATCTTACACTTATCTGTGTCTTTCAGTCCGTGTCCGTCTCTCTTGGTTGAATTTCACGGTGAGCATATTTGAGAGCTTCATCGTGAGTCAACTTCAGCACCGCTTTTATGTGTTTTACAGGTCAAATGTGAACGCTCAGCCAACCTGCTTCTTTTCTACCATTTGCAGATTTTGTACTTTCTCGATTTTCCCCCCTCTCTAAATCTCCTCTTTTAATGAACCAGGGTGCATTTTTGGAACGTTATACTATCTTTCTGATATATTTGGATATACAGAGCCACATGTGACATTGTTAAGTGGAAGAATTATATCACACTAAGAATTTTCATCATTTCCTTTTTAGGCACTCAGGCAGAGTGGATTTATCTTTATGGCTCAGAGAGTGATTGGTAGTCGGCTATCAGCCAGCCAAAAACATGGGAGGAAATTAATAATGTGGCTCTAATAATATCAATCTGCTACACAACCCAACAATATGAAGTTCACACTCTTTCTCACTCCCACTGACAGAAATCAAATGGGCTAAAAGGAAAAACACGCTTAGGTGATGACAATCAATGACATATTGCGTTCCATGCTCCAAATCCTAATCTAAACCATCGCAATGGCTAATCCCAAACGTCACCTGAACTCAAACCTAATCCTATTTCTAGGCTTAACCTAAAAGCCTCGACTTAACCCTGAAACTGCCTTTGGGATGAGGTGGGAATGTTTGGTAAAAATGCTTTCACTTAGAAGCATTATCCGTACTCTCAGGTCTACAAGTCATTAGGCAGAGTATGCGTGAGTGTGCGCGCCTATACACACACACACACACACACACATACACACTCATACTCACAGACACACACTCACAGATGCATTTAAGATTGCAGATAAGGAGACACATAATGTCCTTATATGGTATAATTCCCTCTGGCTCTCAGGTCTGCTGAGCTGGACTCTGGACCTGGTTTAGCAGATCGGCAGCTCTTTTTAAAGATTTATTTTGACGGCATACTTTGGGATGATTGCACAATTCTTTAGTGAACTCACGGTTACAGTCATTCACACTTCAAAGCTGATCAAGTCTATTTAGGAAGATGGGTTTTTTTCTTATTTCTTGAGCGTTTTTCCTCTGGCACGTCATTTTCTCATTGGAAGTTCATGTTCTTGATGCCAAACAAGCTGTCACAATGCTCAGTAAGATAGATAGAAGATCGCCTTTAGTTTTGTTGTCTTCTGTGGTGACATTCCGTTGCTGCTACAGGAAGGATTCATCAGGATGCACAAATGTTTCCGCTGACCTAGCTGGTTACTTCTGGTTCAATAGAGATAAATAACTTAATCATGCAGCTGTTTCCAAATGTTACAAGAACAAATGGATCAAATTCTCATAATTACATTAGTCATTGCACACAGTTATGGGGTTTAATGCTGTAAATGTAACAATGGAGTAGGCTACAGGCTAGCCCGGTGGCAATTTGAATGTGGATGAATAATTTAATCATGAGATTCATCTAGAATTTCTAAGTCAGACCAAATGGAACCAATTCTGATGCTACAACGATTGCAGTGGAGAAAGGGTGTGGCCTATGATCTAAGCGTGTCAGCAGTTGTTTGTAATACCTATAACTGCCAGAGGAAGGAGACAATAATACTGCAATATTGCTTTAAGTGATCCTGTTTTACAGTAGCTGCCCCTGGGTTTACTGTGTCTTCTTCAATAACGGTTGTTCTTGTTAACATTTTCTGCCACTAACTGAATGTATTTTTCTTTAAATGGGGATTTTTTTAAGGGATCTCAGAATTTCTCCCTCGCTCTCTCGGCATCTTCTTAAACCTCTCCAAGACAGGATGTTCATTGGTTCAATCCCAGAGATTAAACCAATCCAAACTGGCTATAAAACCCAGACTGATCCCCACATTCTCCAACAAATCCTGATCCTACTAAAGAAGAAAAAAGTTGAAGAAAACAGTCTCAAGTTTTTTTTCTGTGTAAGTGCAGCTTATAACAGTGCTCATCATGGCGTCTCCGATCGGTTCATTGTGGCTTACAGTGAAAGCCGCCGCTGATGGAACTGAGACATCTGTCCTTCACAGTGGGGAAATATCTTCAGCGCAGTGTTTATTGTGCTCAGCAGTCAAGAATATGAACAGTATATCTAGGGTAAAGCAGAGAAGGGTCTTACTATTGTATTCTCATCTGTGGAGGCTTAAGAACCAGTTTAATACCTTTGCCTGAAGCTCAGCTCGGTTTAGACTGACAGTGTTGAGCCATCGCAAAGAGGTTTTTTTTTTTTATCCTGAATTATAACCAGGAGGATGTAGAAAGTAAACTTTAATGTCCTCTTTTCAAGTCCCCTCTGTGAACTCTCTTCTCTTGCTCTCGTTCACAAAAATAGATCTGATGGGAGAAGATATCATGTCCATCAACTGTGGAAAAATCAATCAATTATCATGCTTGCAAACTGTAAACTCAGTCTCACTTCTTGTGAAATTAAAAGACTCTATGCTTCATTCTTGCATATAATCTTGGGGATTTCCACTTCCACCATCAGTATTTGTGTCTGATTTTTCATCTGCTTTATTTGTTCTTTTTGGACGTTTCACCAATGCATCATAGAAAACTCAAGCCGCACGAAGTGACATGTTTTCTTAGTCACAAAGATTTGTGATGCACAACTTGCAGCCAATTAGTACACATGTTGTTGTTCTTTTTCTCCAACTGGATGCCGGTGGAATTCTGGTGCAGTGGTTAGAGCTGTAGCCTCTCTGCTAGAAGGTTCCAGGTTTAAGCCCGGGATCTCTCTGTGTGGAGTTTCCATGTTCTCCCTGTGCCTGTGTGGGTTCTCCGTGGGTACTCCGGCTTCCTCCCACTGTCCAAAGATATGCAAGTTACAGTAGGTTAATCAGCGACTCTAAATTGACCATAGGTGTGGCTGTGAGTGTGAATGGTTGTCTGTCTGGAAGTGTTGGACCTGCGATGGATAGGCTCCACCCCCCTCCACCTTAACAGGATAAGAGTAACAAAATCAATGGATGAATGCCACAAAAAGGTTTATAAAGTCAAGTTTGGATTCAAGTCACAGTTGCAAAACAAAAATTTTCCAAAAACAGATGCATATGTGACGCCTCTAGCTTTGATTTTGGTATGGATACATGTTGAGAAGTGCAGATATTTACATTTTTGTGTTTACCACTCCATATGTATTGTGTAACCCTCATTTACTACCACCTGTAAAAGTACTGTATTTTTCCCCTCATCTCTTTCTCCCAAGTGCATATTTTCTTGATTATTTAAGCTTTTTTCTAGTCAAAATTGTATTTTGTTGATTGTTGTTCTTTGCACCATGTCATATTCTGGATAGCAGGGCGCCAGTATTCCACAATCAAATCACATCGCTGGAGGAAAGTGTATTTGAGAGAACATGCATGGAAAAAAAATAATTCAATCAGTTTTTCCCTCTCTGTTGTAGATCAGGTTTGACAATGTTGCGGCTAATGTGATTATGTCACATTTTCTCATACTATTTGAGAATACTGATGTTTTTTTGAACATCTGGATTCAGACGTCGGTAGCGGTGTGTTTGACCTTCGTAAGCAGTTGTGAAGATTTTCTTTCACGCTCCTCATGATCCCACTCTGCCACTGCAATATATAATCCCCATGTGACCTGAGATCTGCTCCCATTTCTCCTTCGTGCCTTGCTGGAACTCTACCCTGATGATCAGCTACGGTAGCTAGAGACTGAGAACAAGTTTTAGTACACTCACTTTGGTTTCCCTTGATAAGTCATTTAATCGCTGTCATCATTGTATAATAAGTGCAGTGAGATATCTGCTATTTTGCATACTGATAACAAAGGTTAGCCTCTTCGTCCTCCACGCCATCATACTGTACATGCAACATGCCCCGCTGTATTTTCTGTGGGATCCGTTTGAATCCTCCTTGACTCATTCAGTTTTATGTGGTAAACGACAGGTGACGTATTCACATCAGGCTTGACATTCTATCCACGTGCCAAATGGGGCACTATTAATCTCATTTTTAGTGCGTAAGGCAGATTTTTCTCCCTCCTTTAAAAAACAACAAGACTATGTGGGGGAATATGTCATTACTTGGCCCTTTTTTCTGTCTCTCAGGGCTGCTTTGTCGTTTACTATGACCATATTTACAGTTTATTTTTAGGGGGTTATGATTTCATGTGTTGCTGGTGGGTCGAGTGTCACAGCGTTGACTTGATCAGCTTTGCCCTTTCATCCCAGTAGTGAGATCTTGTAGAGGGTAAAGCATGCTAAATAGAATTTTGGTTGCTAATTGTAACTCTGGATTCTTTGAATATGATTGTAAACTTCTAAGACTCAGAGCCTCTTCAACTGTACTTGCATACCCAAGCTGGAGCCCATGTAGAGTGGGACACGGGAGAGAGAAAAAAAAATCTTATCCCAAAATGCAGAGCTATAACTGTTAGCAGGATTGATTTTTTTGTTTTACTTTCTGCACGTTACATAAATTTGCAAAATCAGGTTACCACTTGTTTTCTTTTTTTCTCAAAGCCAATCACCCCTGAAGCCTGCCTCACCCTTCTTAGGCATTATGTATTATGTATTTTGACCTCTGACCTCTTCACCCACATCATGCAGCTCTTACTCCCGGGGGGTTAGCCAAGATCCAGACTGAAATACAAAACATAGAACAGACAAAATGTTACTACTAAACGAACTGTGCCTTTATAATCAAATGAAAGAAAACAGATGTGTGAATCTTTCATTTTTTCTTTGCTGAAATGAATTAAATTAATCATTCACATGAATCATTCTTTTCTCAGAGTGGTCTGACTTATCTATCAGATCTGATTCATTATTGGCCCCGGTGGGGCTCATGGTAGCCAACTGAGAACCCCACTGAGAAATAACCCTGACTCACATGGGCTAACATGCAAACGAAGAAATCAATAGAGGAATAGATTGTCCTCTTCAACAGAAGAGGGCCCAAAGGAAAGAAGGGAGAAAAAAAAGCTCTTAAAAGGAAAGCCGTCCTGGACCAAATAAGCAAAGGTTAGTTTTGCTTTTGAGGACGGGTTCTTGAGTTAAAGAAGCTAGAAGCAGAAAGATTGAACAGAATATTGATGCGAAAGACAAAAGTCACCTCAGATTAAAAGTGGTCTGTACTTCATGACTTATTCATGTCTGCTGTGCTGGTTAGAGTCCCATGGGAAACATTCAATAGATCGAGCATAAGGGAGAATTTGGCTCTCTGGCTGCAAATATCCCGCATATCACAAATTGGTCATATCTGTTCATCAGATGCTTCTCTTCATTTGTGTGGATTCAAGAAATGTTTTGTTCATTTTCTAAATGATTTTGTATGGATGAAAAAAAATTCTTTGTTCAATGCCCAGCGATTCCAGTCCATCCCTTTGGTGTCTGTTCTTTGAAATGCAAACAAACCTAACATCAAAAATGAGCGGTGTTGTTTAGACAAACAAAAACTTGGCTTCCACCAATATATTGTGTTGCATTGCGATTGTCTGGAAGTTGGCCTTGTGATTGCATTGGATGTAGTGTGACAATCCAAACCATACCACGCAGGGAGAGGAAGGGGAAGGCAGCTCGCCTGAATGACATTAACAGATGGATGTAATTCACTTTGTGGCAGCTCCCATGGTCGACGTTGAACACACAGACACTTAAACATGGATTCAAACAGTTCTTGGTCTTATTCCAACAGCTTTGGAGCTACAGTTCTTTTTGTCCCAGTGAGAATTTAATGGGAGAATTGTGGTTTTGAGTCAGTCAGATTGTCTCAGTTTACTGTGGTAACTATTCATTATTGTAGGGTGCTATGAGTGCACATTGCATTAAACAATTCTGTTTGTTGCACTGATGCTGCTGTGTGACTCTGTGATGGTTTGACTTCTGGGAAGAGCAGATGTCTTTGGTAATTGTTGCCTCGTCCCAAGAGACCAGCATTTATACGACCCGACTCCAGACAACCGCCAGAAAAGATGTGATTTACTTTTTGTAATTTTTTTTAAATCACATGATCTTAAAAAGAAACGCTGTGTAAGATGCAGTTTTGTCTAGTGGCGAAGTTGCAGATTGCAACCTTTGCTTCATTTCTCACCCACAGCAACCTACACAATGATCCTTTTTAATTTTCATTTTTTTCAACATGAAATTGGTAGCAGCAACAACATGTTGGGAATCCAATAATACAATTGATCCCTGAAGGCTAATAACATTGTTAGCCTATGATTTCGTAAAAGATAAAAACAACTTTCCAGTCACTTGCTTTAGCTACCGAGATATCATGAAGACGGCTCAGGGAGTGTAGGGTCTGGAGTCAGTGGATCCTGTCACTCAGTTAACACAGAAGCGATGTAAATAACAACTCAGTGGTTTTCTGGCTCGGGTATAATGTTAGAGGTTTAACTAACAGGGTAGAAGCCTGCCTTTGCAGAACATGACAAGGGTGGTACATTCTTTATTTAACTTGTGGATTTATTTCTGACCACTTGACATGTCTGAAAGCCGCAGTAGGATCTGAAGTATCTCCCTATACTGTAGCCGTGTCTCTGTGAAACACACTCATGTCAGTCCCTCTGATTCCCTCATCCAGAAACCCCACATTGCCCATAATAATAGACAGGAGGTAACATTTGATATTTGCTCTTTCCATCTGTTCCCTTGTTGTTCTTCTTCTGTATCATCTGTGTCCTCATGAAGTCTGCAGGGATGTTCGTTGTTGTGGTCACTGTGACGGATGGGCAGCTGCAGGGCGATCAGCTGGTCCCAACTGATGTAAAACAACTGTGGAATTGCTGCAGTGAGGCAGTCAGAGACAAATTTAGCTGAACCAAAAAGACCGAAACTCACTGGTGAAAAAAACAGAGCTGAGCACTTGCTACTACCCTGTTCGGCTTCAGTAGGTAAAGCTAGTAAAGAAGTGTGAAAAAAGAAAGAAGAGAATGAACCAGTGAACTTACTGCAATGATAAAAACATGGAGGTCTTGCTTTTTTTTCCATTGTGGGCTTCTCGGCCTACAGACTACCCTAAATTCTACACACTGGACCTTTAAATAAAAGCAAGCCTCTGTATCCTGTGACTCAGACCTTTACAAACCAAATAATGGTGAGAAGTTCCTTTGGTGTTTGCATCTGTCTGCGTCTCTATTTAACACATTTATTGATCCTTCATGTGAACTTTTCCCCTATCCCGTTTGTCACTGAGTACTTAGAAAGTTGGAGAGCGAGCGGCCAAGAAAACAGCAGAAAAACACTTTTCAACATCAAAACCAACTGTACAAACATAAAAATATGTAACAGTGTTTCCCATGTAATGAACAGGATGACAAATATTTCAGAGCAAACTCAATAACAGCAAGAGGACAACATTTCCTTCCAAATGGTCACCCTTCGCACACGTTAAAGGGCTTGAACTCATTGAAATCATTTCATTTATTAATGCTATATGAGATTTAAGCTGAGTGAAATATTCCATGTTTTTATGGCTGCACAATTCCATAAAATAAATATAATACTTGTCTTGTACATAATTTATTCATATTTCCTCTATATTCTAGTATATTTGGAACGATATGAGGTTTTGAAATTAGGTTATGAGTTTTAACAATGTCTGGCAGCAGTATTTGGAATGACTGAGCCACTTGCAAGCAGCTGCTTTTTAATGGTTTGACAGTTTTGTTCCAGTGTTCCTTTATTCAAAAGGGTAGCTGGAGGAGCAGTGATTGAGTCACACTTGATTCCGAGCAGAAACCTGATCAGGAAGAAATAATTCATCACACATCAGTTAAAAACAAGTGTTGTATATGAGAAGGATCGAATCCGGGCTTTACTGGGGGGACATTTTTAGTCGTAACAACACGGGACATTTTTATTCGCAACCAGAGAGAGTGAGAGAGAGGGAGTAAATTTGGCCCTCTCACACTTAAATAAACTCACACAAAGTAACCATAAAAAGAATATGTGCGAGGGATGGGAGATATCGCTAAAAGACTAGGATGGAAGGATGGATAGGTATAAAAAGAGGGACAATAAAAGTGTTCAGGAGGGATCTTTATTTAGTTGAGGACTCAGACCCTAAAGTGAAAGCAGATGGGACTTTAGTCTGGAATAGTTTCCAGTTGAAGTCTTGGACTTATGTTTGCTCTCCTCGCTGTTTCTGAGCCCATTCCAGTTTTCTTCAACCTGTGTTCTAGTCATCCAACAAGAGGTTTTGAAACACATACGCACACAAATCCCGAAGACATCTGAGCTTTCCCTGTAATATGTACAAAGAGCGGCGAGCACGATGCCTCGTAGCAAAGCCAGAGGGTCTCTGTGAGGTCACACGGAGCCTCCAGAGTGACGGGGCGAGCACGAGAGAAACCACAAAGAGGGATGTGTTGCTCAACAATTCAACTAAATGCTGAGTGAGTTGTTTGAGATATCAAGTGACAGTGTTGCTGATGTGGCACATGATAATTCACAACAACTGCTTGCACTGTTGAGACAGTTAGCTTTGATGACAAAAGATACTGATGCTTTTTACTTTGCATGCATAATGTAACCCAGGCATAACTGAGCACGGTATTCATCTCGTGAATCCGCAGTGCACTTTAGGCATTAAACCACTCGGAGTGTGTGAGACGGGTGTACATGCTCAAAGTGAATACCAAAAAAGGTTTAGTAGGCTACCAATGATGATGCATCCTCCGTCTGCCAAGCAAGACACACTCTCATCCAATCTCAGTGAGAAAGGGAACTCTCAGAGCACCTTTAGCTTTGAGCTGACTGAAAGAGGATCTGTCCGAATGCATTTCTAGGCGATTGTAAATATAGACGCAATCAGCACATGCAAGGATCGCAAAACATACCCAGGCATAGAGATGAATGATAGTCTGGCAACACGTGCTGGCTCTTTGAAACACACTTGCACTCTGTAGCACACACACGCACGCACACATGCACAGGCACGCGCACACGCACACACACACACACACACACACACACACACACACACACGGTGCAGGGAATGATTAAGCTGTTTTCAACCTCTCTGGAGTCACAGCTTTGGTCACCTTCTTCATCACTTGGAGTTGTGCTCGTTTTATTTTTAGATGGTGATTAATAACACAGGCACTTCTTTTGTGAAGTGAGTCACAAGTCTCTCCCTCATGGCTTTTCTTTTTCTTTATTTTTTGCAGAAAACTAAACTAAATTTGAATAATTATGCAGTGTTTCTGAATTCCTCATGGCCAGCTTTTTTTTTTTACACTGTTGGAGAGGTTGGTTGAATTCGATCAGGCTCAGTTGTGTTATTTGGTATTTTTTTCATAGTCTGAACTCAAACTTCAGCCCTGTGAATTCGATTATTCTCCTCATTTAATCATTTTTCCATGGCAGAGGCCTGATTTACATCATGTGGTACCAGCAGCTTTGGTTTGGTTGTTTTCTATTTTACAAAGATGCAGAGAAATCCATATATCATATTCACTATTCAATACAAATTTGAGTCTATATGCTCACAAGAGGATCCTCATTGCATTTTTTTACTTTTCAGCAAAAGAATGGATGTGCTGCAACAATCTGGAGAGAGCAACCAGGGTGGAAAAAAAAAGGAAAGTTTTGATGTTATCTCAAAGACACGCATGCACTGTGTTGTCGATCCCGTCTTGTGATTCCGCTTCTGACCTCAAACAGCTCTTCTTTGAGCTCCTTCCTGATACCTCACATCCTCAAGCCATCGTTAAGCTGAAGCCAAGTCATGCCACAGGGGAAACTAATTTTGGTTGCTTGAATCCGTAATCTCATTCTTTCAATCACAATTCAAAACTAATGACCATAATTGAGTTATTACGGGTTGGACAATAATGCTACTGGTTAACTTTGACCACAATAGAACCATGCGGCGTTCACTGATCTGCCTGTTGACCTCCCACTCCCCTTTAGGCTATCCTCACAAGACCCTGTGATACCTCAACTCCTTCACCTTTATAAAGTTAGTTCCCTGCGTAATAACTGACGCTCCAACCTTTTTGCAGTATACTTTGTCCTATTGTTTTTACAATGTCAATTTGACAATACTTACACAGAGGACCTTAAAGCTAGTTTGTCCTCGGAAAGAAGGATCAGATACAGTTGGTCCTACAACAGTGGTAAAAGTAATCCATATTCATGTACAAATAACAGAGGACTTCTTGTGGATGTAGCAGACGAAAGTAGGAAGCAACATGATGTAAAAGGGGAAAGAAATACTTCTAAGTTACTGGAGGGAGCGTGAGATGGATTTATGGGTGGTGCAAGAGACACACAATTGAAGCTACTGACTGGAAAATACTCTTTTTGCCATTGCTACTGTTTAATGCTGATTTGCAGGTGTTTGGACGGGACATACAACTGGATATATGGACATGTGAGTGGATTCCATGCAGCTGCAGCTGGTCTTGGCTTTTGCTTTTGAGTTACCTTCCCGTTTTCATTAAAACAGTGTTCAAATTGAACCCAAGCCATGATCTTTTCAAACTATAACCAAGTTTTTTTGTGCCTAAACCTCAACAAACCGTGCTTCGGAAAAATGTGCTGTATAAAATGGTTGGAAGTTGGAACAAATGTATGCAAACTCAAACCTGCAAGAGTTGGTTTGACTTTTTTTCACAGCGGAAACGAGACTGACATATATCATCATCACATTTTAAATTAATACAGAGAGATTGGCAGTTAAGAGTTTCCTACTTACATATTCAACAACCTCTGACTGACATTGGGGGGAATTGGAATCATGTTTCCTTCAAATTTAAGTTTAACATTTGTTCCTGTTCACACTAACTCCTGAGGGAAAGATTAGGCCCTTCAGCTGCTAAATGTTCTGTTATAATCACTTGCTTGTTGCTAAAAGGAATTTTAAAGTAAAAATTAAGAATAAGCACCGACAATGAGCTGGATGCTCTCACAAAACTGAGGAAAACTCATTTTTCTTATCACAATGACAATTATTCAATTAAAAGTAAGCAATCCATCATGAGCATCTGCCATTGATTATCCTTTAAAGCACATAACCACATGTGCAACATATCAATACAGGTGATTCTATTTTAAAGTACACAAAAGTACCATGAAAATTACTAGTGCCAAAAAAAACCAAAAAAACAACCAACACACAATATTAGTTGTTTTTTTAACACTTTTCTAGAATTCTACAATAAATAGCATCGGTAACTCTTCACAATAGAAATCTACTCAAAAAAGACAAAAAATCCCTCTGTGTACAGAGATAGTATGTTAATTGTCATGGGGCCCAAATCCATAGTAGCGGCACGGTGGTGCAGTGGTCAGCGCTGTCGCCTCACAGCAAGAAGGTTCCGGGTTTGGGTCCCGGCTCCAGCACAGGATCTTTCTGTGTGGAGTCTCCATGTTCTCCCTGTTCCTGCGTGGGTTCTCTCTGGTACTCCGGCTTCTTCCCACCGTCCAAAGACATCAAGAGGGGACGAGGCTGATTGGATACTATATGTTGGCCCTGTGATGGACTGGCGACCTGTCCAGGGTGAACCCCGCCTCTCGCCCATAGCCGCTGGGATAGGCTCCAGCGACCCTGCGACCCTTAACAGGAACAAGCAGAAGAAAATGGATGGATGGAAATCCTTAGTAAAGGTGTGTATGTGTAGGATGAGTAGTTTATACACACAGATATTTGAGTGGCTAATTTGCAATAAGAAGAGTGGTGTCAGCAGTCCATGGCATCAAAATGACCTTCTCACAATATCTTTAGTTCTGTTCACAGTTCTGTTGATACAAAGTCTAAACAGTAGAAGTCACGAATATCATTCAGTGGACAGTGGAATGGAAAAACTGGAGTCACTGCTGGTTTAGACATTCACAACTTGCAGATGTGGATAAGAATTCATAGTAAGCAAAAAAAAAATTGTTTGTGTCAGAAGAGTAGGAAAAAAAATGGAGCGGTTTATTCTGACTGGCTTCTGTAGTGAAATGAAATTCTCACCTCATCCATCTTATTCCAACATATGATCTCAAGGGCCCAGTTTCCACCACCCTCCCCCCTCCCCCTGTCCTTCATTCATGGTTCGCTAGTCTTGACATCTCACTGTTCCTCCGAGCGATGCCACGCTGCCAGGACTTCTGGTCATCTGAGTTATGTACAACCGCAAACTGTATCCTTTACAAGTTGGACAAGTCGCTCAGCTCGAGCGGGGAGAAGTGAGAGAGACTGACGTTCAACTCTAAGTAGGGGATGAACCAGTTGTAATGTGTTCCAGTAGTACTTCTGGTTGTTTTTATTTACTTCATGTGAAATCTAGTAGGCCCACAACAGTACCAGTTTTTCTCTCACGCTTCTCTGCACTGAACCATTAATTGGGACATCTCTCTCTCTCTCTCTCTCTCTCTCTCTCTCTCTCTTTCTGTTGGTTTGGATCTTGATTATCGTCGTCCCTGAGGTTCAACCTCACCACCTGTCTCCACATTACGACCGCGATGTGGTATTTCTAGTTCTATCCAGATCTATTCAGTACGCATGAAATCTGTTTAACATCTGTTTGTCCTGGAAGATAGCACGATGTGATCTTCTTGTCCATCGTTCTTGTGCGTTCACCCCATTATTGTTCATGTAATATCAGAAATTTCTTGAAGGGAATTTCTTATTTCTTCAGGTGTGGCATAAACATCCACTTGGACTAAACAATGAACTGAAAAGAAAAGGTAATGTGAACACAGTCACTGAAGCCCCCCCCCCGAAGGAACTGATTTCAATTCTGTGATTCAAGAATGAACTAAAAGATTTTCTTGGTGAAAGGTCAAGGGCATACAAGCACAATGTGGTATTTCTAGTTCTGTCCTGACCTACACATTAAATCTGTTGTCTGTTCATGCTGAAAGACAGTCGAGGGTTTTTTTGCATCGTGACTGTCAAATGCTGCAGATGCTGAAACCCCTCGAGGCAAATTTCTGAAACCTGCCAACGACTTCACTTAGACTGAGTCTTGTTTATGCTTTTCTATTAGATTTCCAAATCTTCCTTTCCTTTAAAAGGGAAAAAAAAAGTTACTGTGCAGCCATCTGTCACTCTGTCACAGTTGAAACACAAAACCTTGAAGCGCTGACCACCAGCCTGATTTATTGCATAAATACAAAAGAAAATAAAATGTGGCCAAGAGGAAACCAACCAGTTTCTAATAACTGCAGGGCATCTGAAGGCATTTTTCTTCTTCCACGTTCTTCTACCATTCATTGCCACCACTCTCAGTCGGCACTTGTTTTTCCTCAATCGGCATGTATCTAAGCCTGCATTTTTTTCAGACCAGCTATAATTTAAATTGACATTGGAGATTAAGTTTGATCAAAAACGGCTTTGGAGTGGTACAACACTCCAAAAGATTTATCTAAATGTCTGCAACTGTAGGGAGAGAGGAGGTACAGGGAGTTGAGAGGAGCAGACATGGTAGGGGATGCGGTGGTGATGATACTGAACTCTGATGTTGAGGTTAGGGAAGGAGTCATCTTTATGGACATGACAGGAAATGTGGGAGCCATGGGAGACACCTCCTCGATATCTACACGGTCCTAATTCCTCTTCATCACTCACAACTCAGAGTGTCTGATATCTCTGTTATATGGACTTTGGCTGTCATCTGTTAAGACGCCAAACGGTCCAACCATTCATTATACGAGCGACACCAGAAAAACAACCTCATTCTGTGACTCTTTATCTACATACACGCCACCTACCTCGACTGGGACGATCCATTTTGATCTTTTTGAACTTTTAAGTATAAGAAAAATGACCGCGGAATAAGCATCGAACAAAGGTTAACACGGTTATAAATCACTGAAAGTAATCCAGGATTTTATCAACCAAAGAACAAAATTTTTTGGAAGCAGAAAAATCTATACCTTGTTAATTTATATGATTTCACATCCCTGGAGCCCCTCAATCCCCTTCTCAGTCTCCCCTTTTCGTGCGAGAGAAAAGAAATGTGGTTTCATTACTCATACAGGCCAATACAGCTTGTCTTTTTTTTCTTATTCTTTCCGTTGAGACAGCCTGTGAGAGACACCCTGAGAGACATGTGGAGCCCTGAGACATGGGGTTATAATCAAACACAGAAGCCACAGTATCCCGACTTCGCTACTACTACTACTACTGGCAGCTGCAGTGACTCAGTCCTTTCAAAGAAACACTTAGCTGTCATTTACAGTAATGATTTATTACATAATGAGAACCCTGAATCACTTTGTTTCCCTGCTGACTTCCTGAAACGGGGTGCAACGTTACACTGTAGCTTTAGATTTTACCTGCACCTGCAATGTTACAACAACTGCATGCTTTAGCATTGCTCATCAGACCAAACCGGAGTTCAGGACCTATGACTCATGATCACTCATCATTTACCTGATTGCAGACCAGCCCTCCAAATGCCAAAATATGCTGGATTGATCAGCAAAAATTGTGCTGATTCCACCAATACAGATTATGACAAGTAGGCAATGAAATGTCGGGAGTGGTAAAGTGTAGGAACCACACATTTACAAAACTAGAGTTAAGACCCATTTGTTCAAGTGTCTGTCAAAGTGACCATGGATGCAATTCTTTAAAGTGCAAATTAAGTGGATGGAAGCCATGCTGCTTAGCAATACTTTTCTCCTCCAACTTAATCTAAACAAAGTGTTGAGCACATTTTTCTGTGCCTAAAGTACTTAAGCAGTCCAACGCTTAAAGCTGAATGACATGCAGTTGGCTGGTCTCGGTGATAAGCCTGATCCACGTCTCTTCTTGGCCCAAAATTCCATATAACTGATCTCCCTCTTACAGTAAATACTCCCTAATTCCCTGTTTTACTTGCACACTTTAGGCAGGCTGTCTAAAGCAAAGACTTCAAGTATTCGAGACAGAAAGATGGAGTGGTTCTTCTCCAATCAGCCGCAGGAGGTTTGTTGAGTTTTTGGGGCTCTGACAGCAGACAGAGCGAGAAGCTTTGGATCTGCAGAGTGTGTCAAAACAATAATTATTCATATTTTGACATGAGAAAGATGTTGAATTTCTTCATGTTGTGCACAGTTGTTAATGCTATATGAAGTTTGATTCATGTATGTGCATCAGGTCTATACGGACCCTGCACCATAGCTAGCCTTAGTACTGCAAGTCTCGCACTGCAGTTACACAACCAAAACAGTTGTTAGTAGCAGAGTTTTTATTTCATTGTGCTGAGTGTCCAAGTTGTGTGTGTATAATTCAGAGGTGCATGTCAGATTGCATGGTACGCTCCAGTGAAAACCCCCAAACTCAGAATACCGGGCAGCTGCTGGTTGTCCAGTTTTGTCACAAAGGAGCGAATTAGCATATTAAAAAAAAATCATTTGTACCTTCTGCTGTGGGCATTGAAACCTGGACACATTAAAATACCTTCCTCTCACAAAGCCATGAACACTGCTGCCAGAAGAAATTAATTTTAAGCATACTGCCCTTAAGTATAATTATTTCCATTTTATGAGTTTCTAACTCTTCTTACTGTGTTACTCCTTGTGTTGCAGAGGTGCTGAAGGCATCTTATCTCATTTTCACAAGAAAAGAAAAGTCAGCTTTCAGCTGGTGTTGCTTTCAAGGAGACATTTTCATGTACAAAGAATCATACACAAAATATAACACTGGCTTTCCAGGTTCTTTTATTTTATTACTGTGGAGCTGTGATTCGCCAAAAGGCCAGACGTTTTACATGTTCATACTGCAGGGTATGAGGCAACACCTACATCGGCTGCAAATGAATGCTCTGATTTAACAGAGAGACAAAAATCAAGCAACCACTTATTCATTGTCATTCATTGCTTTTGTAACATTGCAACATGCCTTCAATTGAGAATTGACGCCCCTCCATCCATCCAATTGCTATACGCTAATCCCTTAAGGGTCACAAGGGGGGAGCTGGAGCCTATCCCAGCTGACACTGGGCAAGGCGCGGGTTCACCCTGGATGGGTCGCCGGTCCGTCCCAGGGCCATCAGGAACAATTAAGCAACTAAGAAGCTGCAAGCGGAAATTAGCAGGCCCCTTCACAGTTCTGTAGGGAGCAAGAACACTTCTCCATTACTGCTGGGAGATAATTTTTGTTGTTTTTTTTGTGTGTGTGTGATTTCTATGTAATCTCAGAATTCTATCAATAATCTCAGCCTGATCTCTGACATTCATGTCATGTCACAGTCATCAAAACTATCCTGGCAAATCATCTCGGAGAACCACTCTCTCATGCCAGACGTTCTGTCATCTCAGTCATTCTGTGATCTCAGTCAGTCATTCTGTCATCTCAGTCAGTCATTCTGCCATCTCAGTCAATCATTCTGCCATCTCAGTCAGTCATTCTGCCATCTCAGTCAGTCATTCTGTCATCTAAGTCATTCTGCCATCTCAGTCAATCATTCTGTCATCTCAGTCAGTCATTCTGTCATCTAAGTCATTCTGCCATCTCAGTCAGTCATTCTGTCATCTCAGTCAGTCATTCTGTCATCTAAGTCATTCTGCCATCTCAGTCAGTCATTCTGCCATCTCAGTCAGTCATTCTGCCATCTCAGTCAGTCATTCTGTCATCTAAGTCATTCTGCCATCTCAGTCAATCATTGTCATCTCAGTCAGTCATTCTGTCATCTAAGTCATTCTGCCATCTCAGTCAGTCATTCTGTCATCTCAGTCAGTCATTCTGTCATCTAAGTCATTCTGCCATCTCAGTCAGTCATTCTGTCATCTCAGTCAGTCATTCTGTCATCTCAAATAATTCTGAAACGCGAATAAAGTGAAAATTCGCGTCGCGTATGGTTTGAACACGCCCTGTCACCTCAACAATTCTGAACCATGTCATTCTGTTATCTCAGCCATTCTGTCATTATGTCATCCCAATCATTCTGGTATCTCAACTATTGGCAAGTCAAGTCTAACTCGGCAACTGTGATCTAAATAAAAGGGGTGGGATTTCTTTTGACGAGCACCAAGACTTTCTCTACGGGGGCTGGTGTGTGACTAAGGGAGGTTTCTTCTTGACCCTCTGGAACAGAATACATCACATCACTAGAATCAAACACGTCAAAGTCAGCTGTTCAGCAGAGAGCCATCATAAACTGAATCAGGTTCAATCTGTTCTGTCTTTCCTGTTTTCTGGAAAATTAAGTTTAAATTTCCAATGTTTCTGCAGCACCTTTAAAGATGAAGGAACTTTTCCAAATGCAGTCGTTTATCTTTTAGAAAGTGAGAAGAGCAGTCTGTCTGTTACACCCAATACATGCGACCACATCTGGGCTTGAAGATTAACCTCCAAGGCATTTCTCCGGTAACTCCAAGGATCTTTGGACATTCACACAGAATAGTTTTCCAAAAATAAAGGGGAGAGTCATTTTCGGTAGCTAAAGGCAGTTCCATTAAAATAAAGGGGGAAGCTTTCGTTGAGCTTTTCATTATTTGGTCTGTTGGGAAATAAGATCTGACTTTATAAAATACCTCGCCTGAAGAAAACCATAAACATTTCTGTCTGTAGTTGTCGTCTGAAGTTGTGTAAATGACCACTTTCAAACTGTTTCCTACTGTTTCCTATTGCAGGAGGACAGGCTTTATTTTAGTTTAAAGGTCGATTAAAAAGCCTCTCATATCATTAAGAATCAGGCCAAAACCTGCTTGAAATAACCAGATCCTTCTTAACCCCTGCTGGAAGTTCATCCATGTCACGGCTGAAAGGAGACAATGCAACCATGAGAAGCTCTTCTTATGTAGACACAGCTGAAGCCAGTCTGACATTATCCGGGCGCGGCAAGTCCAATTATAATCCAGAAGCATTTTAGAGCTATTTTTAACACACGCTTTATGGAAGGTTGAACCACAGTGTTCGTTGGTCAGTATCCAAAAGTTGAAATGTTCCTGTCACCTTCCGAACCTCCTCTCCCTCACTTTCCTCCGCACGAACAACACACTACTACCTGCATTAGCTCTGAATGCTGCAGTGAGCATAAATCGCTTGTGTAGAAAATGACCGTAACTCATGGTAGACATAGTTTTGGAGACAGAAAGAAAAGGGAGGGAGAAATTAAGTGTAAAATGAAGTAAGGGAGAGAAAACATCTGCTTCCAAAAGGGACCTGAGAAACTCTACCCTGCAAAGTCTTGTAACTAAATCTGGCTGCAAATCATTTGATAAGATAGTTAGAAGTTCAAATTCCTGTTTCAGATTTGTTCAAATTCATTTTGATGCGAAGACTGAGATTGAAGTTTTTAAGAATAACAATCCAGTTTGAACTACGTACATTCTTCATCTGTTTAATCCCCGTTATGGCCTGTTATCATTGATTATTTATCCAATTTGTAAACTTGCGTTAATCAAACTTGTGTGATGGTAAAAGACTGAAATGCTGGCTGCATCTGTGATAATCGAACGTTTTGCTGTTGCTGCAGCTGAATACTCGCACTGTGATCCAAAACTATAAAATGCTGCACTCCTAACAGTCTCCTGGAGATGCTCTCACATCAGGCACCTGCAGGCCAGACAGTAAATTTACATGTTCAGAGAGAGCAAGAGAGAGAAGCTAATACTTGAATAAATCAAATCTCAGGAGAAGAGTCATGAGAGAACTTAGTGAGAAGTTGCCATCAAACAACCCCATGAACTGGCTCATCCCTCCAAACTTGTTATTCATGGCTTGAGCTTCCCTGAATAAATTCTCGTCAGATAACAGTTATGGGAGATTGGAATAAAATAGGAAATTGGAACGTGCAGAGAATACTGCAACAAGTCTGCGGAGGCGCTACTTCACTCACAGACGAAATCCCTAAAAATAGGTGCTCTGAGATCACGTCTCCGCTGATTTGCTCTGCTCCTGTTGAGCCCATTATGCAGTTTTATACATGCTAGTGATTGTAATCCGGAGTGAGACGTGGATGAATAATCTGGAGGGAATACCTGCTGTAACCTGACGAGTACAGTTTGTTGATATTGTTTTTTCATGTGAAAACCCTGCAGAGGATAATTGTGAGGGGAGGTCAATGAACCTACACCTCCTTATAGACTTTTGGGATATCCTTCATGGGTGTACACGTGATATATGTAGAGCCACGGGGAAATACAGGAAAACTTAAGCGTTTTAATGCTTGTTGGAGCATTATATAGCTCTTTTTTCACTCAAGACAGGTGTGATTCACCCTTAATAATCATAAATCATCATAATGAGCTTTTAATTTGGAACATATTTTGCCTCCTGAACAGCCTCCTAGGAACCCTTTTTTGTGCTCAGGGAAGGAAATAGGTGGGATTGTTGCCCTATTGCTCTGCACATTGTAGTAATATAACCTTCCTGGTTGAGGGAGAAAAGTTCTTATTAAATAATATTTCTTGCATTTTTTTTTTAAACCTGAGCTGCCTGTGTCATTTATTTGTGTTTTAAATGGCTAACAGGAACGAAAGCAATAGGAATTATTCCAATGTCAAGGTAGACTGTAAGCTGCAGAACAGCTGCTAAACAGCCCTTCAGGGTTTCTGTCCACTTCGTCCACTAAAAGTATATGTTTTTACTTCTGGGTCAGACCTTTTTGTTTGCGTTTCTTCCAGGTTAGCACTTGAACCATAATACTGGCTTATTGAGTGATAGTTTTTGCTGTTATCCTGCCATTCTTTTGTGTGTACTGATGCCAGGTCGATGCAATAAATTTCGCTGCTGACATGACCTCCACCGTATATGCAGCCGCCGATGGAACGTCATTTTTCTTCAGGAGAAATGCTTCAGTGTAGGATTTACACTCCTACTTGACTGGCAGTGGCTGCCACATGGTCACTGCGAACACGAAGGTTAAGCTATCGCCACATAGGTGTCCTCTAAAGGAGGAGCGTCATTTATTTGCCGCAATTCAGAAATGCACAAACTTTTGTGAAAGATATTTGAGATAACGATCAAGCAAGACATGCTGGACCTTTTTTGCTCTCTCAGACTCTCACACATGTTTTGCACTATTGTTTTCCTGCAACAGCTCGCCTCCCCTGAGATTTCAGAGCCATGCTTGTGTTACATGGTAGACAGTCTCTCTAGGAATTGATTTCGTAATGTTTTCAGACCTTTTTAACAACAATCTGAGCCTTATGTTGGCAAAACAAAACAAAAATCAAAAAGCACTCTGAAGTTGACATTTGGCAGCCTTTCCTCATGTTCTTGCTCAATACTGGAATTATTCCTCACATCTTAAGAATGAAAAAAAGGGGGCAAAGATGAAACGAGGCCGCAGGATAGTCAAACAGCAGAGGACGGTTCGTGTGTCAGGCGGATGGATAGAGAAAAGGTTGATAGAGAAGTAGCGAGAGGTTGTCATAATTGACAAATTAACAACGAACACATGAACTCTACAGTCTGTGTGAACAAAGTATAAGCTGCTGACAGTCAGACCAACCTCACCGACTAACAGGCTGATGGAGAGAAACAGAAGAGAGCGAGTAAAGAAAAAGGGACGAGGGAGGGAGCGAGGAGGTATGGAGTCCATTAGGACCTAGCTCATAGATGTAATCCTGGCACACGCTCACTGAGGCTCCCCCTCGTTTTTCCCCTCTCTTCGTTCCATCTGGGTGCCATCCATATGACCTTTGAACCTCATCTTTACCATAGCCTGTAATTCATGCAAATAAAGAATTACTAAGCAGAAAGGCACCCCCGCCCCGGTATATGTTTTGGCTGGCGACACCACAACCTGTGCAGGGTTGAATGGCCCATTCAGGGTAAGACAATGAGATCATGTGTAAATGGCTTCCTTCTCTTCTTTCTTCACAATCAGTAGAGGCAGGAGATGCTTACTACACAGGATCGTAACGTCGAATGCTGAATCTGTTTGGGGTTTCGCTGTGGTGTAGGAGGTTCACAGCACCCGCGAGGCGACAAACCTCAGGGTTGTTATTGAAAGAAATGAAAGGAATTTCAATACCAACTTAAATGTCACTTTTGGACACGGAGGTCTAAATTTTGATCACTTTGTTGCCAACATGCCACAAATTCATTCCACAGGCAATAAAACCACATGAAGTCATTTGATTTTAGTTTCTTAAGAGGTTCTTGCAACGACTCTCAGCAGAGCTCGAGCACATATTCTGATCTTGGATCGTATTTCAAATAATAAAGCCAGATTGTCCTTCCAAGGAAAAATGCAGATGACCTGAGATGATGTTGAAGTTACAGATGGCATTTTGTCGAATAAAAAATAAAAAAAAGTAGATAATGTCGATAAATGTAGCAGCAAAATACATCTAAGTACCTAAGTTTGATCACGTTTGACGGACTTCATTTTCAGACATGAGCGCAAGGTGTTTTACAAACCATGATCATGAAGCACGGTTATTTTTCGAGAGTGATTTGTACTGAGGCTGAAAGGAAACATGCTTATGGGTTACATCGGAAACACAGTCAAGCGTCTTATCAGAGGGTCAAAACGAATGACTTCTGCTGTTTGGGTTGGAGGACTCGTCAGAGATTTGCAAACCAGCAGATTGATTGAATGACCTTCAACTGACATCACCGGGCTCTCTGCACAGTATTTGTGATGCCTGCACTCTCTCACATGGAAACATTCATTTACTACATCCATACTTTGGGTTGAAGGCTGATTATTCTGTGCAGAAATCCAGAGAGCAATTTATTTTTCTAACATTTAAAAGGTTGATTAATGTTGCTATTTTTAAACAATGCAGAAACAACATGCATGAAACGCTCATTCAAAAGATGGTAATTAGCAAAAGGCTAAAACGGTGCACCAAACTCTCAGTGGAATTATTTCCAACAATTCCTGTGATTTCTTAGTAATTAACAATGTCGCAGAGTTCAACATCTAAACTGTTATTTTAACTTTGGTGCAAAATGGGATTCTACAGAAATGCATTGTGGTAAACTTCTTTGTTGTTTTTTTTCTTGCCATTCTATACCTCCATCCACTTCTCTGTCCCCTTCCAGCTATCAGAAATGTGTGACACCAGTGATAGAGAGAGAGAGAGAGAGAGAGACAGAGACAGAGACAGAGAGAGAGAATGGAAATGAGAACCAGGCTCGCTCTGACTCAGCTGGCTCTGTTCTCCTGTCAAGTAAAAACTCATAGAACTTTGTTGACTGTTTTTCCTCCGTGTATCCTGTTGGTCACGCAAACAGCACGGCACAGAAAAGAGGCGGAAACAAACTTTGCATTGCTTTGTATCAGGAAAGAAAGATTATATGGTTTCCGTGTCGCAAACATGATCAGAGGCACTTCGACATACCTCTCTCACACACACACACACACACACACACACACACACACACACACAATAGCAAGCTAACTTATTATCTACCATTCCGTAGCTCCATGAGTCCAAAAAAACCCCCATAATTGATCGACAATCATTTTCTTTTGATGTTAAAGCTCAGGAAGTTACATGATATGTCAAGATTAGGACTGCTCCACAAGCATCACAACCTCTCAACACACACACACACTCACACAGACACACACACACTCACACAGACACACACACACACACACACACGGCACACTTTTCTGACAGCAATGTAAAACAGTGAGAATTTATTCCTCGGTGAGCAGAGACAAGAACTGAGGAACAACAGTGGGTTGGGATGGATGCATTCATTCATGGTCATTTTCGGAGATGGCTGATACCAGAGAGTTGTACGTGCGTGCGTGTGTGTGCGTGCGCGCACACGGGGGTGTGTGTTGGATCTTGGGGGCCCATCTGACCTTGGAACAGCAGTTTCTTAAGCCACGGGGTCCGTAGAGTTTGAGGACTCCAGGGTGAACAAGACAGGAATCCATTTTGGAATTGAGATGTTTCGCCAAGGAGGTAATGTGATCAGTGCAGTTTGTTTGTTTGTCTGTTAACAGGATGACGAAACAGCAATAAGGGCAATTTTCAACAACCTTGCTGGAGGGGTGTAACATGGTCCAAGAAGACCCATTACATTTTGGGACAGATCCATGACACATAGTGGATTTGGTTGACGTCACCCTTGCTGAGGCAACCGCTCTTTGAGCTCCCTCTATTCTACGCTGACATGCCATCAGATTCGGACATTGAGGACTTCAGTATATCTGTAAATATCAGAGAGAATCGTTCAAAACTAAGCAACACAACCAACTATACCATGATACTTTCCACATGAAAACATACTTTTACAAGTTATATAGGCGCAGTTTTGAATGTTGTACGAAAAAAGGTTATGAGGTCATCCACTTGAACATGAAAGATTTATTTCATTTCTATTGAGGCACGTGGGGAACAAATCTACGTGTAAGAAAGAGAAAACTTTGATTTGGGCAGAAATTGAATCTGTTCTATAATCAACAAAACATCCTCAGCGTCTCATCACTTTTTTTCTAAAGCAACATTTTGTCTCTATCCACTTGCAAAACATCTTCTAACCATCAGAGGAGTTTTAGTTGTAGACCTAAAATATAAAACAGACTTCAGGTTTAAAAGCCACTGGCAGGGAATTGTTGTTGTTTTTTTTCTTCTTCTCTTTTTTGTGATTATGGTTAAATCCGACATAATGATGTACGAGCATTACAGAGATCATCTGGCAAAATTGACTGATTTTTTTCAGATGTTTTTCAGCTTTTATTTAACGTTTACAACATCGAACATTACAATCGCAAAATACCGACTAATATTCGAACCAATTTTCAATTCCAGGAGTTAAAAATCGCTACAAAGCACTTCCTTGATTTTTCACATTATTCTTTTTAAAAGTTGTCACTTTGTTCTGTTGCTTTCTTGAACACCCTGATCCTCGCGTGTGCACTCTATCCAGAGGTGCAATGAATTTTGTCTGTAATACATGCTTGGTGTTTGGGTTTAGTATTTGTGCATTTGTGCAGACGTACTGCCTCACCATTTAATGAAGAAATACAGCTGGGATGAAAAGCACCTGGATATCAACTGCAGCGCCAGGCCAAGGCTCACATGAGGTTTATAGGTTTGATGTCCAGATAGCGCAGCTGCAGGTTCCTCCAGACTCCTCAACGCAGTGCGTTAATTGAAATGATTTATTTTTTCCAATAGTTTGTAAAGAGCACTAATCAAATTGCGCACTTACGTTTCTCCCAAGGCTTCTCTTGGGATGAATATTTATTGTTCAGCTTAATTCCAAATGCTGTCAGTCAAAGTGATTCTCTCTTTATACGTTAAAACCAATGTGTTCTCTTGTGAGAAGTGATTAAATGTTGCTCATGTGTTACTGATAATAACGTGATGCTCTTAAAAGTGAAGCTGTTGATTTGAGCCATTAATTCCGCATATTTAGCTGAAGACCTAACTCAGCTCAACGTGGATTTTTTTATCGTGCTCCTGCAGTACTTGAGCTTCTCGTTGCAGACTAAAGCAGGCAGTGTGACTCCAGACGGCTGTTCTCACATTCATCCGAGTGCCCAGACTCCTCCCCTGGTGAGCCCAAACTCAAACTAAATGGTAAAAGCAAACACATATTGTCGCTGTCTCTGACGCCTCTTCCCTTTTCCCCCCTTATTTCTCTTGTCCCAAACTTACGTCCTGCACAGCATCTGAAGAAATTGTGACAAAGTAGTCAATATTTAGTGTTCCAAATAAAAATCATTTTTACTTCAGAAAAAAAAGAAAGCAAACCAAATAGTAATTAATATTATTCTTGTTGATTATGTATTTATTTTATCAGGTGTGCCAAACCAAACCTAATGTGAGCACTGTGTCCTCACAGCAAGATGGTTCCAGGTTTGAGTCCCGGCTCCATCAGAGGATCTTTCTGTGTGGAGTCTCCATGTTCTCCCTGTTCCTGTGTGGGTTCTCTCTGGTACTCCAGCTTCCTCCCACAGTCCAAAGACATCAAGAGGGGACGAGGCTGATTGATACTCTAAATTGACTGTAGGTGTGACTGTGAGTGTGAATGGTTGTCTGTCTAAATGTGTTGGCCCTGTGATGGACTGGTGACCTGTCCAGGGTGAACCCTACTCTCGCCAGAAGACTGCTGGGATAGGCTCCACCCCCCCCACAACCCTTATCAGAAGCAGTTTAGAAAAATGGATGGATGGATGGATGGATGGATGTTTGAATACATTTATCAAACTCGTTAAGGAGGAAGTGATCAGTGTTGGGTGGATCTGTTGTCATGTTCTGGTTCCTGTTTCCAGAATTCCATTAAAAGCAGTTTCAGTTGAAGCAATCGATAATTCAAACCCCGATGTGTGGGATTTATTGTCTTCCTAATACACATTAAACTGCTTCATCAATCACTACATGCGTGTACAGACACAGAAAAATATTTTAATGTGGCTCCATATTTGACTTACAACCCCACTGGATAGATGTCTGCTCCAGGCAGATTCCGCCCAGATTCTGCAGCAACAAACTCAGCCCAGTATGGGCCTGTCGTAGCTGGATCCAGGCCAGAGTCAGCTGTGGTGATGGTTGTGGGCCCCGTGTGTCACTGTGAAGCAGCTTCCATGAATGTGTGTCAGTGCATGTGATTATTGGGGGGGGGGGGGGGGGGGGGCTGCTGACAGCGTTGAGACAGCCGGCTGTAAACACAGCTGTGTGTTGAGGTGAACCTGTAAGTGAGGGCAGCCCGGACTACAGTGGAGTTAATAAGCTTGTAAATGTCGAATCATCATCCTGTGAATTGTACTGTGACTCAGACGACTGTACATGGAGGAACGTTCACTCTATGAATAACACAAACGTGCCAATATTCAAATAAAGCTTCAAATATGTACCTGTTCACCACCTCTCATGTCACTGCAGGTCTCGCGTGTCTCACTTGTACCACAGCAGCTTCTGTTGCTGGCTTTGCCTCTTACAACTTGTCAAAATCCTCTTCTGTACCTAACACAGTAAAAACTGCATGGCTGTGTGCAATGACCAAATGAAGCAGAAATCCCCAGCAGCTATACAAACATGTCTGTGGCCCATATGAAATAAACATTTTTGCAATTATTCAGCTCCATCAACGTCTTCTGCTGCTATATAAGCTGGAAAAACTGAATCCAGTGTCGACTGGACCTTGGCTTGAGGTTTGAGTTATGCAGCAGGAAGCTGATGTTACCTTGTAACAGAAACATATTTAAAATGTCAGGGAGGATATATATATATATATATATATATATATATATATATATATATATATATATATATGCTGGGTGGAGCTTTCAGTGGAGGTGAGTATTTTTCAGGATGGGAGAAAGAACAGAGCATCTAAACCTTTGTTCCAGTTGTACAGCATCGTGACACATGGTACACCAAACATATTATTTTATGAATAGTGTGACATGTCATTTATCTGCTGATGAGCCTCTGTTCGGGTTTCTCTTTTATATTTGTGTCTTTATCATTTTAAGTTCTTTTATGTCTCAGCGTGATGATGGAAGTCTCACTGCATGAACAAAATGAGAAACAGATTCATTAATGACATCAACAAAATAACATGTAACAGTGGTTCTAAAAGATTTTTCCAGACCCTTACCCTTTGAAAAAATACCTCTGGGAGCCGTGCACACTCCGGTTTGGGGGCCACTGTTCTGTCGTCTATCAGCTGACATTCTGCCCAAAGCCAGAACTGCTCCTTCCCTAAATATCAACCAGTTTCAGCTCTTCATGAGCATCATTCGCATCTCATATAACTGGGACAATCTCCACCTTCAGTTTTAAGTTCTTGCATCAAAGATGAGGTCAGACTCCCGTTTGTCAAAAGAGATCATAGGAATTTGTTTTTATTTGCTTTAAATATATGTACAGCACTTTGTACGTCTTTTTAGTTTGTAGTTGCTCCAACGATCAGTCACTGCTGGCCATCTGAAACCGTATTCCAAATTAAGGTCCTCCGACACTAAATGTTTTAAGACAGCGTGATAATGAGTTGAGAGCCCGCGGTGCTGGGGTTCCAGGCTCATCGTGGCACATGTAGCTGAACTGGTGCCAACTTTGCTTGTAGAATGATGTTGAACAAAGATGATAAATCACAGAGATAAACATCCGATGACTGTAAATACCTCAAAAAGATGACTAGCGTGATAAATAAACATGGAAGACCAAAAGCCTCCCTTCCTGGATCTAAACAATGAGAGGAAGAGCAGATGATGAGTTTAACACATGAAACCATGAAGCACCTCATCATGTCGGCGATCTTTGATGTGACGACCATAGATATAATGCATGGAACAGAAAGGCAACATGGAAACAATACTGTTCTGGTTGCTACATCCTTGTACATTCATCGGGACTAATGCATTCAGGCTTTTGCTTCCCATTTTTTTCTGGCTCATGTGCTACAAGTTCTGCCACCTTCCATTGAGAATCCAATCTCGTTCACTGCATGATTCCCTTGTGCTGAGATGAACAACTTCACAGTTGTGTAAAATACTGATTAATGCAGTTGAATTTCGGAAGCACTTTCTATCAAAGACACGGAGGTGATCAGCAAATCGACTTGTCCCTGAATAACAAAGGGAGGGTGCTGAAGCAGGCGTTGAGATTGATCTGGGTTTCCATCCAGTTCCTGTTTGGAAATCGGAGTGATCTGCACTTTGACAAAATATTTTTCAAACACGTGTGAGCTGCGCTTGGTCTCCTACTGTTGGCAACAAGTCCTCTTTTCATATAAATAATGCTAAAAACACTCTCACTCACATGTCACAAGTCTCTAAAAACCTAGGAGACACATACATACAGTAGCATAGTCTGCATACATACAAATATACATATATGCAAATACACAAAAAACACGAGTTTGAAATAATAATTTTATATAAAAATATATAAAAATAAAAGAAAAACATGTCGTCTGAATTGGTGAGAAAGACAACAATCTTCATTGCTGTTCCCCTGTGTGATGCATTTCATGAATCCACTTTTGTCCGTGGGATTGACACACATGACCAGAAGCAGCCATTGGATGGGTTTAATACTAGAGCGTAAAAATGTCCACAGACACAAAGAGAGGAACAAGGTTCTTCGCTCTCTGGCCAGCCAGTGAGGTAACGAGAAAACTTCACTTTTATCTATCTACACACTAAGGGATCTCTGACTGCAGGGCACATTTCCATGAGGAGGTTCGTTCTCTTAAACCCTGATCAGTTCATCGAGACCTGCGTCACTGTGGACACGAGGGAGTGGGCTGTTCCCATGTTCCACCTTTGTGTAATAATATTACACCACTGAAGAGATGATTAAGTTTATTTTGTTGCTGGTTATTGTCCAAACAAATGTCAGTAATTGGACATGAAACCTTCCATGTTACGGTGTAACCATAATACTGAGAGCAACAACAGCATAGCATCTCCACTCTATCGTTCCATGAGAGTCAAAGTGTTCTGTCATGCTTTGCTGGATGTTTAACAGCTGAAACTGTCATCATATTCTCATCTCATGATCGGGACTCTGGTCCAGTGAGGGCTCCCGGGTGCTGATCATGGATGCTGAAGGTCCTTGATTGACTCCAAAGGGAGAAACAGCTGGAGAACGTGCTGCCAGCGGAGACAAAGATGGGGAGAAGCTCGGGGACATTGCTGCTGAAGAAATGGAGCCCTCATGACTGATGGGGGACCTGCGGAGTGAGGCCAAGTGAGGAAATGTCCGTCCAATCACAGGGACTTTGGGGGGGACTGACATGGCTCCTGGGTGGGCCACTGATGTGATGAGAGGGGGGGGATCAATTCTTGGTTTTGGGTCTATTTTGGGCTTAGGCTGGAATGGCTGCCGGGGATTCTGATTCTGCTGGGCTGTTTCATCTTTCAGCCTAGCAATTTCTGTGAAGACATTAGCCAGAGGCTGGAACTGGGGGCACCAGTTCAGCAGGTAATCCCAGTTATAGCTTCCGCGAAGCTCCTCATCACTGGCAACTATAGCAGTGAGGGAACCGTCCACTGAAGGTTTACCATCCTCGGGGAAGGCGTAATCTTTGGGGAGGGAAATGTTGAGGCCACGCCCTACTCCCAGGTAGCCACCTCCCTCATCCCTGTAGACTGGGAGCTGACCAGAGAGCAAGGTCCCACTAAGACTGCCACCCAGTTTCTTTCCTTTGAACCAGGAACTACCCTCCAACGCTGCAGGCTCACAGGAGATATCAGACAGTTGGTCAGCATCCTGCTGAATTCCAGAGTCTGGACCCCTGGCTGAGATGTGCTCCTGCATGGATGAGGTAATGGATGCAACACGAGGGTATTCATTTATCATCCTGATTTCATCATCCTCTGCTGCCTCAGCTGATCCTCTTCCGCTAGAGTGAGAAGGATCAAGAGATCCCCCTCTAGTGTAGGGACCCCCACCTGCCCCACCTTGATCTCCAACATAGCCTGGCAGGGCCTGATGGTAGATCCTTTCTCTACCTTGTCCTGAGTTGCATTCATCCAGTTTCTGCAGGGCAGTTCCAGAGGCCACATTTCTATTTCCTGTTTCTTGGCCTTTCTTCCTCCTGCGTGACTTGACTAGGAACACAACCACGGCCATGACAACAAGCAATACAATGACACCAAGGGACACGGCAATGATGCTGATGAGCAGAATGTTGACATCAGGGGCCAATCCAAAGTTTGTGTTTGTGACATCAATGGACACCTGGGCTGTTGTGGTGCGAGATGTATCCAGAGGACTGTGAGCTTTCACATCTAGGGTCATTAGCCTGGTTTCTCTTTTGGAGCGGCCTGACCCGCTGCTGCTGCTGCTGCTGCTGCTGCTGCTGCTGCCGCCGCCTGAATTGTCCATCTTTAGGAAAAGGACCCCGGTGGTTTTGTTTACGTCAAAGTATGGAGAACTGTTGGGAATAGAGTAGAGAACAATACCATCCACCCCTTCATCCTCGTCATTCGCTTGGACCTGGCCAATGCTCTGACCTTTCTTTGCACCTTCTGGGACTTCAAAGGAGAACTCTGGGGACGTGAAGAGTGGGTCATACTCATCTTCACCTGTGACAAAGACCTGTACCGTGACTGTGGCAGAGTGGTTTCCAGAATCGACTGCCAATGCTACAAAGTTAAAGGAATTGATCTTCTCAAAGTCAAAGGGAATTCTGCTTTTTATTTCTCCAGAGTTCTGGTCCACAGTGAAGCTGTCTTTGCCTGCACCCGACCGCTCCATCATGTAGTACTTCAGCTGGCCATAAACCCCTGTGTCATGGTCAATAGCATGGAGAACAGTCACAGCTGAATTTGCTGGCTGGTTTTCTCTGATACTAGCAGTCAGGACTTCCACAGGGAAGAAGGGATGGTTGTCGTTCACATCTTTAACCTCAATAATGACTGGAGCTAGGGCGAAGTGACCCTGTCCATCTGTGGCCTGGATGATGATAGTATGGGTGGACTGGTGCTCACGGTCAAGTGCTTGCTGAAGCCGCAAGGCTCCAGTCCATTGATCAACATTAAATAAGTTAATTTCATCACCGGAGCTGATCGTATACTGGACCTCAGCATTGGGAGTTGAGTCTGGATCTGAAAAACAGATGAGAAGAAAGGGAGATCAATAACTGAACTACATAGCAGAGAGAAAACAGGAGGAAAAAAAGGACGTTTTTTTTAACCTGTGGCAGTCAGTCGTATGATCTCAGTTCCAGCAGCAGCTCCTTCGCTAAGTGACACAGTGTATTCAGCTCTACCAAAGACCGGGGGATTATCATTCACATCACCGATGACAATCACAGCAGCAACACTAGAGCTCCTCTGAGGCACGCCACGGTCTGACACCACCACCGTGAGGTTGTAAAGTGACTTGGCTTCAAAATCAAGCCCCTCGGCCAAAAGTAGCGTCCCAACAGTTTGGAAGCCCCTTCCCTCAAGAAAGCGGACACTGCTTTCGATTTGGAACACGTTCCCTTCATTGCCATTGGCAATAGCAAAGTCAAAGCCACAGTTTTCTCTGGAGAGGTCGCTGTCAAAGGCTTCAAACGTCAGAACTGTTGAGCCTGGGATGGTATCCTCTGAAACTGTTGCCCTGGAAGAGATTACATGTGTCAGAACAACTACAGAGGCTACATCATGATAAATGAAGGAACTAATAAATATATCGACTGACCTGTATTCTGATTGGTGAAACACAGGAGCATTGTCATTGATGTCAGCAATCTGAACCTGGATCGTAGTGAGGGAGGAGAGTGAGGGTGATCCCCCATCACAGGCCTCAATGACAATACTGACTGATGGACGCTCAGGGTCAAACTCAGCTCTGTGATTGATGAACAGAGTTCCTGGATAGGAATGACAATGGGAGTGAGTCAGATTTATATTCAAGTTCCTCAACAACTGCGTTAAAAATAGAAAATGACATTGTGAGCTACAGTGGACCAAATAAAGAAGGCTAGGGTTGTCTACCATTGCTGGGGTCAATATAGAATCCCTCCTGAGTTGATGACATCACCCTGTAGGTGATTTTGCCGTTCTCTCCAGAGTCCCTGTCAGTTGCTGTTACCGTGACAACTGCACTCCCTGGTGGCGTGTGTTCAGGTAGAGTTACCTGGGGGTGAGAAATGGAACAAGAACAGCTCAACACTTGAGTGAACAAAATAAATGAACCAGGAACACATTGTATATGCGCATACACACATACTGTATTATAAACACATTGTGAAGAGGTCATTTGGCTCTGAATTCACAAAGGAAAAACAAAATTTCAAATCCAATTCCTGTTTTATTAACTTCAGCTAATGAGGTTTTCCTGAGACACAGTAGTTGATAACTATGAGAAGGGGTCATCTCTACAGCCTTTCTCCACAATTAACCTTTATCACCCTCATTGTCTGCATGTCCTGGTACGTGTGCATTTTTTTCTGATAAATGAAGAAGTGTGCTGAAGACAAATTGCTTCCAAACTTAATCTCTCTTGCTTTCAAGGTTGACATTAAGATGGGCAGATTATTTTTGTTTGAATAGAGATATTTTGTGCGTGTCCTTGAGGGGTTATCCTACCTGATATAGGTCATGGGTGAATGCAGGGACATTGTCGTTAATATCTTCCACCAATATGGTGATGTTAGCCTCAGTTTGGTGCTGGCTGTCTGTTGCTTTGACAGTCAGGGTGTACCAGGTCTTCTCCTCAAAGTCCAGAGGGGCGGTGAGGGATACACCTCCACTGTAGCGATGAATCCCAAACTTGCCTAAAGCTGTTGGATCCAGCTGCAAAGAGTAGGAAAGGGCAGGACTGGAGTCGACATCGTTACCTGTCACAAGTGTGATCTCTGCGCCAATCAAAGTGTCTGACAGAAAAGGACAATGAAGAGAGATACGTTAGTAATATCTTGTTAGTGGGGCAGCATCCTTTGTCTGGTCAAACATTTGGAGATTCACAGACTTACTTTCTGGAATGCGAACTTCCTGAGGCAGGGGAATAGTGGGACTGTTGTCATTTTGGTCAACAATGATCACTGTCAGTGTAGCCGAACCAGCCAGTCGAGGACTTCCTCTATCAGTTGCTGTAACTACAAGCCTGTGGGTGGGCAGACAGTAAAGGGTTTCTTCATGAGACTTTTATTACATGGTGCAGCTCTAAAATTACAATTCTGATGTTGTTGATGATAGGAACAGATAGTGATGCAAGAAAAACAGGCAGTTGTGAAAATGTTTCAGCTACAGACATCAGTGGATTTATTGAGTTCTAAATAGCTGCTTTGCTGCGTGACACATGTGGTGTGCAGATTGGATTGCATTAGTGTTTGGATCACCCGCAGACAGTCAACTTCCTCACTAGAAAACTAAACACAAATTTGTTGAATGAACATGATTAATGATGTGTTACATCTGGTTTTATTCTACAAATGTTTACCAGTGTAAATATAATGACCTTTTTTTTCTGCGAAACACAATGCAGCACCTCAAATGTGTTATAGACTAAATACATTTTCATCCAAGATACATGTGAGATTGTTGGTGGGATTCATTAAAACTAGAGATCTTTTCTCACTTGGTCTGGGTGAAGATCTCACGGTCCATGATGGCCGCTGTGGTGATGCTTCCCGTCATCGGGTCGATCTTGAACAGGCCGCTCATGCCTGAGGACTGAAGGGAGTAGGTCACCTGACCATTCTGACCCTGGTCCACATCTTCTGCCACCACCTTGGTGGTGGTATGGAGAAGAAAGAAAGAATGAGAATGCTGAGGGTTTTCGAAACCCTAAAGCAACTGTGTTGGGAAGATTTTTAAATTCAGAAGCACCTGTATGATAGGCATTTCATATCCCTGTGCTTCTCTCATATAGGCCACATAATTCTGAAGCTGGAAGCGAGGTAGGTTGTCATTGACATCCTGCAGGATCAAGTTAATGGCCATGAATGACGTGGAGGAAACAGTTTCTGCCTTCACGACTAGACGGAGTTTGGGGGTGTCTTCAAAGTCAAGCCCCTTGGAGCTCTGCACCCAGATTTCACCTGAAGAAAGATGTGGATTTGAATTATCACTTCACGTTACGTATCGTTTTAATGAAATTGACACATAATAACAAATCTAGCAGATTTCAAAATTGAATTAAACCTCATAGGAGTTTAATTTGAAAATGTTTATCTTCCATGAGATTTTCACCTGTTGAGGAGCTGATACTAAAGGCCTGCTTCCTGTTTCCACTGAAGAGGCTGTAACTGATACCCTTGCGTGTGCCATCTGGGTGTTGAGCCTGAGCCTGAGCCACAGCTGTGCCTGGATTGTGCGAGTCGAACAAAAAAAAAATGCTTCTTACTGTGACACTAAAGATTTCCTCAAAATATACACATGCATTAACTACTTCAATCCCTAATGATACTGTTAATGTCTGACCTTTTGCAGCATTCTCCTGTATACTGACATCTCTGGCATTCCTAGAGAAGCGGATGCCGTTGTACTCCACCTCGTTCACATAGATAACTACCACCCCTTGCGCGGACTGGGCTGGGCTGCCCTGATCCATGGCCTCCACAATCAGTGTCCTCTGAGCCTGAGTCAGATCTCCCAGGGGCTCTGTGGCCTGGATTTCCCCAGTCAGAGAGTTGATGCTGAAGCCCTTCACTGGGGTTGCGAAACGATAAAACACAGAGCCATTTGCTCCGAAGTCCTTGTCCTCAGCCTTCATGGTGGCCAGGACCCGCTGGGCCCTCCTGCTAGACACCTCAATGATCAGCGGATCCTGAATGAAGACGGGAGTGTTGTCGTTGACGTCTGTGATGGTAACTTTCACCTAAATTGGGGAATTCACAGATTGTTAGGAATAAAATTTACTGCAAGCAATGATCATTAAAAACCCTTCAAACTGCCGTTATTGCCTTGCGGTTGTATGTCTCTGCCAACTAGTCCAGTTGCAGTTTACATTCATGTTTGTGCAGACTCATTATATGCTGGATGTTGAACAGACTTTAAAGAACTTTAATAAATGGTTTTAAATCTGGGACAACATTGAATTACGGCCAGCAAAGTGTTTCTGCAGAACATTATTAGAATACACTGAAGTTAAGCTTTCTGGATGAAAAACCATCAAAACCTAATCAGCTGATTTTGGAACATTAAGATGTTGAATTCACGAGGATGAGAAGGGCGCTGCTTAACGCCTTCGGCCACGGCTGTCGTCAGTGTGGTTGCATAAAAAATACTTCTTTCTTTTATCAAACGTGTCCTATCACATTTACCTGAGCAGAGGCGTTCCTTGGTGCAGCTGGTGACAGATCAACAGCAAACACCTGAAAGTTGTACGATGCTAATTTTTCTCTGTCCAGAGTTGCTGATGTGGTGATGCGACCTGTGTTCTCATCCACTGTGAACGCTCCGTGCGCCTCTTGGCTAAGAAAATACATAACCTTCCCATTCAACTCATCATCAGCATCTGTGGCTGACACCTGCAAATAGATCAGCACATACTTGTTAATGAACAACACATGACAATTTTGGGGGTATGATTAAAAGCACAAGGATAATAGTCACGCTAAATTCATTGTAAGAAATGCCCATTTGCAAATTAGCCTACCTCCAGAACTTGGGATCCTTCCGCAGCATCTTCTGACACATCCACAGAGTAGCTACTGCTACTGAAAATAGGGCTGTTGTCGTTGACATCCAGTACTTTGACCTCCACTGTAACAGTAGTGCTGAGAGGGGGACTGCCTCGGTCCAGTGCAACCACTTCCAGGCTGTATTTCTCTCTGCTCTCCCTGTCCAAGCCACGTGAGGTGGACAGGGCTCCTGTGCTGGCATGCAGGTGGAAATCTCCATCAGGGTCTCCAGCTGGATGGAAGTAGGGCATGGGCAGAGGAAAGGAAATTCTTTAAAAAAATTTCAAGAGAAACATCTTTGCCAACTCTGCACTTAAGTCAAAGCCTGAATGTGCTCCAGAGAAGTAGAGGGAATGTTCTATTTTTGAAATAAGACAGAACAATGCCAAGAATGAAACTATTGTGCAGATCTGCTCTGGTGTATGGGAGGAATACAGGAATTCCAAAACGCAATACACACACACACACACACACACACACACACACACACACACACACACACACACACAAACAATATTAAATGTCTCCCTTCTCTGTGCTCCATGAACACCTGCTGTTCTGTTGTAATAGCAATCACAAAATCACAACAAGGTGTCACCTTTAATAATGTGTCAACAACCTGTAAATGAACTGGACTACTGTAGCCTCACCAGTTCTCTGACTCATAAGTATGATTTCATATAAGACACACACACACACACCAAACTAAATCACTGTCCATTCTCACCAGTGATCCTGTACTCTAGTTCTCCACCGGGACCTGAGTCTGGGTCTGTGGCTTTGAGAAAGCAAAGTTCTACCGGGGCCTGGTTCTCTGGCACTTCCAGTCCGTACCACGGTTTTGCAAAAATTGGAGCGTTGTCATTCACGTCCTGCACGTCCACTCGGACTACAGCCTTGGCAAAGTTAGGAGGCAGCCCTCCATCCCTGGCATACACTGGCAAGAGATAAACGCAGTTAGGCTGACGACACAAGATAAACTAATGTTTGATAGTTGGGCTCATGTAAGACTGTTGCAGTACCAGTGAGCGTGTAGTGATCCTGATGTTCTCTGTCCAGCTCCTTGGTGGTGGTGATGACTCCTGTAACTGGGTTGATGATGAAACCTTCCTCTGTCACACCACCAAATGTCACATGGCCATTAGAACCTGCATTTAAAAACAAATTTGAAAAAAAAATCAAAAGAAAAGATTGGGCAAGAATCCAAAGTTGCACGCTGAAGTCTTAATAAAGTCTCCAGACGTAGAGGGCTTCAGTGGAGGCTGTAACCACACATTTTCATTATAAGCTGAACTTCTGGTTTGTGATTTGGTTTCTCAAAATCATTTACTGTACGTCCCCTTATTGCATCATTCTTTGGCTGGCCAACCCTATAATCCTCACTTCTTCTATTAATTCTTCTTTGAATTCCCATGCACAACACCCTGACAGCACTGGCGAGCTCCTTCAGTGACAGGCCCCTCCACCAAGTGTGTGAAGGAGAGTTTCTGCAGGTCCTTCCTACCTGCAGCTGTCAGACTGTGCAACAAGCACAGCTCCCAATAACCACCCCTACCAGACCCTGGACAATCTTTGTGTGCAATATTTTTTACACTTTGCTGTGCAATACTTAACATGGTACTGTGCAACAGCCAACACTTACACTGCCCAACACTTACGCTGCTCATATTCATTGGAGTTGTTTGTAGTTATGATAGTGTATTATGGTGTATTTTTTTTTTTTTTTTACTGCAGTTAATTGTAGTTTCTGCTATTTATTGCTCTGTACTTTTTCTGCATCTACTTCTGTTTCTGCTGCTGTAACAGTGCCAAATTCCTCACTGTGGGACAAATAAAGGGCTATCTTATCTTGAATTGTTCTCGTTTTTCCTGGTGATATCTGTGCCTGGAATCATGAAATTGACATTTTGTGGATTTGGAGAATAATATAAAATGTGCTCCAATTGCTGAAATGAATCTGCATAAATATTCTCTTGGGTTTTTTTTTTTTGCACCTACCTTGATCCCTGTCAGTGGCAAACACTGTTAGCACTGTGGTTCCTGGTCCTTGATTTTCCATCACTTGTGCTTCAAACTCAGCTCGCTGGAAAACCGGAGCTTCATCATTCACATCAATCACCTGCACACACAACACCTGAGAGGTGGAAAGTGGCGGTGTCCCATGATCCTCCGCCACAATAGTCAGATTGAAGACCTCCTGCTCCTCTCTGTCCAGAGCTTTAAGTATGGAGAGAGAACCTACAAGAGAGATAAAGATTTACACTTCCAACTGCTTCTTTTGGGATTTTTTTTTTTTTTGCCTTCAAGTGCATGTTTTTCTCTGTGTGTGTTCAGATTACTTTTGAGAAGATGTAATTTTGTGTACCTGAGAGAGGAAGTATTTAAGATGCCTGGAGGTCTGGTAAACAAAACCTTTCCAGCTTTGTTTTATGAGAGTTTCCACACTACGTGAGATAGCAGTTACTTCCTGCCAGCTATTCAGTACGGCCACTTTGAATTTAATTGGAATCTTAAGCACTGCATGGTTTTACAATTGAACATGTGTGATTGTTACAAAACACACACACGAACATGAACAATTGCACTCATTAAATCCAGAGGATAACTTGAAACTACAAAAGCTGCTGATTCAAAGCGACCTCTGACCCGCCCTCTTCAGCTTTACTGTGTGTGTTTAAGTCTGCAAAGCATTAGTCAGTGTGTGTGTATGTGTGTGTGTGCATTTTATGTAAATTAAGTAAATTCAGATTGAGATAGTCTGTGAATTAGAACCCCACTTCTCCCACTCTGTCTTCAGTTACACTCTTCCTTATCATGTCTACACCCCACACCCTTGTTATCACCTCCACTTCAGCGAGGGTCAGTCAAAGTGGGAGGAATTATGAAATGTTTGTGCGTGGGTGCTGTTAACGGTTAACGCCACGCAAGATGCCATGGCATGACACACACACGATATAAGCTGACCGTTTCTGCGAAGGTTCACTAGCTCCCATTTTCGGCAAATACAGACATATGCAAAACATTTTTACGGTTTTATTCTGCTCTGTAGCCAACTGAGGGGTTCTGATTAAGATAAAGAGCAAAAGGCGTGGTTTTTCTCTCCCTGGACCAGAAACAGTCTTCTTACTGTGTCTACCACTACCCTTTCATATTTCCATCACTGTTCAACAAGTCATGCTAAACTCCAGAGGAAGCCAGTGTTGATTGCTGCTTTTTTAATCATCTTAAATGCTTCTTGCATGATGGATTTTGTTAATTTCATTGTTTCAGTGGCCAGTGGTACACACACGTGGCAGATAACACCAGTTCCACTCTATCTGAGTGTCTTACAAATGAATGGCTGAGTGCATAAAACAGCAAATAGAATATATGGTTCACAAGTAGCATGGACAAAAAAAAAAAAAATGATGATCTCTTTGCGGGTACATGAGAAAATACACATAAATACCTACCAGAACCATTAGTTAATTAAAGTAGCAGTAAAGCAGAGGTAATGTGAAATCGTAAGTTCATGCTGGCAGAGCAAACATATCACTTATTAGCAGTAATCGGGCTAATGATACCGCCCACATTAGCAAGGCAGTTTGGTAAATGTCTTTGGAATCCAATCCAAAATAAACTGCTATTAAAGTTATTATTAACAAAAGCTTTACACTACCTTCCTCATGTAGGAAACAAACCAGAAGTGAATGCTGTCCCTGCTAATGCACTGGACACCCTGACAGTAATGAAGCAATGACTCCCTTCCATCTGGAAGCTCCATCAAGTAAAGGTCATATAGTTTCTAATCCCATCTCAGACAGAGTTGAGCAGACCCAGATTACACATACACATATATATTATACTGTAGTCTGTGCACCTTCCTAGCCCAAATAAAGATCAGTTCCCATGAACAACTCCCTCAAGAAAAGAACAATAAAGTATTATTAAAGTGAAATATTGCTCTTAGGCACTGTAAGATCATCTAGTAAAGAAGGTTATGAGGGTTGTGAGTATTTTAGCAGTTGAGGCCCTGTAGCACATAAGTGGGTAATTATTGCCTTCTGGAAATTTTTGATCACCCAGAGGGCTTCCATTGGTGCAGTGCTGATTATCTATCAATCATGAAACTGCACAGACAAAAGCAGCTAGTCTCACTGTGTTAAATCATTCAAAGCAGGATTGTTAAAAGCTATAAATTATGAGGCAAATTTACTCTAATCATCATGTGATGGAGTGTAAATTGGATATTTAAGGGAAATCCCACAGACTCGGCTTTATTACTGCTACATTATGATATTTTTAAATGCTTTATTGTACCACACGAAAAAAAAGAAAGCGTACCAGTGTTGGGGTTCAAGCTGAAACGGCCAGCGCTATTGCCCGCTTGGATTCTGTAAGACACTCTACCATTCTCTCCCTCATCTTCATCTCGAGTCATCACGTATGAAATCACAAAGCTGTCAAAAAACACAGAAAAATATTATTAAACCATAAATACAAGTGTATGAAGGGAACTAAAAGAAACAAAGACATGCCACGCACCCTACAGGCTGGTCCTCCATTACGCTGACAGCAGACGGGGAGCTGAATAACGGAGCGTTATCGTTCTCGTCCGTCACAAAGACTCGAGCAGTAACGGAACCCCAGCGCTGCTTGGATGGATCCACTGCCTGGTCTGTGGCCCGCACCACCAGATAAAGAGATGGCGTGGACTCACGATCTAACTTCTGCCCCAGGGTCAGGACTCCACTCATGGGGTCAAGTGTAAGGAGGTCAGGGGTGTCAGGCCAGTAGTGCTCGATGGAGTAGCGTAGCTCACTGTTGGGGCCGCTACCATCCTGTAGAAACAGACATTATTTAAAAATGTCAAAAGTTATGATCCTAAATATGAAGAAATGTCAGTTGTATGATCAAAGGAGAATCATCTCAGTGTCACACCTGATCCAAGGCCTGGAAGGTATATATCGAGGCCCCCGGCTCCATGTTTTCTGGGATCACAATGGTCACAGGGTCCTCTGTGAACTGGGGTGAATGGTCGTTGCTGTCCTGAACGTTGATCCCCAGTTGCACCAGGTGGCTGCTAGGGGTCGCCTGAGAAAAGTCTGACACCTCAATGTGCAGAGTATAACTCGAGCCCTTCTCATAGTCCAGCTCTCGTACCAGGTAAACATCCCCCTTGAGGCGATCCACCATGAAAGTCCCGTCCCTGTCCGTCCCTCCAACAACCAGATATGTCACCTGGCCCTCCACGAGAGCAGGTTCATGCTGGTCATGTGGACGGACTGAGCCGATGATGGAACCTGGAGCAACACCTTCAACTGTATTCAGGATCATGGAGAGCATGTTGGGAGTAGAGGTTGATTTGGAGGAGCTGAGAACCTGAAGAAAGGAGTCAAAGAGCCTTTTCAGCATTCAGTGGGACTTTCTTCACTGATTCATGACGATTCAACAGAGCCCAGGGGGAGACATGTAAATGCAAATGATACTAGCGGACTCATTGCTCTGACCTGTGGCCTTTGTTTGGTTTATTAGCAAAAAAATGAGTTTCTTAGTAAATACAATGTGTCTTCTTGTGGGACCTATTTCAAGAAAACATTGCCAAATCCACCTCCGTGAGTCTTCCATAGCTTTTCCGAGCACTCTTCATTTGGTTTCTGTGTTGACACAGAGGATAATACACCCCACAAAAAAAAGCTATATGTGAAACTTGTGCGGGATATCCCAAAATGACATTGATTTTTTTTTGGTCATGTCCGTTCCAGGGCTTAGTGCAGTACAATTCAGAGTCTCATACTGTCTCAACAGGATTATAAACTGATCTTCGCTATGGAAGTATTTCAACATTTACAATATTTTCAAACACGCATGAAGAAAAGTGTCAAGGCCAGCGGTGTACTGAGTTTGCTACAGGATATGATTTCCTTTGGTATTCCGAAGACAATGCAGTGATATGGCTCTCAACCCAGCCAATCCCTAAACACAGCCTTGGGCTGTAGTCTGTTTCTGTTTTGTTGTTATTATGATAATAACCCTCTGGCATTCTCATTGTGCATGAAGATATTATGTGCAATCTTTCCAGTAAATGTTTGACACTGTGGCACTCTGGCTTCAAGATGAGAGTTGGAGTTTGTGACCTGTGACAAAATAATAATGGGCGTGACGAGGAGAAAAACTACACGTTCAGCTTCAAATAATGCAAAGCAACAAGCTCAGCCTACATATACCGCAGTCCGGTCAGATTGCCTGCCAGGGGGTTTTTGCTCTGAGGACAGCACACATAAGCAGACTTTAAGAAGCTCTGGTTTCGTCATTGTAAAATCCATATATACACAGTTTCTCATTTTCTGTTGCAATTAACTGCAACCTGCTGCTGGCATAGTTAAAGACCAATAGAACCTAGAAGAAGGTAGTGATTTCGTTAATAATTCAGAGCTATTGACCTGTTCCTGTCTCAAATTTGGAGTCGGTGCAGGTAAGCCCACCACAGCCTTTCATGCAATAAAATGAGGCAGTGATTTTCAACTAAATCCATTTAAAGGAAGATTTCTGTGTTACCATATAGCTGCAAACGCTTACATGTTGTGTGACAGAATTCAAGTGTTCTTAGCTTCTCCAGCCCTGCTTAAAATACCAGTCTGTTTGTACAATACTATATATTTTTCTGTAGCTTTAGCAGTATACAACAATTACCTTTGTGTCAGCAGGCATGTGAAATCTCAAATTCATTATCTGGAAATGTTACACCATGAATGTTTGAATATGTCACTGCAGTAAGTGTGTGCGTGTGCGCGCGCACATGCATGCGTGTGTGTCTGTGTATGTGTGTATTGATGCTTGCTACCGTGTGGTGTATTGCCTTTCTTTCTGTGTGATTTGGTGCAGCTGGCTCTCATCAAATGTCATCTGGGAGCATTTGATTCCAAGGTGCCTGTTTCCCCTCTGTCTAATCTTTGCGTCGCACAAGCAGGGCGAAGGCGAAATCTAAGACAAGCACTCCCTCTGTAATTAGCATCCTTTTCCTTTCTGAAAACACATCATGTAAAAAAACGCTCAGCTCAAGACTTCACAGTTAAAACAAAACCATGCCACACCTCTCTGACTAAAATGCCTAGCTGTGACAGACTTTTTTTTTTCTTCTTGCAATGACTTCTTGATATTGTATGTTGATATGCAGAATTGACCCTCCTGAAGAAAGTTCAGAACAATAACTCAGTCCAGACTGGCTCCCTCCTGCAGTTCGAGGTTTCTCACCTTGGGTTTTGGTTACCCCACTAACCTTTGGAGCAGGAAACACACACTAGATTGGATAGATGCTCTGTGTTTGTACAGGCACAGGCTCAGTTTCGCTCCTTCTCATATTTACCTCCTTTTTCAATTCCTTTGACAGTTATACTGTTCACTTTGTGCACAGTGTGAGGAAATTACTCGCAGCAAGGAATGTGAAAGGATTGAGGTAACGTATAGATGTGACAGTTTTAGGTTCGGTCACCAGATTAGCTAGTGATTGCTATTTCCAGATGCCTTGCATGTGTTTGAAAGATACAAAAAAAAGAAAAAATGTAACTGCGTATTTACTTGAATGCTTAGCTGGCAGGTGGAGCTGAGGCTTGGCGTTCCATGGTCGGCCGCCATCACAATGAAGGCATATTCTGCTCGCTCCGCCCATCTCAGAGGGGAGGCAGTTCGGAGTTCACCACTTGTTGGGTTAAGGGTGAATCGTTCCGCCCTTGAGCCTTCAGAGGATACAATGGATATGAAAATCAGCTCAAAGATAAGGTAATGAAACTAAATAAACCAATGTTCATGGTTTATTTTAGATAAAGGAAGCCAATCTGTCCGCAACATTAAGATTAAAATACTCACCTGATAAAGAGTAGAAGATGGTGCCATTCTCTCCCTCATCTGGGTCTTTAGCCGACACCGTTCCCAAGACTGTCCCAGAGGGAAGCCCCTCCATCACCTACAATGGAAAATCATTTCTATGTCACTAAGATTGGATATGAAAAGAAACTTTTACAACATGTGAAATCATTGCTAGATTAATACACTTCAAAACTCCACCGGAGGAACTCCGTCAGAGATCAAGCTCCATCTCTTCATATTCACCTGAAAAAGCAGCTCTCTGTCCGGCCTGGCATGAGTGAAACTGGGGGCATGGTCATTTTCGTCTAGCAAGGTGATGTGAGCTGTCCCAGTGGCACTGCGAGGGGGCGTCCCCCCGTCCTGTACCACCACAACAAGCTGGTAGCTGGACTGCTGCTCTCTGTCCAGGGCAAGGCGCGTGCTGATCTCGCCTTCATGAAAAGAATAAATAAATAAACGAGGAAGGAATTCGTCCGCATAGTTAGAGACTAACAACCATGCTGAATTAATTGAAACACAAACAGTACATCATTGATTCCTTGAGGGAAATCATGCCTAAATTGCTTGAATCCAGGGAAACGGAATTACAACAAACTGCTTGGACATTGCCTGAACATGCATCTATCTTCACCTGTCTGGGAGTTGATCTGAAAGTGTCTGTCGGCGTGTAGAAGCCTGTAGGTCAGTCGAGCATTTAGTCCTGCATCTCTGTCTGTTGCAGACACCCTGCCGAAACCTGTCCCCGCCAGCAGGTTCTCTCGGACAGCCAGGAAAACCCTGTCCTGGCTCAGTCGTGGGGAATTGTCATTCTCATCCGTCACAGTCACCCTGACAGTGGCGCTGCCAGTTCTCCCTGCCCCTCCTGGGCCTGAGGTGGCCAGGATAGTCAACAGGTACATGTCTTTAACCTCTCGGTCCAGAGAGCTGCGGACAAACAGCCAACCACTATCTGGCATGACACCAAACCCTGCAGCATCACCATCCGGCCTAAGGCGGTAGGAAATGGAGGAGGAGGAAGAGGAAGATGAGGAAGAGCTCCCACCATTCCCGGCAGCCTCTCTGTTGAGTGCTCTAACCTGCAAGAACCGTGTATTGAGAGGTGTGTTTTCCCGCAGCTCCACACGGTAGGTCAGGGTGTCAAAATGGGGGCCTTGTGCATCCTGTGCTTGGATGTGGACCACAAGGGTGAAGGTGGAGCTGAGCTGAGGTGCCCCGCCATCCTTGGCAACCACCTGAAGGTCATAGCGAGGGACGCTTTCGTATGACAGACTCCCAATCAGTCGTACCTCTCCGCTGCCCCGATCAACACCAAACGTCCTCTGGCCACTGCTGCCCGCGACTCCAGCAGAAACCAGGTCGAAGCTGAGCTGACCATTATGACCAGAGTCCTTGTCCGTGGCCTGAATCCGATAGATAACTGTCCCCATCTTGGTGATCTCAGGCAGTAGGAGGGACTCTGATGAGGATGGTAGGAAGGTAGGGGCATTGTCATTGACGTCTGAAATGGTTATTCGTACCCGGCTGGTTCCAAAAGCTGGAGGCGAGCCCGAGCGTGCCTGGATCTCCAGATCAAGACTGGAACAGCTTTCGTGGTCGAGGGGAAGGGCTGTACGGATGGTACCAGAAGCACTGTCCACAGTGAAGTACCCATCAGGGTCACCAGAGGAGATGGAGTAGAAAATGTTCTTAGAGATACCTTGGTGAACAACAGAAGAGAGAATAAGTCAAGTAGTTAAGAGAATTACATAATTTTTTTATTTAAAAAAAAAAGTGAAAACACAAATAAAAATGTTTTTGAACTTATTTTACAGTAGCAAATATTTCAATACTAGATCAGGCAATCATCAAGTATTGCAACATGTTTGCTAATAATTGTGACTCGCATTATTTTTCACCTCTAGAGGAGTTTTGGTATTCAACTGTTGCTTCATCCAACATATTCAAATTCACAAAAGACTGGTCTGTTGGATCTGGTGTGTTTACAACACCGAGGGGTTCATGAAAGGTTGAAAAGCCTCGCACAGTAACACAAAAAAAAAAAGACAGAGGCAAGAATGCTTCTGTCCACTACACCGCTGAGAACAGTTAATCCCAACTCCCACTCACTGGCAGAACAATCCAAATCCATCTCTCTATCATTAAAAGTGATAGAAGACTAAAGTCTGGCTGCAGTGAAAAAAATCCCTGGTAGATCTCATGCTCAGTGATGGATATGAGCTCTTAATGGAGTATCTGTTCTTGTTGCTGGCATATTTGAACAACTGCAAGAGTGAGATGCACTTTCTAGCCCATTAGTGCTTATCTCCTTCTATCTGTGAACAGGACAGTCAGATAAAAATGAAGGTGAAAGATAGACGGTGCTGCAAAGAGGAACTTTTTAGAGTCCTTACCTGTCTTGGTAGCAGCACGGACCACTCCCACCGCTGTGCCTCTGAGAACGTCCTCAGACACGGTGAAGAAATACTGCGCCTGTTCAAAGACTGGAGACGCCACTGAGCCTCCAACCACACTCACGTTCACCCTGGCGTTGACAGGCGCCATCAGCCCACCGCCGTCCTCTGCTGATATCACCATGGAGATGACAGTGTTGGCTTTGCCATGGAGGGAGCGTGAGAGGGATATCACACCTGCAGACGACAGAAAATCCAATCATTTTGCTTCCCTGGCTCATTCATTGTGAGTTTCATGTGTGTATATCTATTCGAGTGTGACATACACACTTACCTGTGTCCTTGTTGAGGGTAAAGAAAGCAGAGCCTCCTCCAGGTATGGTGCGGTAGGTCACCCTGCCGTATTCCCCAGCATCTGGGTCATTGGCTGTTACCTTGACAACAGAGGTGCCTGGAGCACTATGGGTGCTGAGGCTGACAGTGTAGAGGACTGGATAGAAGGAGGGCCGGTTGTCATTGATGTCCATCACTGAGACCCTCACACGGGCTGTTGAGGTCAGACCACCCTAAAAAGTAATATGATATTCACATTCAAATTAGTGTGGGCAAAACAAAAAAAACAGAAAAGACAATGTTTTGAAAAAAATTGATGCAATTAAAAGGCACCCTTGCTTTTCAAGTCCAAGCGTGGACTGAGCTTATAAATGGAAAGCCTGGAAACCCTGAACTGTGGCCTGGTAAGCTCTGAGGGTAAATTCTCATAAATAAGTGAAGGTATTGCAGACCCTGTTTAGATAAAGGGAGGCTAAGTTATAAGAGCAGCTATTTTAGTTACAGTAAATCCTCTCTTCCTGCAAAGCATTCACTTTGTTTTCTATCCACTTGTGAAACATATTAGCGCAGGACATTTATGACCTGAGACAGCAGATTTACGTCACCGTGTAAAAGTGTAAGTAACGAACGACAGAAAGATGTTTTCACGGCTGAAGATCCTTCAAACATGAAGCCAATCAACCGTATAGATTTGGTAAAAAAGTTTAAGCTCATTGTGCCGTATTTGCAGGCTTTGTTTTACAAGACCATTAAAAAACAAAGATTGTTGTGTTGAAGGGAACAGACACCAGCTGGATCTAGACTGGAATGTACTGGGGGGGTTGGGAGATAGAGCGCAATGTGGGGGTTTGGACGTGAATCAAAATGTTGCATTGTCAATATAAATGAGGCAGTAATACATGTATCACCATTTTTATGTATTCTAATATTAGTTTGAATACAACCTAACAATACACCAGAGAATGGGTGTTTTATTTGAATGTATGCAGAATTTGTGATACTAAAACTGGGTACGAGTCTAGAGGGAAGCTGGGCTGCAGGAGCAAAGCTTGTGTAAATATGGTCAAGTATCATATTTAACTTACTGTATCATCCTAAAAAGATAATTTACATTGACTGTTTACATGGGTCTGTTTTCCTACTTCTTCGTGTGTTTTATTCCCTACACTCAAACTCTGATTGCTTTGCCACGCTGTTGCTGCTTCCCTTGATTTTTTTTTTTTTTTGAGGCACTGTACAGGATGGGGCAGGATGTTGTTTTCTTCAAACACGTCCCGAATGTCTCTTTCATCAGATTTATTCGAGTGCAGCTGTACACATCTTTAATTTGTCTTCAGCCTGCAGCTTTGATCATAATAGCATCACACACTCAGCAGGCAGTGTGTTTGGCTTCCTCCAGTTCCAGACCTGCTCCTCCGACTTCCTCCTCAGATGTCTGTTCTAATTTATTAGACCTTGATTATACGAAGGACGCAAAGGTTAAAAATGCATTTGCTCGCTGAAAGGAAAAGATTGAAGGCATTATAACAAATGATAAATTCTAGTCCCATGTTTATTATGTCACAGTTAAATTCTCTTACTCCATCTGTTGCAGTGACTGTCAAGTCAAACTTGTCCAATCCATCATCCCGGTCCACAGTAGCGCTGGTGCAAATCTGGCCCGTCTCCTTGTCTATGGTGAAGTAAGATGGTGGTGCACTTCCAGAGCCTGAACTCAGTGTGTAGGATATAGCACCAAAAGAACCACGATCCTCATCCGTGGCTGATACCTGAGGAGCAAAAGACACATGGGGTAAGAAATGGATGGTCCGCTGGTGCCAAACGGCCTGTGAGACTCAAGGGTTTCAAAAGGCATCCCGCCAATGAATATCAACGGGTCACAAGACCTGCGTGAAAGAAAACCTACATGTGTCAGAAGTATTAAATACGAGCTGAGGGCCTTTCTGTTATCACAATAATGTGCAATAATGCAGTCACCTCGCAGGCCCATGCAGTACATCTGCACTTGTCCAAATATCACACACCCAAGCATTACTTGTTATGATTTCCAGAGCACTATAGAAAAAAAACGGAGCATCTGTGAGAGCCATTACCTTTTACAAATCACAGATATATGGTTTGTAAAAAAAAAATAAAAATTGGAGAAGTCACCCACACAGTGTGTTGGATTGGAGAGGAGAGTGTTCACAGGGGGGGTCAAAGGTCAACAGATACACTTAGATCAAAGTTGGAGGGTCAAATGTCATCAACTGTTTCAGACATGAAGCCTTACTCATTTGTCCTCCTAAAAATGACTTCACATTGTTTGACAGAGACAAGCAAGAGACTTCCACCTTATGTTTATATAAACACCAACAACATGTAGACAATATTCCAGAGAGTATACTAAAAAATAAAATAAAATAAAATTTAGATAATACGAAAAACTTGCTTTGCACGGAAAGCAAAAATAGAAAGGGAAATGTGTTAGGGGCTCCAGTTTTGCTCTGGTCCGTATCAGTGTTTGGTGGTATTCATGTTACTTGTTGAAAGTAGCATTCTCCCTCAGATCTCAAACCCTTGAAGCCGAGCCAAGATCCAGGAGGCCTCATGACATCCATCTTCTCCTGTCACACAGCCTCCTAATACAGGGCAACCGTTTATTTTACTACATCAAGTTACTAACATTTTCTCAGGGAGGAAATGAACAATAAAAAGGTATAATCTACAAAGTTTCATATAAATATAATTACTATTAGAAACACTGGATACATGAAACAACATAGGATTGTACACAATTTTGTTGCATGTTGTTTCTTTGAAAAAAAAAAAGTGTTTTTTGAAAATTAATTTCACCACTCCAATCTCAAGTGCTTATCCAGGGTCAAATGGAGGAGGCAGCAGCTCTACCACTAGACCTTCGCCTGGCAACACGAGCCAGCTCTAACTGGGGAACCCTCAGGCCAGCATGGACATATGATCCCTCCACCTGGTTCTCAGTCTGCCCCATGGCTTCCTCCCGATTGGAAGCACCCACAAAAATCTCCCTGAAGAAATCTCTGTTCCAAGTCCCTTATGGTTGACTGAGCTTCTCACCTTATTCCTAAAATGAGAAGCCAGCCAGCCTCCTGAGAAAAGCCTTTTCAGAAACTTATATTCATAATCCCATTCTTGTTGTCATGACCCATATCTCATGACAGCAGGTGAGGGTAGGAGAAAACACTGGCTGGTAGCTTGAGAGTTCTGTCTTCCAATTTCAAAGTCTAGCAATTATTATTATTCAATATCTTTTCCAAACAGAATATTCATTAATCTTGTGATACGAGATATATATATATATATATATATATATATATATATATATATATATATATATATATATATCATGTTATAATTTGATACACTTACATCTTTTATTAAAGATATTAAAGGGACAGTGATTTTGGTGACATCTTGTGAGTGTTCCATTGACTTGGATTGAATCAATTGAAATGAAAGCATCAATTACACAATATATGGCTCTGACTGGCAGCTTGCAAATGCTGGACAAAATGAATCAAAGATGTGGTGAAAAAATTAATTTTATTTATTGAAACTGAGTGCAAATTGTAGCTTGCAAGTTTTTGAAAAGTAAAGGGAACAATGGAGAGTTTAAGTGCAGCAAGTGGCCTACTTTGGCAGCTTTTTTAGCTTGATACTGAACATTTGAGGTAGCTACTAGCCAGTGTAGCCACCAGAATTACTAAAATAAACCATGGCAGCCACGAATTCAATTCCCAGGTGACTATAGCATAGCGGAGCTCCATCACGTTCACCATGCGCCTAAAGCCGGTGTTTTCCACCACCGGATAAGGTCTCAAATTCTGACAAATAAAGTAGGCAATGGACTCCGTAATTTTCTGCGACCTCGGTGAAGAAGATGGGAACTTGTAACAACTACCGCCGTAACTGTCCTGCGTGGTTTGTTTCGGGTCGCGGCGCCGCTTCTTGGGTTCCGTCTCAGGTAGAATTACCTCGTCCGGCACGATGACGCCAATGTTCCCTCGCTCGCACATTCTCAGCGGACAAGAAAAACGATGCAGCGCACCGACTCGGTGAGTGACAGGTGTCAAGCCAATGATACAATCCGGTTCACTTAGGCTAAACAGCCAATCATAGCATTGACAGTGCTTGCACGTGTTCCCTGCCCATACGCTCGTTGGCACGGGAGACGTTAGCTTGGTAACGACAATGAGGCGACAGCAGTTGAGTGGGAAACCCCCGAAAACATTAAAAGTAAACTAATAGAAATTGCTGCTGTAATTTGATTCTTTTAATAAGCCATGTACCTTGCTATGCTCCCAGGTGTTGAACAGGTATGGTACTGGTGTGTGGCCACAGCGTGCACAACTGATGTTGCTCACATTGATCCTCGGTGTGCGCGGGGAGATTGTGTGTATGACAGACACACGAAAAATTAGAGGGGATAATGAGTACGACTCATAAAAAGAGAGTTATCCATCTCCGGTGCAGGAGAATAGTGCCTGCCAACAGGTTATAGGCCCAGGCTATGACGAATGTGTAATGCAAGCGGGAACTGCGGCGGTTACCGCAACGAGCTAAAGTAGCAAGCTAACATCGGTGAGCCGAGGAAACGGCCCGCTACACAGAGATGGAGAACTTGAGGAGGAGCAAGTGGCACACATTCAATGGACAGGCAGATGAAGAATAATACATACATGTATGTTAGCGGTTATTAAATTATTGTCTATATTAGACGTCCATAAATAGACGTCTTTGCGGTTATTTAGACATCTATGTTGAGGTAGGACATGTTAAGCCCCATTCATATCCCCCGTGTCCCGCACTTTGCAGGAAGAGCAATTAGGTCTGCCTGCCGCTAGAGTCGATGTAGAGCATTTCTAGTTACCCAGACACCAAAGCATGTCTCATCCGGTTAGAGCTGAGAGACTCAGGAGAATGGCAGCGAGCATTGTTCCCTCTAATTTCTCATGTGTCTGGCATACACACCGCTGCTGTCTGTCCACCGAATGTGGGCCACTTGCTCTTCCTCTCGTTCTCCATCCCAGTAGCTCCATGTAGCGGGCCGTTTCCTCGGCTCACCCACGTTAGCTTGCTACTTCAGCTCCTTGTGGGAACTGCCCCAGTTTCCGCTTGCATCACACATGTACTCCTTGCAAACTCTCTAATCCGTCGTAGCCTGGGCCCATAACCTGTTGGCAGGCTGTATTCTCCTTAAGCGGAGTTGGATAACTCTCGTTTGACAAGAGTCGTACTAATCACTCCCACTCGAGCTCTCTGGAGAACAACCGTATTTTATTTTTCTCCCATCAAGGCAAAAGACAAACTCGACAGGGACCCCTGGTGAGCTCCAGTGGTAACTACAACAAACGGAAAATCTTTCAATTTAATCCAAATTTGACCTCATTCACAAGTTAGGATGAAGTCTGTGGTTAGTTTAAAATGAGTTAATCATCAAAATCAGAACACATATCTAATTTATTACCTAAGCATGTGCACACATATTTGAATCTGATTCTATTTTGCATTTTAAGAGTTTACAGAGAATAGAAATTATTTAGATTTAAGGATGTGACATGTAGGCTGAAGCCAACATCTGAAAGTGCCTGGACCTTAAAGGCCACAGAGCACAGGACCACCGTAGTAGACGTACGATAACCGCCTTATGTCTTCATCATGACATTACTATTAGCTATATTACAGGCTAACTCATGCCAGCTCCTATTCTGTTGCTCCTATAGGATATTAAACCAGTTCCTTCAAGGATTTCAATCGCTGTGTTATCATGGCTGGACGGCTGTGGTTTTAAGGGGTCACAAGTGTACTTCTACCATTGTTCAGTGTTTACAACAGGGGATTTGAGGTAACTGCTGGGATTTCCTTCCTAGTACAGTATTGAGACTAACCCTATCTTTGGGATCTGAGAACACGTCTCTGTGTTCCTCGTATCTCTGTTATGGATTAGCCACCTGTGGCTATGAGAACTGAACGGACGTGTGGACGCTCACACACCCAGACCCTAACACATGTATGATGACCCCTGTCCTTGTTCACTAAATCTAATTAAAGAGATTTAAACACCATAACCGCCCACCTGGTCATATGAGTGACTTCATCAGATTCGTCACCTCTCTTTTTAATCCCCCCCCTCCCCGCCCCCAAAAAAGTCTCACTCATACAGATAAAGGAAGGAGTGTTCTAGGAGGAGTTTGTTGAAATACAGGGCTCGAGAACATGACAATGCTTGGAAGGAGTCCGACAGGAAGATTGCAGAGCTGCTGAGAAAAAGCAGGACATAGATTTTTCACACTCTCTAAATATTGAAAACTCTCCGCAGTATGGTATAGATTCTTCATGCTGTAAAATATATGCAAGACAAACACATTCGCACATAAAAAATAAAGAGTCCGTGCAAGTAGTCTTACGATTTGGGGGTTTTATGCTTGTAGAAAACAAATCAGTGGTCGTGCGGTTTGAGATGGGAAATGCTGAAACAGGAGGAAATAATACATAGAAAAATGTGGCGGAAGGAACAAGAGGCCGAGAAACAATGCCACAAAACTATCTGAAATATGAAGCAGAAACTATCCTGAAAATACAGAAGCTTGTATCAACTCAAATCATCTGTGCATTCTACCCCTGATAGAACAGCACAAAGGTTTAATACACACAACAGATGCCAGCTTTTACAAATATCCTGTATTTAAAGCACTCATCTTTCATTTGAAAGCCAAAAAAAGGTAATCTAGCAAACACATGCTTCTACAGCGTCCTCTTAAATCAAGAGATCCGGTAAAAACAAGCGAACGTGTTTGTCAGGGAGCATCTCCTTCCATGCTAGAGATTGTTCCGGGAGCTTCGTCTATTCCTCATCATATTCTCAGGAGGTGATAAACATGCAAGCCACACAACAAAAACAGCCAGGTGCTCGTACCTTTCAACATCTAAATCTGTGGTGGTTTAGTTCTGTTCTTGCAAGGTCAAACGTTTGGATGGAAGGCCCAGCGGTACATCATGCATTGGTTTGAAAGATGCAACATTTTTACATCTTCAAAAGTTAGAAACTACATGTTGAGAACCGGCAAAAAAACTGCGGTTTGCTATTTAAGGTTCATATATTGGATTTTAATTTGGATTCTTCTTTCTAAGAGCTATAATGTGCTGCCTGACATGCAGCGTAGATTCAAGAAAACATGTGTTTGACATAGCAGGAAACACACACATGATGCCAGGTTATATTGTGTTCTTCCAACTGTAAAAACAACTTTATTTGTATATCCTTAAATTTAGTGTGAGCTCTTTCATGCTCGCAGGTAGTCGTTTCAGGTTATGATGTTACAAAAAGCCAAAAGTCATGGCTGAAATTGCTTTCTGTTATTGACAACAGATCAATCGTCAATAACAGCATCTATTCTTGGAAGCCTTGTCAGACATACCAGATGTGCGGTTTTATTCTTAACTTTAAATATCTATACTGACCTTTCAAAGCCTTATCGAGTGTAAAATCATCACGGACCGCATCAAAAATCAACCCTGTGTTAAAATATTTCAGTAAAGCATCTGACAACCATTTGAACTTTGAAATGCATGAAACCCAAAATTTATCCAACATGCCCTCACCTTGATTTACACTATTGACCAACTATGATGATACATCTGTTAGAAGACAGCCAAAGGTTCACACACACACAGCACACGTCAGCCCGGTGAGGACTATGTGAAAAACAGTCAGGAAGAGTGTGCCGAGTATCAGGTTCAGCCACGACTCAAGCCTGGAGCTCTGTGTCCACAGAGAGCCATTCATCCCTCGCTGGGACAGTAAAGGCACGATCACTCACCGGAGCATTAGAAAGGATCCAAACCTCATCATTCATTTTTGTCGCACTCCCTCACAGTTTGTCTCTAGGTCTCTCTACCTTTCCATTTAGCCTTTTTTTTTTTCTTCTGTCATTCTCCTTCGCTATGAGTCGATGATTCTCTGAGGGTCCACTTAGATCTCAGTCACACATCTCACCCTTTTCCTATCTGGAACTCAACACTCTCACATATCATCCGGACCGATCCGTCAGACGGATGACATGTTGCAGAGAAGGAGTGGTATCCTGTCTGGGAGCTCCTATACTAAAAGCAGACCTATTCTGGACCCACCATGCTCTTGCAGTTCACTTCACACTACAATTGGGTTTTCTTGTAGGCTTCCTACACACATGCAACCTGGTCTACACTCCAAACCGGTTGCAGGGGTGATAGCGAACCAAGCTAATCAACCAATATAAAAATAAAGAAGACTTCATAATCTTGCATGTTTAGAAATGCTTTATGATAATCTTGCTTAATGCTGATCCTTTTCTCCATGGCAGAGCCACCTACTGGTGAATATGGTATGCTACAACCTGGACAGTCTGGTGGCACCAGGGGCTTTTAGACTAGAGCACTGACATTGGCTCCCTTTCATTGTCTACAGTCTGTATGCACACTTGTTCAGCATGCAAACCCTTGCAGAAATCGGTGAACGATGACATTTACATTCTACGATCCTGTTCCCAATGGACGAGGAAACTATGACTTAGCCTTCAAGATGCCAATGGGCCCATATTGAGTCTAGACCACATCCTAAACTTCAAGATGGACAGGATCAACAGCTTTTAGTTGCTTTTAGCTCACTCAGTACTGCACTGAGTTTCTCCTTTCACTTTCCTTCCCCTACACTCATCACTTGATCCCTTTTGCTGTACTTCTATCCCCGCTCTCATTTGTCTCCTCTATAGTCATTTTATCCAGATGTGGGTGCTGGTCCAAACTTATCCAGCTTGTTCTCTGCAGTTTGTCTCTGTAAAACATTAGTTAGTGTCAGAGGGAGTCGCAGCGTTGCTTCTCAGACGCAGCTGTGCAGCTCTGCTGCAGACTTTTATAGCTTGACATGAAAATGAGGGAAAGAGGAAGAGAGGATCTTTAGGCTTCGAAAGTAAAACCAAAAAAACGTGAGTTGTTCTGATCTAGAATATAATTCCATTGGCCCCAATGAAGCAATGATTCTTTCAGGAAATAAATTAGCAAAACAATGGCTGAATAAAAATTAAAATGTAAAATGCTGTCCCAGCATACAGACTTACTGCAAGCCTGATATGCAAATAACACTGGTTCAGTGCCACTTGGGGCCAGTCACAGCAGCACTGTCAATCATGATACCACGGCATTAAATGTTGGCCATATTTTGTGTTGTGGCTCCTTTAACTTGGATCGCTCTCCCATTTACGTTCATTTTCTATTTCAAGTTTGGCAAATCTTTGCTATAAAAACTCCTGTTACCAATATGAATGATGGCAGCAACTATGAAAATGAAACCCTTGCTGAAAACGCAGGAATCATCCTTTACAGAAGCGGCGTTGACCATAAAAGAACATGATAGAAGTGGAGTTTGTGGGAGAAAAAAAAATGCATCCGTGTTGGATAATTGCAGACAGGCTTCAGTTATTTACAACAACTGAAATAGGAGTCTGCATTTAGTGGCGATAGCTGCGTCGGAGTGTTGGATCAAGCTGAAACACTCATTTAACTCTCTTTTTCCACTGACACATTCCTTCACTCTCCAGTGAACTGCATTCCTCATATTAGGCATTCTCAAGTCTCAAAATCAATTTCTGCCTCCCTGTTGCAGATGAGTTGAGGCACTGAGGGCACAATTAAGATATATGGCAGGGAAAAAGAGAAGGGAGGAGGAAGGTGGGAGAGAAGGGGGGGTACTCTGGCAAAGGAACAAAAGGCAGGGCTAATGATAACATGGGACCTTGAAATTGGAACGAGGAGGACCAAGGCTTCATCTCTATTCTCATTCAATCTCCATTCTTCCCTTGACCTCCCCTTTCTCTTTTAGCATCTCCCCTCTTTTCTGTCCTCTCCCTCTCTCGTTCTTTCAGCACCCTATTATGGCAAGTGCTTGTTGTCTTTCATGTGGAGCTCACAGCTGGAAATGATTAAGAACGTCAAACCACCGAAAGGAAGAGGGGAGAGAGGTGAAAGAGAGGGAAGAGGAGAGATAGACTTCTATATTTGGAAGAAAGAATGCTAATATTGTTAATGAACGCAATTCATCTCTCTCTCTCTCTCTATCTCTCTCTCTCTCGACAAAAGTGGACAGACAAACATGTTTTGTTCCACAATCAAAGCTAAATAGCACTGAAGAGACTTTAACGCTGGCATGTGTTTTGCGTTACTTAGTTTATGTTTGGGCGACGTCACGTGTGAGAGGACACACGACATGGTTTACCCATATTGCTTTAACAACACACACTGTCACTTCCCAGTGCCTCTTAAACTTGAGGATTAGCAAACAACCAGCAGAATGACGGACCTCAGCGGGAATCTGATGTTCTCAACCCGATCACATACAAGCATAAGAAACGACCACAAAAACTCTTAGCACAGTATTACGTGGTGATGACTGGACATCTGTGAAAGTTATGTGTCAGCAGCACCATGAAAACAATGCCAATAGACAGTCATTGCTTTAGGGAAAACTTGAAACCCAACAGCTTAAAGAACTTGACGCCAAGGGCAGTGGTGTATGTTGTTTTGTTGCTTTTGAAAATCTTTATTTCGTTATTTACTGAAAACAACTTTCGGTACTTGAACGGAACTCGAACACCCGTCTCCTGGTGCAAAGTCTGGTGTCTGTTGGGATCATCCACCACCCCAACCTGCTGCCACATGACGTGATTAGCCAGGGAATTAACAAGTCCGTGAAAGAGGACACTAATTGATTTCTACTGGTATTGTCTCCATGGTAATGTAGTGTTAAGAGCCCGCAGTCACCTCACAGATTTTCTGCATCCTGGATATTCTTCCTTTTGCTCATAGCTTGCATGACAAATAAGAGTTTGATGGGTTTGCATGTTGAATAGAAAGCATCTGTAATCTGCTTTATAGACCAGCAAAGATAGATTTGATCAGAGAAAATCCATTTACTAATCTACTCTCCACACATTTGCTTTGAGTTAAATGTGTAACTTGGAATAGGGACTCATCAATAGTGCTGGTTGTCAATCCTCAAAAAAAGTCGTCAGAGCTAAAAATCCACGTGAGTTACGTCGTGAGTTGCGTCACAATTAGTAATCAATCAGGAGTCAACTGTCTACTCTTTTATGAAAACATGTCAGGGAAGAAAAGGGAGGGAGCTGGCTGTGGATTGAGGTCGAGTGTGAGGTCAGAGGGAGATAAATAAGCTAGTTACAGGGACGGACAAGGGGATATGGGAGCACAATGAGGGATGACATCACCTCACCGGACTCTGAGGACTGATAAGAGATGCTGGGGATTTTGATGGTAGTGAGAAAGATCTCAAAGATCTGCAGCTCTTAGGCTTCGGTGCGCACTTCTGTGTGCTTGTCAAGTGTATGTGTATGTCGGGGTCTCCTGCCCCCTTTTAAAGATCCTTTTCAAAGGGAATCCTGTCAGCCCTGACTGACAGCTGGCCTAATCAGCACAGAAATCAGCCCTATTTTTTACTTACTGTTAAATATTTATGGCCTTTTAAACCCCGTCTCTCTCTCTCTCTCTCTCTCACTCGCTCTCTCTCTCTCTCAGCTGGGCCTCCTATGCAGCTGCTACTAGCAACAGATCCGCACATCTATGAAATACCAGGGATTTTACTGGCGCTATCTGCTAACAGCTAATGAGAAGGTTGAGGTCAGGTATGAGCACATGAAAATAGTCTTATGTATAATCACAATCATCCAAAGTCTTTAATATCTTTACTACACCTTTAATTCCCTCCTGGAGGCCGGCCTGGGTACCAGTTCTGAGGAACAAGAGGTTCGTTGCCCCTGTTGATTACTGTTAATGGTATTTTATGTGGTCGTATATGATTTAAAGCTTTTTTTACTTCTTCTTCCTATAGCCAAACAAATTTTCCCCCAGGAACAATAAAAAAAAACAAAAAACTTTGAACTTGAAATTTTTGAACTTTGCATGAACCAACGCTGAGTTGCACTGAAAGCATAATTAAGGAAATCAAGGGATCCTTGCTCAGCAATCAAATCCAGACTTTTTTGAGCTTAATGAGGCTCTACATTAGTGACGAGGAATAACGACTCTTCTGTTCTATGATGTATCAAGTACAAATAAATAATCAAAGCAACAACAACAACAAAAGAAGCGGTTACTATGGGAGAATAAAACTGGATGAAACAAGAGTTTCTCCAGGCACATTTCATCTTTGATTTACACACTCAAGCCTGTAATATGAAGTGAGCAGTGATTATCACGTATTTTCTTCCTGTTGTAATTTTGCTCTGAAGAGGTAGAGAAAACAGTAATTAAGGAGGGAGGGAACACAACCGACTTTGGGACTGGAGATGGACCTAGACGGGTGGGGGTGGGGGGACTGCTGGGCTGAGATGGTCTCTCAGCTGTTGGGTTTCTGGATGAATGAGGGGACAAATGACTGAGAGTGAGTGGTTTCCTCAGGGACACCGCTCCGGCTTATTTAGAATCTCTAACTAGCTAAAAAGTGCAGTGTGTGTTTAGGAGGAAGCATCTGTGTTTCTCCCAGAATGGATGCAGACATGAAGTTAAGTTTGGGCATTATGGCGGTTTATCCAATAAAAACATGACAAGGAGACAGAGAGAGAAAGGAATCTGCTCAGTTTTCCCTCTCCACTGGAATGCCACAGGGTTTTATTTTCTCTTTGTTGGGTGTGTGGGACTCCCAGACCGCTGTTATAAGAGTATATCATTGGGAGCGGGCGCTTGGAATTTGAGGGTTTGCATCTTGTTGACGGTTATTGTTTTCAGTTTATGATTTTAGGTTCAAAGAACATCTACACGTAGAAAGAGGGAAGCAGACGAACAGAGGGAGAAGCAGGACGATATCGTTCAGACTGCTGCACCGACGACATTTTTATTTTAATCAACTGTTTTTCCAAAGTGGAGTACGAATCTCTTATATGACGCAACAGACACGTTTCATATTTTAATTCACTGTTCAACAAGATAAGGCGCTTCATTGATCGTGATCGCTGTACAACCCTGTAACTCTCCAACAAGTTCACCAAATTCTAAAACATGTTCTAAGCTGGATCCCTGGATCATTTTAGGTGAATGCCAGTACCTTCCTGTGGCAGCCATATTGGGTCATTAAGTTTTTCTACATTCTTAGATATATTTCATAGCCCAGCAAGCAGGGAGTATCCTCTTAACATTGGCTAACATACACCATGTGTTAAAAATGTTTAATGTAACATTTACAGAACCCGTTGGGATGTTAAATCATTTGGTGTTCCGATGCGGTTAAAGGTTGTGGCTGGATATTATTCAGATAATCAATTGTTCAACAAGACAGTGAAAGACTTCCTTTGCCAGCCATAGCAGATTACTGGATATAACACAAATCTCTGATAGATTTCGGCGGGCGGCTGTTTGAGTAATGGAGTGAGGATGAGCATTCGGCAGATACTTCTGGCAATTGTGATGAACTAAACATTTCTAGTTATGATTGGAAGCATCGGTCATGCAGACAGCTGATGAGATAAGGGAGACAGTAAGCGTCAACTTCATCCACTCAGACGAAATATTCTAAATAAAATGTTATTATCAGCCAGACTTAAACTGAAGGTGAAACCTTAACTTTGTCGCAGCGAAAGTTATCTCTTATCTCCATGTTTATATTCTGTGGTTTAAGTTTGCTTCATTTTAGTGCCTTCAAATAAACATTATTACAGTCATCACTTTATCAGGCTGAAATGTTTGTTGAATCTGGAGCCAGAGGGAAAACACCTGCCCTCGCCGTAATAATACGGTCCAGTTGATAAGCAAGACTTTGGTAACAAGCTACATAAAGGTGCAGGCTTATCCTGGATGATTGCACGGCTTTGCTCTACTAAACCAAAATAGTGTCTCTAAGCCTCCGCTGGCCTCCACCCATGTAGTCATGCTTCCTGGATGTGATCCCTGAGACCATGGGACAGTCTGACTATGGCCTCATCAGTCACTCTGTCAACAGTCAGCTCTGACACTATTAATTCACACCAGACCCCAACCAAATAATGCCAAATGTTGATTGTAGCTGCTACGTTTTTTTACATCAGTCACAACTGCGGGTTTGACAACTTGATTAGACCTGGGCAGCAAGTCAGTACTCCCATTTATCAACTTATGTTGTCCACATGAATAATTCCAAATGCAGTTAAAAGCGGAGAGAATTAGGCTTTGTTTTGCACAACTGAAGAGTTATCTCTCATGCAAAACAGAGAATTGGGACACATTCATTGAAAAATTATAAAATTGTCATTTTCTTCAAACAATCCATCCCTGTAATCTACTCTAAAAAAAAAAATCTGGCGGGTAAATGTCAAAGCATCTTATCCTGGGAAGCAATTCCTTGTTTGAGGAGAAAACTCAAAAATGTATCACTGAAAAGCAAAAGTCTCTCCACCCGCAGCTAAAAACATGTCAGATAAAAATAACTGACCTCATAAAAAAACAAAAGTAAAACCATTCATCACTGCCACTGTGATTCCTTGTATCTTACGGCTACGTCACTGCCTGATTGGAGCGTTTTATACATCACCAGATGGAAACCTTTTACTCCAAAGCTTATTGGATGAATTCTCTCTGACCATCTCTGTCCAGGGGTTAAGAATACAATAGATCGAGCAAAACGTGAGTAAAAGTATTCTATGCTGACATGTTTCCAATTCAAACTAAATTACTGGTGTGTAAAGTAAATTGAACTGAAATGGAGTCCCCCTCCCTGCAGAATGCTGCTGCTTCTTCTTCTTTTTTTTTTCTTTTTTTTACATGGATACAATCTTCCAGTGTAGTTGAAGCCTGATTTCCTGCACATAAACATTTATGTTTCAGTGTCATTTTATTTCTCGATCTGTAAACCAACATGGGGCCATGTGGGAGGTTCAAACTAATAAGACAGAGAGTGTTTATCATTTTAAGCAAGCTTGGCTTTATTGAGGAAGGCCGAAACCTCCTTTGTAGCCTTCCAGAAAACGTCATGAAAACTCATCTGACAGTCTCAGGGATCCCTACAAACCGTGTGTGTGTGTGTGTGTGTGTGTGTGTGTGTGTGTGTGTGTGTTTGAATGAGATCAAATTAATTCAGGTCTTAAGGGTCAAAGGTGAACCAGACTTCCAGCTGCGCCTTTCTTTCCGTAACCCCAAGGACAAGTGTGTGTTTGTACTTTTGTTTTACAAGTTTTATGGGGACCAATATTGGACCCCACAAGTTGAAATGGCCATTTAAGAGTCGAGGCTCGGTTTTTAGGAGTATAAGGGTTGGGTATTCACTCACAGCAGTTAATACTAGGCTCAGGGATGAGGGAACGTTAATGATACTTCCCCATGGGAAATGCAAGTCACCTACAGTGTGACACTGTTCACAAAAAAGGATGGAGTGACGTTTTGTACACGAGAAAAAAAAAAGAATTCCCAGGCTGTATTTGGGGGAATTTCCTTTCAAAGAGAAAAACAAAATTTAAGACAAAGATCACAAACATGTGCTGTGTGACACTCCAGGAATTTACGGGGTTAACCTCAGATGCTTTTGAAGAATCCCAGATCAGCACACAGAATGGATTCAACCTGCTGAATGTCCTGTGTGTGTGTGTTTTGTGTGTGTGTGTGTGTGTGTGTGTGTGCGTGTGTGTGCCCTTCCCTCTGTACTTTTTACACCTGAATCCCTGCTCTATGTCTGTACATTCTCCATGCCGCTGCCTCGTTCCCTTGTACTTCCTGAGGTCAGACAGTTAGTGACCTCCACCCCTGGGAGTTGATAGCAGTTAGAGATAGCAGGAGAGCCCCCGTCAGCTCGGAGCTCACATCTGGTGTTCAGTTACAAGAGCTCCAAACCAGAGGGCCAGTGAGTTTAATACAAAGATTGCTCACTTTAATACGTGATATCTACTCGCACACAAATGTTTTCCCATAAATGAGAAAAGGTTATTTAAAACTAAACAGATGTGTTTTCTTAGGTTTTTTGGGGAGGGGGGCGGGGTTGTTTGTCCCTTTATTTGTGTCTCAAAAGCTCAAGCATAAGAGCCAAACGACAGCTGATAAATTCCAAACTCCATTCAGTAAACAGGCATTTTTAGAGGTTGTGCGCGCTGCTGACGTTAAGAGGATTTGAGACAAAGGATTGAGCATCATGACTTACTTGCTTTGGTACTACTTTGAGACACTTTTTGCTGTAAAATCAGAGCTAAATCTGATTTGAGAGCAGTCATCATTCAAATGTCTGTGAATCCTAGCAAGTTTACACCAACTGTCGCTCACCGTAAATTAGCTTTCTGACACGTTCGGGGTAGTAATGGGGTTATTTTCCCTCTGTTTATGTTAAAGTTGACATTAAAACACCTTCAATTATAAGAATAGCAAGTCCTGAAAACCTGTAAAAACCTATCCGATCAAATCTGACCTGACGGCTATTTTTCACAGCGCTTCTAAAGGCACTCTTGGAAACTGTCATCTAATCCAGTATCGATCAACACGGTGCTGTTAGATTTAACAGAACGTTATAAATAGAAAGGTTGTGTTGATGCATTCATCCATTATCCTGGCTGAGACACTTTAGCTTTAATGTGATTTATCACCCTCCAAACTGAAGTCAGCTTGCCGTTAAAGGCCTTAGGTTTGCTGCTTCCCCACAGATGTTTCTACTGAGACACCGTAGCTAACTGTAATATCAAACTCGTGGTCATTTATGTGCATCTATCTAGAGTGCCGTAACATGACCTTGACTGTGTGCACTTTTTATGTAGTCATGTGTGTAATTACGGTTCAACAAGAAGCAGCTAATACAGCAGCTAATAGTGGACGTCAGACTGCCAAGGGTAAGTTGATTGTGCAGTTAGGAGTAACAAGCCACTATGATAAATGGATTAGCCTCTCAGTGACCCCGGCGTGAACCACAACCAGAGTCAGAGATGGGTCACTTGACCAGTGACGGCCTAGAGCAACATATAGAGGTTCCTCTGTTAATGCTCATCATTAGCATTGCAGTCGATGTCTGGACAAAACTAAACACGGTTAGAAAATTGAATGTCGAGAAGGTTACACTTGAGGTCTCGCGCAAGACCCTAAAGGTCAAGAAAGTCCAGCTGCTACATGTGGAATCTTCTGGTGATGTAAAGACCGATAAAATGCATAATTCACATTAACCCGCTTCCTCTGACACCTGCAAATGATGTTACTATTTTCACGGGGACATGTCATTGACCACAGCTATTACTAACCCTGACATTCGAAGCAAAAGTGTGGAGTTAAGCATGTTGGCCCCACAAAACAAGTCAGACCCCAGAACTAAAGCTGGCTGCCGGTTTTCAGACCCTACAAATTTACACAGCTTTCTCAAGGTGCAAATACCTCACTGCTGTTACGCCTCGACGTCTGCATAAACACAGGCAGAGACGGAATGGAAGAAACAGATTGAAGCACCAAATCAACACTTAAACATTAAGAGCTGACTCAAACAGCATCACGTCTCTGTTGCAGAACATCTCACTGCAATAAAATCCCAAGCTGGGTCTGTATTACACCAGCTTTGGTTCTGTGTAAAACAAGCGAGGCTTGATAATGGCGAAGGCATGTTTATGGAGCTATTGTGGAATCTCTGTAAAGGGTTTTAGCTAAATGGGTCCACATGCAAATGATGCACTCATAGAAACTGCTGAATAATAGGCTTGCAAGCTAAGGCATTTTAATGAATTCCATTGATTAACTTTATGCTGCAGAAGGATCTTGTCTATCACACCAGCACACACGCGCCTCGAGTATATCTGATTGACCCACACAGGAGCCTGTGGGTTTATGTGTGTGGGAAGTATGTTAGATGCTGCCATTATATATTCATACAAAGCCTGAAGGGGTAAAAAATTAGCTTATCCTCTTTAAATTGATTTCCTGACTCTGCATATATGAGGTGTGAAGCACATGCTGATCCTTATAGCACCTGTTAAATCAAAGTTTGTGCAGGACTAAAGCCAGAACCTCAGAGTTTTTGACCATAATAAGAAGAGGCAGCCAAGAATTTCTAGGGACCAACTATCCCATCTAAAGATATATATTTGCTCAAATCATCTATTTTTCTTTTGTTCAGCTTTCACAGTCTGATCAGTATGTGAAAGAAGATTAAAGCTAATTGTTCCTTTGGGTTAGTGCCACTTTCACTCTCATTTGTTTCTCTGTTCCTCTGATTTCAGCACAAACAAAGACAGCCAGCGTGGACACCGACAGCTCAGCCAAGCAGCAGGGAAGCTATCTGATTAAAGCGAGCGTGTTTTCATAAAACCCAAAACACACTTGGTGATGTGGAGCATCAAAAGACACATTAATGAGCAACACAAATGCGCATGTGCGCACCCCCACTCCCCTCCTTTTATCACCCCATCCTCCAAGGTTAGCTCAGCCAACTGGAATTTCCAAGAAAAACAGGTTGGCTATGCATGATGCAGCCCCGGGGTCAGAGACAAAGCCAACTCCTGCCGGGAGAAAAGGGGAAAGAGAGCGAGAAAGAGAGAGCGAGAGAGAGAAAGTGAGAGAAGGAGAAAAAAAGGAGGAGAAAAGGGGGTAAGCATTGCACACCTACAGACGTGTGGAAAGAAGTCTTAAATCAGCTGCATGTCCGCACTTCATCAGCTAGCTCACTGGGAAATGACTTCTCGACACAAAGAGCCGCCGCTAGCACTGTACAGCACAAGTAGTAGCTTCAAACACAAACACTCCAGACACGAACTGGGCAGACAGAGCCAGGGCCGCAGATTAGTCCATTGTCTCCAATAAAAAAACTATAAAAACATAACACAGGTATTTCAAAAGAATGTTGAAAGCGTAGACGGATTCCTTTATCGGAATGATGGGAAAATCTAAATTGCTTTAACAGAAGAGGAGAAGCAGAGATAAACAGAAATGAAGATTAATTTAGAGCTGAAAAGTCTGTACATGGAGGGACTGAGGGACTTCAAAGAAAGAAATAATGAGACTCTATTGTCTGACTAATTGAGGGCCCGTCTACAGTATCACTCCATCTTTTATTTCTGCTGCTTGCTGAATCATTCCCACAGCATCCCTCAACGTGGCTTCAGCCACACTGATCTCTCACAAAGAAGCTAATTTATGTGCAAAAGAGACAGGAAAAAGGTGTTGTCAAACAGTAAAAATTGTATAAACTAAACAAAGTCTCTGTCAAGAGTGAAAAATAGCAGTAAGTGAGGTGCTATTTCCAACATGTTCGTCGGAGTGATCACTGACGAGCTGCACTCGGCTGGGAAAATCATCAAACCTTCAAAGAGAAATAAAGACGGAGATGGAAATGTAAGTTGGGAGTAGAAGGGATGAAAGACAGATTCCACTAATGGATATGATACTGTGAGTTGAGGTGATGACATACAGTGAAAGTGTCAGGTACATTTTGTGTCTGGCGGAGGGGAAAATGTTCAAGTGTGCATGAGGATTGGAAGGGTGGGAAGAAGAGAGCTGAACTGCTGCTGGGTTTCTAAATGTGTACTCCTTCACACATCCCTCCGTCAAGGCCGTGCCAGCACAGGAGAGACGTCTGGCTCAACCATTATTGTCATTCTGCAATTTAAAAAAGTAAAACGCTCTAGCTCGTGTATATCTCTGTAAGCCAATTGTAATTGTTACTAAGCCCGACATGCAGCGACAGTCTGTTGGTCCATCTTCAACAGCTTATCCAAAGTCGGGTCGTGGAGGTAACAGTTCCAGCAGGGAACCCCAAACTTCCCTTTCACTGGCCACATCAACCAGGACTGGAGGACCCGCGAAGGTGCTCCCAGGCCAGCACGGGAGTATAATCCCTCCACCTGGTCCTCGGTCTGCTGTCTGGAACACTTCCCTAAGTGAGAGGACCAGAACACATCCTGACAAGATGCCCAAACCACCTCAACTGACTCCTGACGTGTAGGAAGGAACAGCGGCTCCCTCACAGATGAATGAGCATCTTACCCAAGGTAGATGCTCGCCATCCCCTCTCTAGAAAATCAATTTCAGACGCTTGTAGGATTTTCCATCATATGCTGATAAATATTCACCAAAAGAACCAAGCAGGCACGATTCAAATCTTTGCACATCAAAACAGGCCAGTTTCAGCATGTGGGCTGCTACCAGCTTGCTAGTCCAGAGGTGGGGTTTGTGGTTTCAGGGAGCGAGGGAGACCAGGGGCAGCATATGTAGAAGACCATCTTAAATAATAGCTGGCTTATTCCTGCAATGTTGCTCTGGCAAACTAGACGACTAAATGTGAAACAGAGAATCTCATCAAGAGAGAAAATGGAATAGCTGCTTCCCCCATTAGAGACAATGATAAAACATCTATGGTTTTATTTGAAATGTGTATGATAGAAAGTGGGAACTCTATCTATATTATTCTTCATTGTCAGATGTCTATTTTGGCATCAAAAGTTGGGAGGTTGAGAAGTTTAGCAGGGAGTTAGCAAGGAGATTAGCGCAGAGTCACGGGGCAAACAGACCTCCAACACAGTAAGCCCGGGGGTTGGAGGGCGGAGGCGCTGACTAAGATGCACTAAGCCACACAGCAAATGGGAAAGGATGGGGTCTCATCTATCACATGGCCGGTCACGCCAAAGCTGCCTGGGAGAAGGGTGAAAGGGGGGCGGTGGTGGACTGGGGTGGCATAGATTATTACTCAGATCAAAGCTACACTTGAGTGGATTTGGGTTCCAGAAGTGGGAGAACAGAGCTGAAAGATGTGAGGATACAGTAAACAGCGTTTCACTTTAATCTAAGAGTTTTAAATGTGTTAATCTTGTTTTCCGGGCTCATTCACACCTCACGCCCTTCCTATGAACATAAGAATGCCGTTCTTCTGTAACTGAACATACAGCATTCTCCATTTCTTTCAACATGCACCTGCTGTGACAGATTTGATCCCCCCCCTTCATCCTTCTCTGTTCCCAACCCCCACTTTGTGTCTTTGCTGCCAAAAACAGCTTCTGCCCACGCTTCCTCTCTGTTTGCTTACCCTTTAATGTATTTACTTGACCCCCAAGAGGCATCCACATGATGGTGTTTTTCTCTCCAGTAACCCCCCTCCCCAGCTCAGATAGCAGTATCCTACCTTAGCCAGCACTGTCACCAGGGTCACATTTAGCTAAGCTCAGCACCAATAAAGGGGGACGATGGAGGGTGAATTGATACGAGTGCAAGAAAAAGTGGGATAAAGCAGAGAGGAAGAGACAGAGGGATGAAAAGAGGTATGCGCATGTTGGGGGGGGGGGTCCCTGCTGTCTTATTGGTTTTCTCTTTTATTACGAGACTGTGTTGACTCTGCACACCGTCTGCTCCCCGTGGATTAACTACACCGCCATATACACGCATACACACACACACACGCTGAGGTGGAATGCGTGAGGTTATGTGTGCAAACGAGCCTCTATTTTAACAGAAAGTACCAGTGCGCCATGCTTGTTTCAGTAGCAGGACACCAACGAGGACCGGACCACTTGCTAGCAACCCTCCAGCACGCATCACAAAAGGATAAATATCCCTCCTGCGTCTGTATGAGTGAGGCACGGATGGCGAGCGGTGGCAGTGAAGGAAAAGACAGCAGCTGTTTGGACCTCGTAGAAAAAACATGCCCCTGTAAATTTTTATCTCAAACACATTGCTCCCCAAAGGGCTAGTCAAAACACGCCTGTCAAACCCAGTTAGCGAGCCAGTATAGACGCACAATGGCGCCTTGTGTGCAGGAGCCAACCCAAACGTTCCCCAGGTTCCCCCCCTGTTGGCCCATCTCTGAACTTACTTACATTTCCCTGAAGCTTTGCTTTCTTTATATACCCCTGCTTCCCTCTTTTTCACCATTTGTTTCCTCTTCTCCTCCTTGTCACCTTCATCCCATCTTTTTGCCCTCAGTCTCCGCCCCCTCCTGAATGTGCATTATTGACATTCTGTCCCCGCTGGCTTGACCTCTTGAGTGCAATATTCTTTGCTGAGAAACCTGGCAATTGCTCAGTCCCCCTACCTTTTATCTTTTCTTTTACCTTATCCTTCACTCCCACTTCTTCATATATTCCTTTTCTCCATCATTCCTTTGGCGGTGCAAGCCTCCGCTTGGGCGTTTCTTTATTTGCATTTCTTCTTTCAGTTTTACTGTCCGCTACCTCACAGACAGGGTGTGTCACATTCATTTTCTTGTTTTTTTTTTTTTTTTTTTTTGCTACAGTCCACCCTCATTTTGGTTTTGACCAGGAAGAGAGCCTGAAATATTTCTGGTTGATTTTAATTTCATTTCAGTTACTTTAGCACAAGCTGTGTTTCCGCCGCTGTGCATTCATCCAGCGGCGAGGGTGACGCACTGCCGACGAGTAGCCAGAGTTGCTCGAAAATTGGATTATGGATATCGTGAACTTCCGTGTCACTGTCTCTACATAAAACACATGCAAGAGCATGTTGTTATTTTGTACACTCTGTAAACTCTGCTTCCATCCTAATAAACATTTAAGTGTTTTGGAACTACAACCAGCTCTGTAACTGTGGAAAGTAGATGGCGATGCGGTTTGTCAGTGGACCACAAACCAAAATTGACTCCAACTCCCGCTGTTCTAAAAAAACAGAAAACACACATTAAGCAAACGGACACCACACACACAAACAATGGAACTTTAGGGATGAACAGATGTCCCAAAGAGATCCGATTCACTTATTCCTCACAATACACTGCTTACATCACAATTCTGCTGAAGCTTCGGTGTGACAGCTGTTAACAGCCTGTAGTTAGAGACTAAATAAGAACATAGTCTTCAGTTATGTGAGCCTTTTATTACATTTGCATGGCGACATTCGTTTCATCCTTCAGTCTTTTGTGGCATTAACAAGGTCGCGAACTGACTCGGGTTCACCTTTATGAGGCAAACGGATGCAACACGTAAATCTGCATGTGACATCATCTGACCTAAACGGGCAATGGAACTGCCAAAAAAAAACTGTCCATATAAAAAACGGGGAAAAACCCGTTAAGCCTTCATTCCTTTCTCACTCCTATCCCTGCCAGGTCTTTTTTATCCCCCTGTGTTTTTCATCTTTCCTTTTTCTTCTTTTGTCTTTTGCTTCCCACTCTCCTCCTCCCTTGTTCTCTCCGCTCAGTGCCAGCCTCCGTTCTCTTTGTTCTGCACTAGGTGTGGCCGATGACAGAAGGCTAGGGGGCAGTAAAATCAGAAACTGCTGCTGCTTCACACTGACTTGATGGTCTCACTAATCTTGAGCATTCACTGTGGAATATACTGGCATGAAGCTACACACACACGCACGCACACACACACACACACACACACACACACATACACACAGGGGCCTGCACTCACAGGGGTTCATACTAAAAACAAATACATAATCATAAAGGCATTCACCTATGTGAAACATTTCTGCACAAAATCTACTTCTGATCTTTTCAATGACGTAATGCACGCTGAGAGCTCATATTTAGCAGAACACCAGCTGCAATGCACCTTCCACTAAAGAACTGGCTCCATCAGTAGATACTGTGTTTCCTTTACGCAGTGTTTTGCCAGAAAATCAAACTGGGCAGTGTCAAGTTCCGACAACCCAGGCAAGAAGATAAAGAGACGGTGTGGAGCCACAAACAGATGCGAAAAATTAGCTTTTACTCATCATCAACTACAATGTTTCTTAGTGGGTCACTCTGCTTTACTGTTGTCACGCAAGAAAAAAGGTCATGACATTAATACAACGATGATACACTCTCCCTCTACATGAGATGCATAACTAAATAGAGAACAATCAAAGTAACTGTGCGTGTGTGTGTGTGTGTTATTCATGTGCATATGTGTTATTTATTTAGAGTTTAATACTGATAAACTCAGCTATTGTGCTTTACCAGCATAGCGTGAGCGCAGTTTCAAGATGTCTGGCTCAAGCAAACGTCCCATTTAACATGCAAATCCTGATTGGTGCATGCAAGCAGATGACATCATATTTGTCCAGAGTCCATTAAGAGAAATAGAATCCTCCAGAACAAACTGGATAATAGAAACGTTTCTATCTTTTTCATCTCGAGTCATGTGAAGACTTTTAAACTTCACAACTATTATAGTGATCCAGAATCAGTTGAATATTATGCATTTCATTTGCATCACTTGTCACTTGTGGGTGGGATTTAGATATCAAGCCCATCACTGGATCTCCCTCTCTCTCTGAACCCAACATGATCAAACAAAACGCCTCGATATACCGTATACTGAAGTAACTGAAGGCTATGTGTACACAGTTCCAGACTTTATGATTAAATATGACTGAAGCAAGAATGTTTTCATTAGAGGGTGTCCCCAGGCAAGATGAATCGATGACAGAAGGAAGAATGCTAGAACATCCAGCTCAGGTTTAAGTCTTTGTGCTTGTCATTACCCATATATCCAGTACGCTCCACATGAGGGAGTGACTGCTGGATAAAGAGCAGGACTAAATTAATGTGTAAGGAGCGTGTTAAGAGCGTCTGTCCTATTCTGCATCATGTCCTACCACACACAGCTTCTCTCTGCAGAGTACATGACACTCCACCGCTGTTATAAACACGGCGCCAGGCCAGGTATATCAGGTGACACGTCCTAGTCAAAACCCAGTGATGTACAGCTGCGTGGGTTCGTCATTAATGAGTATTCCTCTATGATTACCTTACATGGGCTCTGAAATAAAACATAGGCTGCTCTCGTGTGTGTCTGCGTGTGTGTGTGAGTGAGTGTAAGCACGCATGTGTGTATTAGAGAAAGAATGAGAGACAGACAGAAGTTTGTTAAGAGATGAACGAGAGGATTCATGTGTTCCTCTGGACACATTAGACCACCCAGCCAGGGGCCTTTTGATCCACCAAAACATGAAGATGGCTGATAATCCCGCTGGAAGCTCTTGTCCCGTGATCCCCCTCAGTGCGCGCACACACACACACACACACACACACACACACACACACACAGTCACAAACACACACACCCACAGTCACAAACACACAGACACAAAGACACAAACACACACACAGTAACAACGCTTGACACAGATGAGCAGCAACACTCGTGCGTGCGTTGATGAGTTCGCACAATATGCAAGGGACAGTGAATTAGTAATTTTAATATGTAATTATTTCATTACTACTTCTTCAAAGTCTCTGAAGGAATAATAGATAGATAAACTTTACTGCCAGTTCCAGCAGTGACAGAAATTCTAATAATACTCTCAGTGTCCGTGGTAAACTGCAATTTGTCTTTTTTAAAAGAAAAGACAGCAGCTGCCTTGTGCCTGGTGGCAGTTTTCCAGAAATAAATGACCTACATCAGTAAATTTAAATGCAATTTGACATCGCTTCATGCTATTTTGATGCGAGAAAATGGGAAAATGTTGAGGAGTTAGAGTAACATTTGAATTTTATGGACAGCTAACACCATGAACATGATCAGATACTATGTTCTTGTGACCCGATTCAATGGGAACTTGACTTTACGTCTTCCCTAATTTGCAGTGGACATAGAACAAATTCTCACTGATGTACGCAATCACTCTGCTTTGCTTCAGTCGCCTTTCCCCAGTCCTTCAACCTGTACCCTATCCTTGATTACTTGGTGGATTTCCAGTCTCTTGAACCGGACATGGTGGTGTGAGACACTATTAGAACCAAGACAGGAAATGATGCAATACACCAGGAAGCTGCTGCTATTGTTAAAACCAAAAAACGGAAGTTCTGCTCAAGCCGATATGCTCAGGAACTGGATGTCTATGCAGACAAGAAAGCACATGTAGACTCTAAAGCATAAATATCGTCTCTCTCTCTCTCTCTCTCTCTCTCTCTCTCTCTCTCACACACACACCCCCCTATTGAACATAAACCCAAGATAGGTGGTTCCTCACAAAAGCTTCCCGTAGGGCTTGAACTTGCTGTTAAATAAACACATTTAAAGTCTGTAGGTGCTATTAGATTAATTAAACTGTTAAAGAAATGAAAACATGAATGAAAGAGCATTTGCACAATGAACACGATGGAAACAGTGAGGTCACGACTTTACAATATACAAGTACAATGTACAAGGCCAATAATTAATTTTTCACTGCAGTGGTGACATTTAAAGGAAAAGGAAGTACGTACTCTCCTCCTGCTCTCTAGTTTTTTTAATCATTTCTCTGGTGAAACCACACGATTGAAACCTGATAATGAATATCTTACTTTCTCACACCATCTTTTTGTTTCCGAAGTCACAAAGGCAAACAGTCTTGTCTTTGTTTGCCTATTTAAACCTTCAGATGAGGACAGTTGTTCTGGTCTGCCTCAACAATCTCTAGACTTTGCTGACACACATTTCACACCTCTTCTCCGTAGATTCAATAAACCTTTTTACAGTATCGCCCCAGGAAAAACGCACGCAATCTCCATCTCTCCTTTATAACACGCCCCTCCTCCTCCTCCTCCTCCTCCTCTCATCCCTCCTGTTACACACATTAAACGATTGGTGACAGCACGGTTTCACTCTTACTTTTAAAAGTCTCTAAATCGCACAGCAGTGGCATGTAAGCTGTGCTTCCATTCCCCATCAGCAGGCAGACGTAGCAAAACTATAACACAGATTTTTTCCATTTCTATTCAACAGGCAAATAAGGACAAAGGAGATGCTTGTCAATCAAAGCATGATTAAATAGGATTCCTGCATGCTACCCACAGAGAATGACAAACAGTGTGTGTGTGTGAGAATGTGTGCACGCATGAGTGCGAATACATAAATACATATAAGTGAGCGTCTGACAGGGACAGCCAGACTGCACGAGGCGTCAGGGATTAGGTACGAAAACCAATCTCGACCAGCCATGACCAAAGGCTCTGTGAAATAATAGAGAAGAAAAGCTTCGCAGACAGAGGCTGAGACCAAATGGGTCTTTCATTGGCTCATTATGGGAGCTAACGCACAGGAGGACACATCTGGATTGCTCATACAGCCTTAATCAAACAGTTGGCTGTGAGGAGGCTACTAAGTCAATGTGTGTCATCGTGAGGAGGGTCCACGTGTGTAGGTGCATGCACGGGTTCACCCTGTGGTCTTATTGTACATAGACTGATGAGTCGTCCCCTTGTTTCCTCTGCCAATGAGGTATTGGGATTGCTGGCATCTGTGGATAAGAGTAGCATGGACAGATTTGTTGAAATGTAGCGGAAAGGTAGGTAACCTTAAAGGAACAGGTGACCAACTTTTGGAGTCAATCTGGATCAAATTGTAGTTCCTGGGTCCTGAAGACTGTTGGAGGCCATTGTCAGGATAAATGCTGGGATAATTAGAGGTACTTCTAAACGATGTAGATATAGAAAACGTCTGACATGAAAAAGTTATGTCATCATTACTGTTCATTTTTTTATTCTTGTAACAAACACAAATGCAGGCTCTATGCAAGAACGTCTATGAGAGAACACCCTCTCAGAATGGAGCTTATGAGTGAAGGAATGTGAACATTTTTTTCCATTCCAGTAGATGCCAAAGTCTATTAGATGATTTAGAATTTTAGAACAAATAACACCCAAGTAAAGACTCTCTCCGGGCACAATACGGCTGCTTGACTTTATTAGCAAAAAAAAAAAGCTCCAGCCAAACAAAAGAGCCGAGAGGAAATGAAAAGGTTGATTTGTCACCAGTAATTGAGTGTTCTAGCTAATGAGAGCAGTTTAGCTCAGAATTTTCCTTAATTTAACTTGCCAAGATTAAACCAATACAAAACCATAACACAAAAAAATTGCTACAGCAACGTAGCAACATCAAAGGTCGCTGCTTTGATGTGTGAGGTGGTCTTCGCTATCCCCTCGGACCCGAACATGATCAATAGGCCTGTAAATGTTTTAGCATTGGCGCTACAAGAGGCATAAAATATTGAAATGTCAGGGTGAAACACAACCTGGATGTGCAAGGGTGTGTGTTTGTGTGTGTGTGTGTGTGTGTGTGTGTGCAGGGATGGTTACACAGCAGTATAAACTCTGCTATCAGTCACTCTACACCAGTGTTTGTATGTAGCGAGACAGAGGGAGCGAGATTGTAAATATAGGAGCAATTTGGTCCTCAACCAGTTTTCATTCATCTCTACATCGCCAAAAGTTTGTTACTCTGATAAAAAAAATATTCCCATGTCATCAAAAATAATTTGAGTAAATATCCAACCATAACTACCCAAAGGGTATCTGGCCACACGCACTCCAAGCGATTATCTATAATTTGTTTATTTACATACCTCAAACTTCTCATTCAACAGCTGCTGACGTGAGAGAATACCGCTAACCACTCGTGTTCCACCCTCCTGCACACGTACAAACACTCCACTAAGGTCAGGCCCTACACGGTTTACTTGAATGTACACAGAGTGAAGTCAAAGCTAAACACACTTACTGCACACACACCACCTCTATGGCAACCAGTTTGTGCGGAAGCAGAGGTGACCTTAGGTTACTGTTGGTGTTGAATGACAGTTCGGCATGACTGACTGAGGCGTGCACGTCCAAGTTTATGACTTCAGTAACTCGATAGGTGATGTTTTTGACAAAGGGAACTAATCTCTGCTTTGTAGGGAGCTGAGGAGATTATAAATCCACTACATCCCGTAAGATTCTATTTTATTACAGCTTGGGGTTTTTTTCTCTTGCAGCGTGAGCTATCATTCTTACTGGTTATGACAACATTTTATTCAGCGAAGCGATTTCCGAGATTTTGAAGTAAAGAAACTGACAAGGCATGAAACACAAGCGGTCATACAGATGACACCGCTTATAAACAAACCCGAGTCAAATGAAAGCAAACAGAACAACTACCAAAAAAAGATACATAGAAGTTGAAGTAAACCAGAATTTTCCTGTAACTGCAGAAGTGAGCATGTGCGAAACAGCAGGGACTGCACGTAAGAGACTTCAATACTGATTTCATTCTTTTGTTAATTTCTTTTACCGTCTTTCCGCTGCACACACCCAGGGACATGCACTTTTTTTTAACTCTAGGTCAAACCACTAAAATGAAATGACAGAACGGCAACTTTTTGTCTGGTTCGCTACGTTACACATAACGAAAACACACTGGAAAACTTTGGCTGTTGTCTGTTGAAAGACTGAGAAATGTTATAATGCTGCTTGGACACACATATATTGATTTTGAAGCAGAGATGATTAAAAAAAAAAGTCACACAAGTTAGCATGCATGGTGGTGGCAAAGGATCACGTTCACCCAGGTTTTGTGTTTCCTTCAATGATGATGGGAGCCGATAAAGCACGTCTACTGCAACTACAACCTTTCCGGTCTCAGACCAAAGCCAGATGTTAACAGGGGCTAGGTTTTTTTTTTTTTTTTTTTTACTTTATTGTTGTTTTTCTCCTGTTGACATGTTGATCAGAGCAGTTTCATGTTCATTTTAACAGATGAAAGACAACATCTAAAGCTTGAAAGACCAAAATTTCGCCAATGCAAAACATCCACTAGAAAATAAGTTTACATAGGCATTATGGCCGTGAAACCTAATCAGCAGAGAAATTAGTGTGTAATGTTTCAATACAAGAAATCTCAGTAAATAGCCACCTTATGTGACAGGAGTTTAGGCTCAAGGTTTGAGTCACCCTCACTTTCCTTCTTCATATGTGTGTGTGTGTGTGTGTGTGTGTGCACATTACGTGAGAGAGACAGGGCTGACAGATGGCTTAAGGTCCCAACTCACCACCTCGCGTGAGTAGCAGACCTCAAACCCAGCTCCCACCCCGGTCTGTGCCCCGGGCCCAGACCTTAACCCAATCAGAGGGATGGATAAAGCAGACACACATATGTGGATATTTACATACATCTGCAGATCCAATCCCTTAGGGGAGAGAGGACTGAGGAGATGAGACAGGCAGACAAATACATTGGCATGAGGAGTCAAATAAAGACTACATTTCGGATGCAAGCCCTTAAATTTAAAAGGAAGTTGTGTCCTCTCCTCTGTCTCCTCATCTTTGTTCCCTCCTCCATTTCTGCAGCCGTCCGTTGCCACAGATTCAGTAATTAGTCTATTTTCCTTGAAGCTGACTCACGTTGAGGCAGTAGGTATTAAACTATATGCCAGATGGAGAATACAGTGCTAGAGCACTGAGATCATTGTTGAGAATTCACTTTTTCCCACCGTTCAATAAAGGACCTCTAATACACAAGGTGATGGAACATGTGGAAGTGTTCGTGTGGCAGAATGGGACTGACTCCAAGTGTGCAAACTACTACTTTTTACGAATGTTTTTTTTTTTTTACTTCAATATTTTTTTGCCTTGAAAAATACCCACTCTTGCAGAGAAAATGATGAATTCAAATTGTGGAAAAACGGATGTCATTTGCAGACGAGTGGAATACCAATAATACCCAATGCAACTGCACATATATGCAGCTGATATGCAGCCAACATTCAGCTCCTTCAGTCAGAGGAGCTAGGCAGCATGCTTTAATGCTCAGGTGGGAGGGTTGAAGAAGGGGATTTTAGTAGCTATAATCAATCAGGACACTGGGGTGAGGTGGGTCAAAACGGGACTCTGATGTTAAATACAGAGAAGGGCGTGTTAGAGGAGATTCTGGACCTCGGAGACACTACAAGGAAATGCTACACAGACCCACGTGCATGTAAAAACTCAGCTCCGCATAGTTTAGTGCTGAACTCATGCATGCGTATTGTGGTTTCAGTATAACAGGTGAAGTGGACAAGCAAAAGGAAAAGAAGTGACACAGGCGGTGTGGAATATCAGAAAAACTGTCCACTGTAAATCACAATTATAGTTCTCTTTGAAAACCCCCAGAAGAGAGCAGCAGCAGCAGAAGAGGGAGGCCACTGGCCATCTTAATAGCGCAGATTAAATCTCTATAGCTGCTCTATAAACGGGCGTCTCTTTGTTTCCATAAGTCCGCAAAAGCCTGCATCTCACATTACTTCTGTCCTGCCTCTGTGGTCTGCTGGCTAACACAACCTGACTGCAAACTCTTATGAAGGCATTTAGCCAAGTGCAGAGGTTCCCCAACCACTCATCTCCTATCTATACAAAACTAGTGTATGCAGAGATGTTCCACACTGTAGCATCTGATGAAAGCAGGGTCCGTACTCGCTCAGGATTTATCTGATATCAGCATTTAATATCCAATCCTTCATTATGTCGTGCAAATACTAGATTTACTTCTAAATGTGTCTTAGATTAGCTTGACTTGGCCTGGAAACGCTTGCATGTCTCCACATACATATTTCTTTTTTACATATACACTGGCATAAAAGCGTGATTGTCCAACATGAATATCAATTTGAGGCCGGAGCTGTCAGCAGTAATTCTGTCACAGGTGTCAGTGTATAAGTAGAACTTTGTCTCTCACACCTGAGAAAGCAGCATATCTGACACAGCCGTCCTGTTTTTTTACCCAGCTGAGCCAAACCTCTGTCTTAGTGTGAGACACGGGAGCAACTCCACCCCTCACCTGTTTCTGAAAGACTGATGTAGAAACCAGGCATGTTCATGCCCTTGATCCAGGTTCACAATACCCAGCCCTCCAGTGTTGCTCCGCCCACAACGCTACAGCATCCATTTCTGTCTGGGGACGACCCCGACGGATGAAGGAGGCATTTTTGGTATCACTGTTAAGTCACTTCATGAACCAGCTGTCCGTGTGTTTACTTTTCTTCCATGTGCGCGTGCTCTCGAGCCCAGACGGCCCCTGAATGAACGCGATTATGCAAGCCGCTATATTTGCGAGCCTTCCTGCGTATGTGTGAGTGAGTAAAGGTCAGCGGGCGAGGGTGCATATAGAGCGCATACATACAAAAATGAGTGAGTGACTGATTTATTAGGTGTATAATTGCCATAGTTCACTATCTTGGCTGTAGATCTCCGTTGGATGATCAGTTGGCGTGTTCATGTGTGTGTGTTGGAGTGGCAAAGTGCAACATAGCTGGATTAATGGAACACTCAGCACCCTGGCTCCACGCAGACCACCAGCACTGTGGTATAGTAAGCCACTGACAAAGAGAGACCATGAAATCGAGCACATAACTGAATATGAGCACCTGCACACGTGTCAATCTAATTTTCATCTCTCTGTCCTCTTTTTTTTGTGTCCGATTGAATATTTTGAAACCGAAAAGGTAGATTTTCCACTTTGATTAGGACAGGATTGCAGGGTCCTCTCACTACAATCCCCCTGAAAAGATTTTTTTTTTTCGGTTCCCTTGACGACTGAGTGGATCTCATTCAAGTTTTCATCCGGATGGTGTATGTCATGCCTCAGTGACGTGAATCCAAAGAGCCCAGAAAGCAAAGCCCCCCCCCCCCACACACACGCACACACACACACACACACACACACACACGCACGCACAATGTAAGAAGCCCAGCAGAGTTGTACCAGATGAAGTTTTATTCATCAAACCCAACCTTGTGAAAATGTGCCTCTAAGTCCTCTAAATCATTGTGAAGAAATGGATGAGGGAAGAAGAAATCACTTTATTACACGAGCTGGAGTCATGAGTGAAACTAAAGAGATGATGTGAAAATGGGCGGTTAGGAAAATAGAAAGCTTTCATCCAAAGGGAAGGTCATATAAATCTAACTGAAGGATAAAGTTTAAACGCATTAACAAATTCACTGTGCCCTTTTCCTTAATTTATTGATCTTACGCCTGGAGCACAAAACCTTAACTGATTTTAAAAAGACTTTACGGTTTTGAAAGGTTTTTTTTTTCTTTTATAGTAAAAAGCCACACACCAGATGATTCAGTTAAGAAGCAGGACCACACACTTGGCGTCCATCCTAAACTATTTCAGCCTGGCAATTCCAGGGAGACACAGAATATGATATTAGATTTTTGAAAAATCAACATGGAGGTAAATACTTGTCAATGTTTTGCATAGAAAACCTGAAGAGGAAGCTTTCAGGTCGTTTCTCGCTCCTCTGTTCACCCTGCAGGAAACGAATGGAGAAGAGGGAGACTCAGATTACGACAAAGTATATAAACTCCTCACACGACAGGATCATTTGGGCGGATAATCTACTCAGATCAGCCTCGAATTGGGATTTTCGGGAGGGCTAATTCAGCCTGATAACCCTGTGGTGTCTTGCAGCGTTGACGAAAGATTTTCCTTGACTTCACAGCTTTTCGCTTTCAATGAAACCTTCTCCACAGAGATCTCACACCTGCTTCAGACACACTAAATGGGCCACTGATTGGATATAAAGCCAAAGATCAAGTCCTCGCTCTTTTGAATGTGAAACCAATAAAGACAGACCTCAATTCTGAGCCTTAATTATCTGTCTTCGGGGGCCATACAGCAGGAGGACATTAATTAAGTTCAAGGATCCTTCCTGTACAAGACAACTCGCAGCATTCATGAGGAAAGAGGCTGGGGGAGCCCGCTGTGTGAAATATAGGTGTGCGCTGAATGGAGCCGTGGGCAGCCTGGACAACTCCACAGGGTTCACGTCCACTTCACCATGAGAGAGCAGCAGCTGCAGGAAAGGCCGGGCTAATGTGTAAAATAGAGGATGTGTGATTGGACCGAGAACAGAACGTCTGCAGGGCAAAAAAATAAAAATGAATAATCACCCGTAAGAAGAAAGAAAGACAGAAAGAAAGCACCCACTATATTCCACTTTTCCATTTTGGAAGTGTGTGTGTGTGTGGGGGGGGTGTTCCCTTCTCCTTCATATTTCACAGACAGGGCCGGGATGGATGGGGCTTTCTAGTGGCACTTGGGGATTAGAAACACACACATAAATACATACACATGCTTGTCCTAACATGTACATGCTTGTGAGCACCATGCATGCTTACACATACACACAAGCCAGAGACTGACAGAGCCTGAGAGGTGATTGTTACCAGATGGGAGGGGATGAATGGGGAGGGGGGGCATCCATCCAGCCTCACCCTGTGACAGACAAAAGATTGCACTGACTTTTCCCCCATCCTCTTCTCATTGTGTGTGTGTGTGTGTGTGTGTGTGTGTGTGTGTGTGTGTGTGTGTGTGTGTGTGTGTGCAGGCGCGCGCAAGAGAGATTTTTTTCCTGCCTATTTAAGTGGTTTTAAAGAGGGGGAGGGCTGAATGGGTAAGGGCTAAACCCTCCAATTTGGTGAGCTGGCAGCTGGCATACGTGTGTCCTATTCAAATAGAGGGACATGTTTAATTTAACAATTAAGAAAACAAAGAAATTCATTTGGAGCCACTGTCGGAGGCTGTTTGTGCCTGTCAAGATTCTCTCTCTAAAGCAAAAGAGACAGATGGGGAAGTGTTCCGGAAGCGCAGGCCTAAAAAAAGCCGGAGCAAACTTCAACCGTCAGCTTAGATAAGGAAGTTGAGAAGAGGCCGTGGTGTGTAAAATGAACCTAAACCGGCATTTACTTTTCTGCTAATTCAAACCACTAGGTCTTTCCCGCTGCCTTGCCAGTCGAATCTGACTCATGCTCGGCATACAGTATTTACACTAGCGGAAAGAAGGGAAATCATTGCCTCAGTTTACCTCAAAGCAGCAGCAGCAGAGGAGGAGGAAGACCGCAGGGATTTAAAGGTGATGCAAATAAAACATGGTGTTTCTTTAGAGCCGGCTGAGGATCGTTAGCTTCACATTAGGTCACACTTTTGGTGCTGGAAAAGCAAGCAGAGCGCTTACAAATGTTATCTGGCTTGCAAATTTGCATTAAATTACATCTCACACACACACACACACACACACACACACTCTCTCTCTCACACACACACTCACACACACAGCTGATTTTCTAGATTTAGAAAACAGCCCAGGCTTAGGGCTTGTTTTAGATCTAAAGAATTGACTCCTGTAACCTACTTATGTCTTAAAATGGGATCGTTAAAAGACCTGCGAACTCGTCAGGACTGATTACTGTTGTCCAAATGCGTCTTCCCAACGATAAGTTAGTTTCTAGTCATTCTAAATCTACATGGTTTTATTCCAATGTTACTTGAACATTAAGTCAGTCTTCATTTACTTTTGCTTAATACGTTGCTAAAGAAGGATGTGTTAATGACACAAACCATCCATTTTGGCTCTGTGTGGCCAAGATTTCTATCATCGCTTATCAGAAAGACACCAGCTCCTCTCTCCACTCTGCCCCCCCCCCCCATCTTTCCCTTTCCTCCCTGTGGTCCTGAGAGTCCTGTTACCATAGTTACAGCTGAACGATGAGTCCAACCCTTTGAAAGCCATCATGCTTCCCCCATCACACAGATGCATACATGCATGCTATTGCTATGAAGCCATGGTGACCATCCTTCACATGGGTGAGTGTTCACATGAGGACCGTCTGCCTGCTCGTCTCGGTGCCCAGTTAACATAACATGACCCTGCTCTCATATTGACAACCATGAAAAATACCTTCATATGGAAGATTATCCCCTACACACACACACACACTCACAATGCAATCTGCACTCATTGATTGTTGCTAATTTGCAAAAGACAGCTAGATTTCTGTCAACAAGGACATTTTCACCCAATCAATAGGCTTCCTCACGCAGCCATGTGGTGCTTTCGGATATTATAGAACAAAACACAGGCTGTGACATCTATCCTCTCCTGCTCTCTCCATCACAGCTTATAAACACACAAGCTCCTCCATCCTCTGCTCTACTTTCTTATGTCTGTGTTAACATGTGTGAGACCAAGAGAGAGAAACAGCCTGCTTCAAGGGCATCTGTAGACACATAAAGGTGAAGTCATGCACACACACACACACACACACACACACACACACACAAGTGATGAATTGGGGCGGCCCCACCTCCCCTGTCCTCTTTCTACATCGCTCATTGTCATGGTAACCATCAGCACCTCCGCTGCATCCTGCATTCATGCTTCTTTTACCACCACACACACACACACACACTAACACACACACTAACACACACACACACACTCCCTCTCTCTTTCTAGCTCTTTTGTCTTTGTTGTGCTGTCGCTCACAATCTAAAATGTGCTGAGTCCTCTTTATTTATGAATCAAAACACACTCTCATCTCTTCATTGTGAAATATTAAAGAGCTCATGCAAGATCTTGCAAATCTGACTCGTACTCCAGCTCCACAGTGTCCTTCTGGTTATGTTTTTTTTTGTTCTTGTTGCGAGGTATGATTATTTATGAGAGAGGAAACCTGGCAGAGGCAGCAGGTGTTAGCCAGTCTTTAACTTAGAATGCTGTTAACCATTCAGAAAAAAATGCCAAATACATTTTCTTGACTTGTTGAGCCTTGTTTCATTGATATTGTACATTTCTGCAAACAATGGATGCATTTTATCTCAATAAACCAATATCATGTTTCACACCAAGGTTTCTAGAAAAAGTGATGCCTGGTGAAATGAAATAATGGGGTTTTTAATGATTGTGTCAATACTAGTTAAGTTCTGGTTAGTTTTCAGCAAAGATCACCCTTGTTAGGGTGAGGACAACGTCGTGGCTTGGATTAAAGTTAATCCCATTGTCTGGTGTTTGTTGGACGCATCCATCACCCGAGCCAGCCTCCTAAATGGGGAATTTATCTCTCTATATGTAGACAGAGGCTTAATTTAACAGGGATAGTTCGAATAAATTTTCGGGGGGTCGTTCGAGGTAGTCATCCACCGTACCTTGAGAATATTTGGATCAGCGCATCTCCTGGAGCAGTGGTTCTCTGACATTCCATGACTACCTCTCAGTGCTACAGTCAAACTATACATTAATATGAAACATGTTCTTGGTTCAGAAACAAGAGGTATCCGTAATTTAAGGGGTCACTGCATCATTTAATACAATTCATTTTCATTGTATGCTAAGGTACAGATCTTTTTGATTAGATTGCAATTCATTAGTCACTCCATGCTTCATTCCAAAACACATTACACGTTCCTCCCAGAATAAACAGTATCATCTGTTCTCCACCTCCTGTGATCTCCATTTGGATGACTTGAAAGAATCATGCTTAAGATAAGAAACAAAAGCTATGATTGAGAAAATACCCTTCGATTGATTAACGTTAGTCCCTGTATCCGGCACAAGAACAGCAAGATCCGGCGTTCCCAGATTTCTTGCAATCAAGCAGCTCCTCTATAATTGTCCCCTGGAGCAGGATGCAAAATACTCTCAATAGACCGCCAGTGGTGTTAGTGTTTACAAATGCACAAGTGTCTGTGAGCTGTACATGACAGGAAATATGCTTGGGCGTGCTTGCATGCACATATGTTTGTGTGTGTGTGTGTGTGTGTGTGTGTGTGTGTGTGTGTGTGTGTGTGTGTGTGTGTGTGTGTGTGTGTGTAAGAGACTTAAAAACATCAGAAAGCACTTCCAGCCTTCTAAATTGATATTCCTCAAGAGATACAAACGTCTGCCTCTTCTAGAAACAGCAGCAGATATAATCTAACAGGTTTCCTCCATTAATTATTTAGACTGACACATTTTTGGGGAGAAATGTTTGTACAATCGTTGGCGGATGCAGAATGTGAACCATGTGAACAGATGCTCCACAGAACACTTGGGTGCCCACATCTGTGAACCAAACTCGTTTACCCGCTGGGGATTAATAAAGTTATCGGATTTTAAATTTGGTTCCCTTTAAAAAAACAAAAAAATAAACAACTCCTAACTATCAAACCATTTTCCTTCCTCTCCATGAAAATGAATGAGCAGGATATCAGATTCAGTTCAAAAAATGTACACTTTTATCCTCCAACCAATCCACTGCTCCCGCTTCCCACATCAGTCCAGCTCTGCTGAACCTTGATTTGAAAACAGAGTCGTGGTGAGTGACAGCAGCTAAGAAACCAGATGTCGAACTTTAATGATGACCGGTGAAACTCCCTGCTACTGTCTTGTTTGATCTCTTCAGTCGGGGCAGAACATCTTCAAGAGATGAGACCTTGTAGTGTCAGAATGCACCCAAATCTTCAAGAATCTATCTACCCCGTTCTCTGCTGTTTACAACTATGCACGTCGTCCACTTTTCTCTCCCACATTTATGCACTTTGGCTCAAGATCATCATCTATAGTCACTTTACTGCTAAATTCTGTACAATGGACATGTTATTTCAAAACCAAAAGATTTATTCCAAGTAGTATAAAGAGCTTCCTAAACTGCACGCTGCACACCAGGGTGTGTTAGACCGCAGTAAATCTGGTCCAAAACCACAGAGCTGAATTTGGGCCACATGAGCCAGAAATGTTGGTTCTTCTAAATTGACATTAAATCTGACACATCCTTACTCTAAAAGTTAAATTAGTTACAACAGCAAGATGGAACGCAGGCCAAATCAAATGATTTACCTAACCTCATCCAGCACCTATCACCCAGGCCAAAAGCCCGTAAATGTTCTCGGTGTGAGGTTAAAACAACACGCAGAAACTACTGTTTCATGTCAGAAAGATTCATCTTGGAGTGTTTAAGTCCAAGAAAAACAGCTTATGAGTGATCTGACTGGGAGACCTGCTCTCATAAGAAAGAAAAAAAAAAACTTCTGTCACAGTCCTTACATGAGCTTTTGTCCAAATTGTAGGGTAGGAGTAGGAAAGGGCATGGTGACAGGCGGGATGGAGAATCCTTTCCCTTAATGAGGAGTTACAGTAGTGCTGGTCAGAAAGGACGGACCACCCTGAAGAAAAAGGCTTGACGCAGCACTTGAAATGACCAGAGTCTGAAAGCAGGGTACCTTGTCGAGAATGTTTAGAGAAAAATAATCAATCCTTTTATTGATGAATGGGAAACAGTTTTCAGGTGCCAGAGGGAGCTTGGCTGCTCTCAAAAGACACAGTTTTGAAAACTTGGTTTATAAACTATTAGAAGGTTGCTAAAATATGAGCAAAATGTTATTTTTGCGAAGCATTTCCTTTTTTTTCCGTATCTTTTAACGTCATGGATTATGTGGAAAGTTAAGCTATTTCTGATTTATGATTCATGCTCGAGTGTTATTCATCACTAATTCCGCCACGCTCCCGCCATCACCATCAAAGCATGGTCACCAACTTTTCCTCTGCCAGCCGCGGCTACTCTTCATCTGTTTTCTACTTGTAAAAGGAGTAAATGATCAATAACAGTTAAATGCAATACAGTATCTGTCATTTCTGACCACAGAAGAGTGTGTGTGTGTGTGTGGGGGGGGGGGGGTGAGCCATGGTTTTGTTTGCACATGTTAATATCAGCGAAACGTTTCAAATGTCATATTCAAAAGACTAATGTTTGCTTTGGCTGAAAAGAAATTTCATCTTGGCCCAATGAGGATCATTTTAGTGAAGAGATAGAAGAGTTTGTGAGGACAGTGGTAACTTTGTAACTAAATATTCCATCCCAGGTTCTTGTCCAGGTTGTCAACATAAAAGGAAAAAGACAAGAGATTTATTCCTGGTCTCAAAGCTACTTATTCCATTAATATTCTGACTGGTTCACTGAGTGCAGTCAAAGGAAGGTGAAAAAAGTGAATAATCAAGTTCTATAAATAATTTTTCTTGTCCCTACATAAGTTCTGCTCTCACCTCTCCATTCTTTGTCATCACATTCACTCCCATCCTGTCGCCTTTGCGGTTCTAGATTTGTTCAGTTCGTTGAAACAAATCACAGCCGCTGCCCAGTCAAACAGAAAAGTTATTTCCACTCCTGCAGTCCCTCCAAACCTGTCTGACAGACCACAGTCAGCGACCACAAACATACTCACACGCTCAGATGCTCAGAGGCCCACAGTGGAAATAAGTCTCCGACTTACTGTGGTTTTCCTCCCTAAAGCTTGTGTACCGGGGTTTCTTCTTTTCTTCTATGTGCCGCCATGTTTTTATCCAAATTTAAATGTCTACATATAGTGTAACGCAATCAAAATGTACATAGTACTGTGCATGAAGAGGTCACTGCACGAACAAACAACCTCAAAACAGGTACTGCTAATGTGAAGAAATTCATACGAAACTGAAAAAATGGAATGTCTATTTTTATTGGAATTCTTGTTCTTTAGTCATTCATGTCTGCTTGAAGAGTGATTATGAGCTTCATGAGCTCTATTGCGGCACGATGCTCCACCTCACTTCATTAGCAGCTCAGTGACGCCAGACGGCAATCAAAAATTAGGGAGGTGTAAAAAAAAGGATGTTAGTGTGGGCAGGTGGGACATAGTATGAAGGGTCTCACGTAAAAGATTCCACTGTGGGGGAGTGGAAACACTCTTTTACTCTGTCTGATGTTGCTCTAACCTTTAATAGACATCTCATGGTGAGAACTAGCCTTATAAAAACTGCAGTCCAAAGAAAAGACAATATGAGGTGCACGCATGACAGAAATGCATCTGGGAGATGTAAAGAAGGCGAGAGACGTGATGCAGACCACATTGAATATAAAATGCTTTTTGTTAGTCGGAGACGTTTCTGTGACCTCATACGATCGGTTTAATACTGTGTCTTTTGGCACCGTAAAGCAACGATAGATCTGGAGTACTGATGTTTCACTCCCTCCCCAGCACCGCTCATGTTTGAGCTCCTGAGGTAAGAAGGAGGAAGACGAGGACAAGTCAGATGATTAAATCAATGACTCGACTGAGAAAACAAATATCTGTAGCTGCACTGTCTTTGACCCTTAGGAGGAAAATAAATACCGGTGAGAGAGCTGGGACACAGCCACAACACCAGAGGCAGCCAGATAACAGCTCACAGGCTGCGCGCGCACACACACACACACACACACACACACACACACACACACAAAACAATGACGACAAAAGATAAAAAGGAATCATATAAACTGTTAGATCAAACCAAGCTTGGAGAAACCGTCTCGGTCGCACCCAACTGTGACCTAAAATTTAATATCTAACACTCTTTAAAGCTGAAAAGACAGAAACTGATACACTGGGAAACACGCACAAGAGACGCCCTTTGCCCCGCACTTATTGACCACCTGCTGTCCCAAAGTGCAGAACCCCTCCAAACACAATCTAGAGAGACACAGGAAGAATACTAATTTACACCAACTTAACTCAATGTGTCATTAAATTAGATTAGCATGACCCCATGAACCATGGCGCGCCCGCTCATCACCTGCCATGAGTGGTAGACAAGCATGATATCTGACTGCACGCATGTGTGTGTGTGTGTGTGTGTGTGTGTGTGTGCGTGCGTGCTATTAAAGCCAACTTTTGGGACACCAAACAGAATTGAGAGCATTTAATTGGTGAAGACATGTGCAAATGGGACAAAAGCAAATGTCCCCAAGTTGGTTAAAAAGATGATTTTCAGGTCAGCATTCAAGCTCAGAGTTAGTCGGAGTTAAATCTCCAGGAAATGAGTGTAAGTCTCTTTAAATACCACCCCCCTAAAAAAAAAAAAGGAGTTGTGTGACTTTGTCCCCTTCGCTCTCGGACTGCAGCAGAAGAGTGTGAAAGTGGATTCAAGCCAGCTGAAATGAGACAGTGACATAATAACAGGGCCAGACAGAGATAGAGCGGAGGACATCTGGAGCGCTGATACGTTTGAGAAGAGACACAATGCAAAAGCACGCCGGGAGAGCTGGACTACAGAGATAGGCAGGAGGAGGACAGATGCATAGAGTGTGGACGATTTTTGTACGCGTATGTGTGTGTGTTTGATGCTCACAGACGATCGTCTGAGTGTCTGAGGCTGGTTGAGAGTTTTGTGTGTTCCGCAAGCTTCACGACACATTTTGAACGTTTTCTTGCTAAACTGAAAACGTTGCGGCTTTAAAGTGCGACTTTCTCCCAAGTTAAACTCTGAAAAACTTTAACAATCTCTGGTGTCCTTGGTCCATTATTACGAAGATGAATGTGGCAATATTCAGAATTGGTGCATCACGCAGCATCAAGAAATATCTCACACGATTGGTTCTGAGATTTGATGCTTTATTATCTCCACAACACAGGTCATGTTTTCATTGCTGCTGGTTTGAGTTTCAGCAGGATTACACATTAAAAAGGACATTTTCATGAACTTTGCCTGAGTCGTTGGGCTTTCTTTAACACCGCAAGACTTTTTAAAGCTCATTTCATTCATTTCTGAGGAAATTAAACAATGATTTTTTACGGGACAAAAAAAGCCAGCATATTTATAGTGATGATAGTTCAAATCCAGTGACTAAAATAAAGATTTCCTTTAGTAGGAGAGTGTTTTACTGGCTTTGGTGGAGGTCTGCAAGTGCCCCTCTCTTCTGTTTTACATCACTGTGAATTGAACATGTTTAGTCGATTCACCACTGGTCAGGAAAACTGGCAATTCAAATTCCTCGGGTTCTGTCTCACCAATAATGTAAAATAATCCTTAATGGCAAAACCACTTACTCATGTTTCTGTTAAAAAGGAAAACTGTGCTGATGCAGGAGCATTTATATATTTCCAGATATATTTGTCTTGAAAAGATTCCACTAATGTGGAGGTCACATTTCTTTTCTTTTTTTTCCTTTTTGCCGCGTCCTATTTGTATGGTCTCTTTTTATACACTTAAGTTGTCACCAGCACAAAGAAAAGAGAAAAAAAAAAAAAGACAAATTTTTCGTTGCTCCAAGTAACTGAGTAACAACAACAAGCAGCGCAGAATGAAGAAAGAAACTCTTCCATTCTTCATATTTTCTCTTATGGATGGGAGATTGATTCCTTCAAAACAGCTGAAGTTGCGTGTAGGAGACATCGTGGTAAAAGCCCATGAGACATGAGGTAAAAATGTAGGAAATAACTGGACAGAATGGAAAGCAAGATACTTACTACCAGATGAGATGGAGAAATGAAATAGAAACCAGCCAGTCAGGAGAGAGAGACAAAGAAAGAGAAGAAAAACCCTCACTGCCATATGGTACAGAGTACTGAGCTTAATGAGGCGTGAGGCCATCCTCTCCTCAATGGCACCGGCCAATCAGATCACACTTGAATGAACACTGATAGTTTTAAAACTCTGCATATGCTGACAAGCGAGTGATATGGAACAGAACTAACACTACCGAGGTAAAAAAAAAAAAAAAGACAAAAAAATGTACTAAACCTGAGCCAGAACCCACCGAAAGACTGAAAAGGAATCTTCTTTTATGTTCCGATAGATTTGCCAACACCTGTGGTTTCTGGAAGTTACAGCAAGTGCATTTCAATACACACACAGACGCGCGCACGTACACACACACACACACACACACGTACGCACGCTCGACGCAGCGAGAACACCTCCGTCGGAAATGCAGCAGAAGTGGTGCAACTCATGCACCGCTTTACAACACAGCCAAACAAACCTTAGGCTGAGAGGGTTCACTGCACGAGTTTTTTAAATAAAAAACACTGCACGCACCAGCTTTCATCTCTGCATTACCTCCAGTGTATCCATCATTTCCTGTGGATCACTGGTGCTCCGGTATGCTATTTGAATCCTCCCGGGGAAAGGCGGACTCCACCAGTGAGAATGAAAACTACTCAGAGGCAGTTACACAATCCAAATACAATGGTTGTTGCTGGGATAAATGCAGGAAAAACACGGTTTCAAACTGGGATCTCATACTGTAACTTAAACATTGTTTCAATCTATATGCGAGTATCAGGTTCTCACTTTGCAACATGTTTATAATTAGTTCATCATTTGATCAAGTCACTGTATGTGGATGTTACCATGGTTACGCTTCTTCTGACCTGCCAGACGCCGATGAAGTGATGTAATACTCATCTGAAATACTACCGTTGGACAACTTTTTGGTAACTCTGTGAGGAGAATTGGATTTGTGGACTGAGATATAACAGAACATCTCTCCTCTTTCCATCTTCCTGCAGTTAAAAGAATTCCGATAGACCAAGCTATGATCCAAGTGGACTTCGTATAATTTTGCAGCTCTAGAGGGAAAATAGAAAGTATGGAGACAGGCGCGAGGGTTCTATTTCCCGAGCGTGTAGGAGTATCTGTGGTTCCGTTTAAACTGACTGAGGAAAAACTATTTTGGCTGAGGTTGATTTGTTTTGATGCATGTTCGCTTCGACGTGCCGAACCACGTGGCTTGTCATTGGGTTTTCTGATGAATGTACGCTGGTAAACTTTGACATGGTCTTTTCCTTTTCTTGAATAAACAAACCCCTCAGACTTTGCTTGGCCATGTGGATGTCATGGCTATGGATTTTTCTTAAAAAACCATAGCAAAGCCATGGAAATCCATCTGTTATGAAATCGTGTTTTTTTTATTATTATTTTTGTTTTTATTTAATGTGAAATGGAATCATTCATTTTTCATCACTCCACAGCGCAGTACTATTATGTCATGTTTTATTGGGGTTTTTTTGGGGGGGGGGGCAAAATTTAAATTGTATAAAAGGAGAGAACGTCTGAAGAATCCAGATCAGTCGTGTCCATGGTTGTTCCTCTTTTCCTCTGTCATTGTCATTTGTTGTTTTCTCAGCACAGGAAATACGTGCTGTCCACTGAATAGGACATTTAAACCCCTCCGCCCATTTCTAGCTTGTGACTTAATTGTTAAGCATCTCCCCTGGGTTGTGACTCAGGTCCCGACTAAATTGTCACGACCTTGCATTAACCCGCGGTGACTGATTTGGTTTGAAGTGAAAAAAAAGGGCTGTACACCCGTTAAAGGGCCAAGGTCTGACCAAGGTTATTAGTGGAAAGTGTTCTTGAAACATTACCACTATAAAATTAAGTCGACATCTTAGCTGGGGTGGTGGACGGTGCCGCAACAGCAGCAAGAACAGCTGTTTTGTCAGAGGAGGCTAAGAGGGTAACAGAGAATTCCGTGAGTCAAGGTTCCAGTTCTGACTTTCACTGCGAATCAACCTTTTTATGTTTTGTTTTGTTTTTTTGCTTTGGCCAGTGTTTTAGTCACTGAGGGAAAATTTGAAATTTTGAAGTGTAATACCACTTGGAAACAGTAGGGGTGAAAATCGCCACCTTAACAAATGAAGTGCGGCTGATTATGAACGTCTCGGCAACAAGCGTGAAATAGAAATCGATTTCATTCTTGGCATGTGAGCCTCCAGTAGCAGGCAAGTGATGAATTAACAGTAACGTTGATGGATCTTATGAGAATAGTTCGCATAAAAAAGTCACACCATCTCTCATCACACACATCCTGTCAACATCGCCTGCAGCTGAGAGACGTGAGTGGGTGAGGGAGAAGTGGGAGGAAGACCCCGAAATACAGAACCAGAGAGTAAGCGTGTCAAAACGTGGTCCAGCTGTTCACAGCGTGAAATGATTCACAGAAGCTTCGATCGTGCTGATGTGCGTTCGTGTGAGAACCCAAACGCCCGTCATCCACGATCACCTGTTCGATGCGGCAAAGATGGCTCCAACCTGCAGCTCTCTCCGTGCAGCTAGTGATCCTAGCGTGTTATAAAGACTGACAGATTAATTAAAGGACAACATTTCAACAGCAGGAGTGTATTAAAGCAGAGCTGCCATCGTACCAGAACACGCATGAAGAAAGACATCAAGCGGACAATAAATTTCATCTTCCCTAAACTTTTTCAAGCTTAATAAAAACTAGAGTGTGTGCCTTGTGAGTCTGGGCTGCAGGACTGCGTGCAAGCTCCAAGTGGAAACTGCGGTTTGGGCTTGCTCGTGTTTCCATGGGGATCAGATTTAGCACGACATCGGGGAACTGGTGCGATGTTACAGAAAGTTGAAGTTGAACACCTCTCTGCTTTATCATATGTCTTTGGCTCTACTGGTTCATCAAATGTGATTAGTCTCAGCACGAATGCATGTGTATGTTTTAAATATGATTAGTGTTTCCTTATAGAGCTGTAAAGACTTGAGCCCTGAATTTCGGCTTCACACCAAAAGGGCTGATTGCTCTGACAGGCAGACGTGCTGTATTTATTTTATAAGGGTTTTTTTTGGGAAGAAACTCCACCTGTAAAAAGAAATCTGTCTCCTTCCCTTGATGTTTTTGCTCTATTTCAGTCACCTTCACACCTCATCAGGCTCATATGTTCTTTTTTTTATCTGGCTGCTACTCAGATGGTGAAATAGCCTGTCAAAAGATACAGCGCAGAGGAAGACATCCCAACATCGAGCTGCATAAGACTTTGTCTTCACTGCTTAAAGTTGGTGGAAGCAATTAATCTACAGTTTTTATGACAGCCCTTCAAGTTGGTGACATGCAGAAGTGGTGTACCTGTAGACACTGTCCTCTCTCTGTTATAGACCTAATTTGTCTCCAGTTAGTTCCACTGCAGAGGCACATCATTTCCAGTAAGGTGAGCCCTTGGCAAATGTCAGGGGCGTGGTTTATTAGCGAATGTTCTCATGGATGGAAAGGCGTTCAGAAATCCCTAGACTTTGGTAGGCGGATATCTCCAAAATCTGATATCATGAGACGTCTACATAGCTGGACAGAATGAAAAAAATGACTTTCTTTGCAATTTTTCTTGTTGCTCTCGAAACTGAAGGCCCAGCTTTGTCATAAAATTAGCCATGAACAGTTTTAGATAGCATCGACCACAACATTTCTCCTGCATCACTCACAGGTCTACAAGTTGACACACACACTCAGACAAGTAGATTTCTACTACAACCACCCTCAAGACAAGCTTTACGCTTCCATCTCGTCACCCAAAAATACTTGCAGAACTAAAAGATTGCACCGAAACATTTTGAGGCGCTCAATGGTCTTTTAACTTGTGTTCAACTAAAACTGTCTGCACCCTCCCGTCATTTTTTTTTTAATTTCTCAAAAATGCTCATTCGTACAGCAACTGTGCTCTATACCGCCATTGCTCCCTTCATGTCCAACCAGACAATCTCCGTCTACTTGTTGAACTCCCATCTGAGCACATCTGCGTGTCTGTCTGTATGATTGAATACTGTTTAACAGGCTTGACCAGGAAACCACATGCTGAACATCACAGGGGAGACGCATCACCTGCTGAAAATAAGTTCTTGGCTGTGACAGCATACACAAGTACACACACACACAGATGTGTGACATACCGGCTCCCACGTGTTCGTATACACACCATGCACATACACTTTGTTTTATCTAGCTGTCTTACCCTCAACCATCTAATGTCCCCTTATGATGCAAGTTTTATTTTGTTCCTTAAAATCCATTTCAAGTGATTTTTTTTTATTTTAACTATTTCAGTTTAGCTCTCCCTCGACGTCTGTTAGTGTTACATTCGCTTGCTCGAGTGTCACAGCTTGCGGGATCAGCAGCAGCTTCCCAGGGGTCGGGTCATGCTGAAAATGAGCATATCATTGGATTTGACAGAAACTCAGCAAAGCACAACCCACACAGTGAGCAATAGACGTTTGAGACTGAAAATATTCCCCCAAGATAAAGATAAACTGATAGCAGTCACATCAACTCAGTAGGAACCACACGGATCACACTATCGCAGCAAATAGAAGCGCATCTTTAAACATGTTTGAATAAGCTTGGCCCACTTCAACACCGGCTGAGATTGATGTAGTTCTCATGACCTGTACCTACTCAGGATATGAACCTGAATCAGATGAATGTGCACACAAACACATACATGAACACACTCGCAGGCAACGTAACCTCTCCTGCCTGGGAAATACTTTAAGGAAGCAGGGGAAGAGGAAAGCAGGGAAACTAAGAAATAAATAACTCCTTTGTGTCACGGCTACATAAACAGTGAAGCACATTACAGATGACTATAGTGGTCAAACTGATAAGAAGCTTCCTATCGCTGCATGCGTGTAGGTTTGTGGGAAAAGATGGGGGAAAAAAGAAAACCTGCAGGACTCATTTCGGGTGAAAGGAAAGAGAAAACAACATCTTACCTTCATGTGTCCATTTCATCGTCTTCTCATAACATATTTTGTTGTTTAGAGAACAACCAATGTTTATATTAAACTTTTGCCAGTTTTCCCTCCATTTTAGTGTCTAATTCACTCAGCCAGACTAGTATAATACTTCCAAGTAGAGATTGTTATCTATTGTAAATATTGGTACTCCTCTGAGCAAACTCTGCCTCCGTCCTGACTCTGTTAGGAACATTAGAAAAACTCACAACCTGATCATCATTGCCAAACAACTTTGAGCAAAAATGTAAACGGGGCCTACTCGATCAGCTGAACCGATTCTTCGATTTGTCACTATTTTGACAGAGTAAAATACTAAATACTCCACAATCTTGACATTTTGTTGGCAGGCCATTGGAGAAAACACAGAACAAATCTGTAAGAATATCCATTAGGGTGCCATGTCAGGTCTAGCATCTTTTCTGTGTTTGTGTGTGTGCTTGTGTGTGTGTGTGTGTGTGTGTGTGTGTGTGCGCGCGCGCGCGCGTGTGTGTGTGTGTAACCCAAGTGGCCAAATATTCCACTGGGCCAGAAAGTTTCTTCCAACTTGCATTATCCTGCAAATCACAGGCCCCTGTGGGAAGACCTTTGCCAGGAGGATCTTGGCTCGGTCTGGGAGGGCCTTGAGGAACGTGTCGGAATGAGCCAATCAAGCCCTATTCACTCATTCCAGTGTATTGGAAAACCACCCGTGATGTCTGGCACGAAGTTATGCCGGTACATAGTGCCAGAGTAACTGCCGGCTAAGATTAGAAAAACAGTTGATTACAACTCCTGCAACAACTGGAATCAAGGTCTGGGGGTTTATCTGGTTGGTTGAGTGGTGCAGTAATTCAACAGAGCAACCTAATTAGGGGCAAATTAGCGGGTTCAATAATTCAGTAACACACAAGCTGTGAATGCAGAAAACAGAACAAATCATGTTAAGATTATTTGTTTTTTTCTTGCAGCTCAACCCACTTCTCAACCTCCCTTTAATTTCATCCCATATCTCTCTTTTATTACGTTCCCTTACTTCCATCATCTCTTCTCAAGATCAGGCCCACACATCGGGTTTTGAAACCAGTCACATCATCCAAATACACGTTTAATGAAACTGCAAGAATTTGAATTTCAACTATTTCCTGAAATGCAGTTCACTTAGTTTACATATTTGGGTCCTCAGTCTTATATTAGCAGCATTTTCACACTTATAGTTTGTTTGCTCTGATCCAAATCATTTGATGAGATTGTAAACTTGGAGCGTTTCCTTCTGCGTTTGGTTTGTTTCCACAGAAAAAATTCAGCTGAAAATGCGTCACTCCAAACCGCATCGTTCATTCTTCGTTTACTGGTCCGATGTTTCGGCTGGAAGAAAAACTGTAAATAGAAGAAAATCCTGTCTCGAACACTTTTCTTGGCATTTATCCTCTACTTTTTTTTTTTTCAAACTGTGAGTGCTGATTGGAATTCAGATCACATTCAAACCCTAAACTAAGCATACCGGCGTTCATTTGCATCTCAACCAAGACAGTGTGGTGGCTGATTTCACACAAAATGAACACAACAGAAGAGGGAAAACACACCGGGGTTCAACTAAGCCGGACAAAACAGGTGTTCTTTCTTTCAGCTGAGAAACAGGCCGAGAAGTATAGAGCCGACCTGTAAAAACAGATGGTCTAAACAGTGCATGATACCAAGACTGAGCAGTCAAACAGTCACTCATCCTCTCTCATGTCTCAGGAGGTCCTTCTTTTACATAAGAGCTGCTGGAATAGAAATAAAAGTAAGACAGCCAACGACACAGTGTGCGGACACAGAGGGGCTGGGCCTACAGTGCTGGCTTGGTTACCATAGCAACATGTGGAGGTGAGAGAGAGGACATAGCAGCTCAGAGTAAATCTCTGCACCGTAGCTTCAGGAATGCAGGTGCAGTCTCCCTTCCTGTCTGTCTCTTGTTTCTTCTTCTTCCTTTATAAATCTTTTAGTCCCACAAATGAATGCACTCAACGGCTTCCCTTCTTCACTTTTTATGAATCACATCACAACATGTCAGTGTACTCTCCTGCCCTGAAATCGGACTTTCTCGTGTTCACTTCATAAATTATTCTGATTCCAGACTCATTTATATTAATGTGTATATAGAGGGTTGTCCAAGGGAGTAATCACAGCTTACGGGAGAAGGGTGTGAGAGAAAACAAATGAATAAAGAGAGGAGATGACAAGAGAGACAGTGAATACTTGGTTTTGGCTGCATAAGTAGGACAATGGCGTTTTGGCCAACAAGATTGAGCACCGTGAGAATTAAAAACAGCAGTTCCACTTGAAAACAGAGGAGGGGAATGGAGTTGGAGAGGAGGAAGATTGAAGATGACAGTGAGGGAAAAGAGGGCAAAGGGGTGGAATGACTTTTTCTCTCTCGTATTTCTTACCTCTAAGAGGCAGGTGCCAGCTGGGGTGTTCTCTTTGATGGAGGTGTTGTAGAAGTTGCTAGAGAACACAGGTGTGTTATCATTAACATCCTGTAGAACAATGTCCACCTCAGCTGTGGAGGAGAGCGGTGGGCGGCCACTGTCTGTCGCAACAACAGTCACACTAGGTGCCGGCTCTGATTCGAAATCCAGAGCACTGGCTGTGGTTATGATCCCTGTGACTGGGTCAATGGAAAACCAATCAGAATGAGAGTTTTTGCTCTTAAGGAGGCTATATCGGATTTCCCCATTAGGGCCCTGGTCCTTGTCCCTGGCAGTCACCTGGAGAACAAAAGAGCCAGGGTAGACCACCTCAGGAATGGTTTGTCTGTAGGATTGTTGGTCAAACAGAGGGGGGTTGTCATTGACATCAGTCACCTGGATGGTGAAAGATGACTCTGCCCTAAGGGGAGGGGTGCCGGAGTCGGTGGCCATGACCCTGAGGTCATAGGAATCCCGTTCTTCTCTGTCCAGGACTTGATCTACGTATATCAGGTAGATAATGCTGTCCTTGGTAGTAAGAGCAAACTTCCCATCACCCCCCTCAAGGGACACATTCACATTGGCGTACTCTCCGTAGTCTGGATCGGTGACAGATATCCGAGCAACATACTGGCCAGGTTGGGCCCCTTCAGAGATCCTAGGAGAGCCATCCTCACTGAGGAAGATAATGGTCATGGTGGGCTGGTTGTCATTGTAGTCACGGACATGGATGGTCACAAACGCGTTGGTCACCTGGGGAAAGATAACGATGCATCATTCATCTTACATTTTGCAAGAAAAAGAATGTATCTGTTTTGTCCAACATCCAGGAAAGATTGGGATTTTTTTTTTTTTACATCCTATTTTGCAGGACCAGAAGTCATTCAGCACCTCATACTCACTATTCTACTCTGTTCAGCATTCATTCATTTGTCTCATCTATGACATTGCTGATATAAATCAATCTGTTTTTAAACTGCATATTTCCAAAGGAAATTCTGATCAATAAGTGTGATGTCATGAGTAGTTTACCTCCGGTTGGCTGGCATTGTCCCTGGCCTGAACCACCAATTCATGGACCCTTTTCAGCTCATAGTCCAGGGGTCTATTCAGAGTGATGACCCCTGATTTGACATCCATGACAAAGTAGCGGTCAGGGTCACTCTGACGCCGGTTGATTTCATAAAGGACCAAACCATTATCACCCTCATCTTCATCTGTAGCAAACACCTGCAACACAAGGAAATGGCCACTACTAAAATTCTCGCTCTCGACTTGATTTTTTGACCCTGATCAAGTCAGGCTACTAACCTGTAGGATGCTACTTCCTTGTGGGAGACTCTCTGAGATAATTGCATGGTATCTGCTCTGATTGAAGACTGGTGCATGATCGTTGATGTCAGTCACGGTCACCTCCAGGGTCATAGATCCCATCCTTCTCGGTGAGCCCCCATCAAAGGCCTCCAGCACCAGGGTGTATGATGAGCGTTTCTCCCTGTCCAGCAGTCCATTGACAACCAGGTCCAGATATAGCACCTTATTAGCACCTCTCCGTGTCTCCAGTCTGAACGCTTGGCCGACATTACCCTCGCGAATGCCATAGCCTTGTGTGGTCAGCTGGTCTTTGTCTGCATCTGTTGCAGGCTCCAAGGAAAACTTGGTCCCCACTGCTGTGTGCTCAGGGATCTTAAGATAAGCTTTCTTCTTGGGGAACACAGGTGCATGGTCATTGATATCATTGACAGTGATTGACACCTCAATAGTGACACCAGTCATTGTCACAGCGATGAAGCTGTAGTGGTCCCTCTGCTCACGGTCCAGGCGGCGTGCGGTGGTAATGATGCCAGTGGTTTCATCAATATTGAGATCACTACCGACACCCGTGCCCTCATGGTCTGAGATAAAGTAAAGACTTGCTGTTTCACCTTGCGGCAACCCGGCACTAATGTCACCAACAATGGTGCCCTCTGGCTGCTCTTCATCCAGCTGGAGCTCCAATGCTCCAAGGACACTTGTCAACTGAACAAGGACCATGCACAAATAAAAGAGTGGCTTCCATCGCCGGAGACTTGAACTCAGAGAGAATCCACTGACCCAAGCCCTCCGTCTTGACCCTTTACTTGTTGAAGACATGGCTGCGTTCTGCTACACCTGGAAGACAGAGAGAAAAATATGAGACAAAGAAGTCCAGAGAAATTTTATATGTGCATTGACTACTTAAGCATTGTTTTTCATTCTCCACAGAAAAAACATCTTGAAATTCACTTAACATGAAATGAAAACAGTTTATTTTTTACAAAGTGCAGTGTGCATCTTAAATACTTGCATGACAACCTGCTAACACTTTTACTATCCAGAACCTATATAAAAAGACACCACCAGATGAATTTCAGCATATATCCATAAAATGGATATATAACACTTCAGCTGCATCAGGAAGATTTGAAAGAGCGTGAAAATTGAACTCTGAATCTGTCCAGGATCCACGCTGGGGTTGAACTACACTGAAGGCAGAATCATAAACTATATTTATCTGAAGGATAACATTGACTGTTCACCGAGCGAGCGAGAAGGTTTTAAAGTGTTCAGAGCAGTCGCACGCTTAAATCCATAGGGAAGACACTAAAATGGGCATCAAGACCCTTTGTAGAATTTCTTTTTTTTACGTGCAACAGATCATGATAGCGAATGCTTCCACACACGTGAAAAACACATGGTACTTATGGGAACGCACGCCTGTAGCAGCTTCAGCAAAGCCTTTATGGAGAGAAGTATAGGCTTTATAGATCCCAAACTCTACATCATGCACAAAACCATGCAGATATCCTCCTCACACGAATGCAAAAAATCAATAGAGTCTATGACTGATTGACATATGCCGTGCAACAGGGCTGGACGTGCTTCATTATTTGAAATACTGACTCCAAGAAACATAATCTACCCTCTATCCTTTAATGTCCTGAAGAAAAAAAAATCACCATTTGCCGTTTCAATCAAATCAAAACAAACACCGATAACGATTTGCAAATGGTATCGAACGCAGGTTTGACACACATGCGCTCGCACACCACCGTCACATTCTAGAAGTACATTTGTATCTGCTTTGGCAAGTTTACTCTTCTAACCTCTCACAAGATAGATGTACAGTTTACCCCTTGATGAGGTCTACAAATATTTACATTATGTTCAAAATGAGAGCAACTGTTTATGCGTATTCCTCTTGTATTTATATGAGAAGATTTATTGAGCATGTAACTCCTCAAACATCCAGCAATGAGAAGAACCATGCAGGCCTGACATAACTCACTCCTAAAAGCTGGAGACCAGAGAGATGCTGCTTAATAACAAACTACTCCCACAGTGATCACCATATTAATACCTAAACACACTGGAATGTGGATGAATCCTGCCTAAATTAGGTAATATTTCATGCAGATTTCTTTCCTTTCCTTTATTTTTTGTTTTAAAGATGCACATGTGTGATGCAGGCGAGGGGCCAGTAGCGAGCTTGTCAGCAGAGGGTCCTTGCTGGTCAGTCATATTCATCCAGTTAATCAGTCCCACAGCGCACGTATAATCTGGACAGTTAATTTAAGGAATGTCCTCAACATCCAGAGAGAAAACCAGCCAGCTGGTAGCTTCAGTACCTGCACATGCATCAACTGCAGTATTTATTCACACATACAGAAAGTTAATGGCTGATAGCTGATGCTATCCTCTTTGCAGCGAGATGGAAAAAAACAACTACTTTCTCTGATGGATAAATTACACAGCGATTCTACTGTGCTAAAGGTATCTAGTTTACACATACAGCCATAAAAAAACATGATTTCATGTCTAATGAATCCTCCTGCCATCACTCAACCCCACCCTACTGCCCTGGACCTCATGCAGTAGTTTATGAGGCCTCTGAGGACGACAGATTAATAAAGTCTACAGCTCCACTGGGACATGAAAAGGGACACTGATACTGGCCGCTCAGATATGGTCGCTGACCTCTACATCTGCTCAGACTGCTGCTCAGAACAGTTGCTGCTGCAGAGGGAAGTAGAACTGAGACTCAGTCCATTCTGGATTAACGCTCTTATTTTATTTTGTTTGTCTTTGTGTGTGAGTGTGTGTGTGTGCGTGCGCGTGCGTGCGCATGTGTGCGTGCGCATGTGTGCGTGCGCATGTGTGCGTGCGTGTGTTTTTGTTTCTCTGAGTGTCTTGAAAAAGAGCAGAGAGCCTAGGGGACAATTAGGGGTGTGATGATGAAATGAAGCCTTTCTACTGCACAGTAGGAAAGTCAGAGTCAGTGCTTTGGAGAGTCCGTTCTGATGGAATGAACCATGATGCAGCCACCATGAATATTTAGGAAAACAGAAACAGAACAAAGCTGAGAGATGGAAAGACGGGATCCATGATTCAATAAAAAAAGTTATAAAGAAAGTTACATTCAGAGGAGTGGGAGAAACTTGTTTTTTGAAAGAAAAAAAAACAGCATAGATGTCCAAAACTGTGTGTATTTTTGCATCTCTTCTCTTTCACTGCATCAGTTGAGTGCCAGTGAAAGATTTTATTGATGAACAAATCGCACGGCTGCAATCTGTCACTGTCAGTGAACAGACAGTCTATGACATCATCTTCCCTTTGAGGTAATACGCTGTAATACACTTGTGTTTATTCTGGAAAACATCAGCTGATGAGGAATTGGAGAGTGCGAGGGCTACAATATAGCTCATGTTGAAAGGATACTGGCATTAACAGATGGCCAGTGAAGGACTACCTCCCTAGTCACTCCCTCTAGTGGCGCTCTTTAGAACTGTCAGATAATTATGACTAATTTATCGAAAACACACACAAAAATAAATGACACATTTCTCAAAATTTGCTCTCAACCAGTCTGTCTGCCTGCTTGGCTGGTCTTTGTAGAACATGTGAGCTGTGACATCATCTCTGTGCGACCACATCGAGGGGCAGTGCAGACCTAGAGGGCTCCGAACAGTCTCAGCCACATTATATCTGGCATTGCACCCCCATAATCTGTCTTTGCTGTGCAGAAAGCCTCAAAGCCTCAAATACATGGGCCTCCACTCTTAAGTGCTGTTACCATATAATAGAAAAGTACTTTCTATAGGACGTGACTGTTTAAAGCCGTACATTATGTGTCTGAGGATGAGTGTAAGTGTGTTTATCTTAGTTGTTAGGGAAAGCTTTTCCTCACACGGTGCCAATTCCAAACAGACCTCGCGATCTCCCCCATCCCTCCCTCATCTGCCCCTCCTCCATCCCTCAGTCCGTTCCCTCTAATGGATTTAGCAGATCTAGTCGGGCACGCCATGGCTACCCTCGGCCAAGCAAAACAAGACCAAAAGTCACAAAGTTCCAAATAAAAAATGGCCACTTCACACTGCCTATATTCTCTCCATGTGTTTGATGATGGAGCTGCAAAAGGACATACTGGTTCCATTGAGCCAGTTCCCCTGGCATTGCCTGAGGACACTTGTCAGCTATTCATCATGGCCTGCAAATGATTCTGTCTCAAGCACTGAAACTTTGGCTCAAAAACGCACTCAAAACTCCAAATAATAAATCATATTTACAGGAGAGCGTTACATCTTTCTTGCATGTGCTTTATGCGATGTTAAGATAATAAATCAGTATAGTTTTCAAGTGTAAAAATCTTTATTTTTGAAGTAGAATTACATCTTAAAAAGAGGGGTTGAGAATGAAGGGAAGGGCCAGACTGCGGTGAAACAGGCTGCAGTGGTGTAAAGGAGAGGGAGGGGAGGCTGAGAGTACGACATGGTGGGGGCAGCAGAGGATGGAGGAATGCTTTACATCTCAGTTTTCATGTTGTTTAGGGTTGAGCGGGGAGGGACATCTATGGGTTCCCTTTCCCCGGATCGCTGAATATAGATGTCGCATTTCCAGCCCCAGCTGTCATGGCCATTGTGAGCAAATGTGTGTGAGGCGTCTCTGTGTTAAGCCTCCATCCATGCACATGTTTCCTCAGTTGCCCTTTCATTTTTTTCATCTACATTGAAAGAGGATATAGGTTTCAGTTTATGCCCATAAGTGGCTCAATTAAAACTAAATAAAACCTGATTCTATGTTTCTAACGTATCATAGTAACAGCCTCTCAGACAGCCAGACAGCCGTTGTCTGGACAGTGACACACACACACACACACACACACACACTGAAATATACATGTACCGTGGCAAAGCACAATCAATATTAATAATACTATGCACAGAGAGAGTTCATGACTGTGTCATACAACTGGGTTACCTCACCCAAGGGAGGCCTGCAGCCGTAAAAGCTCTCACAATCGGTGAAACCCAACCTTGCTGGTTCATGAGGACTGGTTGAATTAATTATGATGAAGCGAAGGCGAGGACCTTGGCTGCTCTTCTCTGTGGTTGATCTGATACAGAGTGACAACAAATTCAGCCAGTGACTGAAAGGGAAGGTGAAAGAGAAGCAGTTGCAGCCAGTCTGAGTAATTGAGTTGTTAATTTTACTCGATACAACATGGCTCCTTTCTCATTCAGAATAATACGGTTGTGTACAAACTCTGGCACGCAACTGTGCAGTAACATTTTTTGCAGTTTACCTCAACTCTGAGAAAACCCGTGCTTTTTTTCACCTTTTTTTAATTCTAGCCATGAAATGTCACTCCTGAGTTTTACTTTATGACTTATTTCCTATATAAATGTCCAGGTTAGTGACATCAGTGAGGCTGCAGATGTGTGTGTGTGTGTGTGTGTGTGTGGGGGGGGGGGGGGGGGGCGTCCTCACAGAGGGTTCGGCTCACAGTGAGAGCAGCAAGTCTCCGTGCCAGGAGCCATAATGAGAGACCACAGTTTTTGTTCTAATCTGCAAAGTAGAGGGGGCAAAGAACAAAATAGAAGCTGAATTATCTGATCAAGACATTTTTGTTCAAATCTAAAAGGTTTTCGTGGAGATTTTTTTCATGCTTGATGACTTTGATTTTAAATGATGCGAAGAAAATGAGGTGACTTTTTCAAGTTTTGTTTAATTCTCAGCAATAAAAGACTAGTCCTTCATGTAAACCGTGCCCTCATTTCAGGGTCATATCATTTATCATGACAAGAGTCCGTTTAGTTCATAAAACACTTGCCAAGTGACTGCATGAATCATCTGTCTATCACAGTCTAACTTCAACCTATCAGATCAATTTACTCACATAGACAAAGCCAGTTGTTATGAGATTGAAAACATCTTTTCAACTGAGAAAAAGCTAGAGCAGTGATGTGCCTCTTTCCAAGAGGAAATACCGAAGAAAGTGATGCAGTAGCAGCAGCTACGCTAACCTCCTCAGCATTCGCCATTGTTGTCCTGAAAGGACAGGCACTTCTAACGGGTTTTAGCCGTCTCCTCCAAGTACGGTGATTGGCCCAACCACCGACACAAATGCAGAACTTAAAGCCGGATAAGATGTTTTCCCGTGCAGTCTTGTGACATTGTTATCTCATGACACCAGGTACAGTTGCTGCACTCTGTGTCTAAATCCACACACGCAAAACAAAGAAAAGAAAAAAACATCAAGCAGCTTTCCCCAACATCTGCAAGAACAATCTCACAGAAATCACCAGAAGTAACCACAGCAACCATAATATGTTAAAACTAGGTGGTGATGGAAATCATTTAGGATCCTTTTACATGCTGGAGACACAAATTCCCTGGTTCAATAATGTTATGCAACAGCAAGGTTGTGCCTGGTACCGACATACACACGACTGTTGCAGGGTTTTGGGGTCCAGTTTATAACATCAAAGTTCACAATAACTTAAACAATGATAATTTTCTACCTTTCACCAGGTGTTTTTTTATTTTATTATAAACGTAACCACACCTCAACTCTGTTGATATACAACACATTCCAGCAGTGCATGTAGTTTCAAGGAGTTAAGCTGAATAACAATAGTATAATATTTCCCACTCAGAGGTTTTGTGCGTCCATCAGAGGATCTGTGTCCCTACCACAAAAGGGTCCTAATTGGCATTGTTTCCATGCTCCTGGCATGTAATTTTAACAGATGTTGTGCAGCGTGGTTGTGGTCATACTTGTGGTCCTTTCACGTATTTCTCTGCGATCAGATCGCCACCTTAATACCTCTGAGTATTAATCCATATGAACGATATCTGAACAGAGTTTTATGTGGCACTATTACAATGCAAGAATGCAAAATAAATCCAAGTTTTCAAGTAAGTCTCAATTCACCATAAAGTTGAAACTGAACTTTAAGAAAGGCATGTTATACTTTTTCTTCTCCCCACTAACATTCCTTCTCAAGTCTGTGGGGATAATGGCTGACGAAAAAAAGAAAATGCTGCTGAAGACACTGAACCTCTGTTGCAGCAGCATGACAATTCAAAGCTGCTGTGATGACTCATGTTTGTTTTTTATACCCACAAAGCTGCCAAGCTGGAATACAGTCACACACATCTACTAACTCCACCAGATCCCCCTTGTGACAAAAATGGCCCAGATTCTAAAGCTTGACACAGAATGGTTAAGAGGGAGTAAAACTGAGTGTGTGCTGACACACACACATAAATAATGTGCACATTGAACATCACCAAAGCCACAGAGCCAGTCGAAAACACAGCAAGAGGTGATTGACTAACCTCTTAACCTGCAAGGTCATGCTGCAAACGGGCTGTGAGATTTGTGTGTGTGTTGCATGAGCAGTGTGTGTGTGCTTGTGTGTGTGTGTGCGTGCGCGCGCGTGTGTGTGCATTCTTGCAAGAATTTAAAAGGGAGACAGATAGATGGCGAGAAAGGAGAACATTTCAAAGTGAACACACACACAACAACAACAAGGAATGAGATAATAAGCCAGAAAAAAGGTAAAAGTGCAGCTGAGCCAAGGAGCACAAATAAAAGGATGGGAGATGTGCCTGAAGGTGAAGCTGCAGCTGCTGTCTGCCATCACTCATCACCCTTCCCCATCACAGTGTGTTTATATCCAAAATGGGCAAGTTGCTGTGTCGAACCATGTCCAGGACTCTCAAAACATTTTTACTTCACCGCTAAAAGTGAGATAAATACCGTTGTCGAGACTCACGCTGGAAAGCTTTTGACATATCTGTGAGGCATTTGTAGTGGAAAGCAGGAATACTGGCTGGAAGCAATTAAACGTCAGGAAATATTCTTATCAGTGTTGAATGTGGAAGGCATTGAAATGTACAAACAAGTATTTAATGGCTCCATTTGGCTGTACTTTGTGCCACAACTTGTGATATGCATCATATACACACACACGGTTATGGTTATTTATTGGTTACTTTCTTTGGCGTCCTGTTATCAGTAAGAATAAGTACTGTGTTGAGCATTACTGAACAATGTGGATATGTGAGAGTGTAAAAAGCTCTAGCGCCGTTTGAGGAACACTGCACTTAGATGTTAATGTGATTTAACCACTTTAAAGTTGATTATACTGCAATTAAAAGTGCAATTGTAATATTCATAATGATTTTGTAGTACTATACACTTGTGAGAACAATGTACTAGCTTAAATCAATTCCCCTGGAGGACAACCCTCATCTTCCACTCCAACCTTTACCCTAACCTCAACCTAGTCGTAACTCTCAACCCAAAACTTGAAAATGAATGTTTTACTCAGTGGGGGAAGAATTTTTGTTCCCACATGGGAACAGTGGCAATATGAACAGTGTTTTTGCCTCAGCATGATGACCGTGCACTCACACGCACACACACACACACACACACACACACACACACACACACACACACACACACACACACACACACACACACACACACACACACAGGTCCTGTTGAATTGGCATTCAAGGAGCATAAACTTCGCATTACACATTTCTGAATGAAAACTGATAGGAAGGCAGCACACTGCATGACTACATGTAGAGAGTATTTGATTGGACGGATGCAAAATGTGCTATACCATAACTTTAGGTGAGGACTCAACAATGTACACTGATGGGAATAGTGGTATCTGTCAGGGGGCGTGAAGCCCATGCTGTGCTCCATGTAGTTGCCCAATCAGTGCTCTGTAAAAAGCCTTGCACATGTTTTGAGCTGTCACACATCCCACTTTCCTCAACATGAATAAATCTTAGCCAGCCAGCCCCTAACCACAGTAATTTGGGACAAGAAACAGGGTGAGAGGTACCGAACAGCCAAAAGACACACAGACATAGAATTTTTGCTAGCTAGCTCACTAGCGTCGCTGAAGTCATAGAAATACATTCTGCAAAAATGTTTAAGGTAGTGAATGTTGTGATTTTATTTGTTGAAATTGGTTGGTATACACATGCTGGTGCACATCATATTTTTGTTTTAATGTGAAAAAAAACAAACAATTGGATTTTGATATGAATACAAAGAAAGTCATTTTTGTGCTTCTTTTTGAGGCAGGTAATCTCATCTTGACTCAAAGACACACACACACACACACACACACACACACACACACACACACACACAAATCCCAGCGTTCATTAATTAACTAACAGAGGAAGAGCTCAAAGACAAAACATTCTGCTAGAAAGCCAAAACAGACACAAAAATGTCACCAAAATTTTCCGGGTCATAACATTGTTTAAGTAAACAATTAAATATTCATCAAAATGATCATATGGGAGGGTGAGTGTCATTCTGAGAGAAAACATCATGTCAAGTATTACAATGATGAAGTCTTTACTAGTTATTTTCAGGCTGACAGATCTGGGAAACTGTCTGAATATTCATTTCTCACACACAGAGAGAATATGGCACAGTCGTGACTTGACTTAATGGTTAATAAATTCTCAATCTACTCCCTGGTTAGTGGCGCGCCGACAGCTGTTCAGCATGGGAATGCCTTCGTATCACGTTACTCCGTTATATTTCTTGTGGTAAGCCATGGGAATTAAGTCTGTCTGTTAATCGTGATCAAAAGAGGAATCCCGATGAAAAGCCAGATATGTGATTTGATCAATGACTCCTCCACTCTGACAGAAATATTAATGGCAAACAAAACCACCCATCCTTTCAGTTTCCACCGTATTAAAGAAATAACGCTGCGTTTCTTTCTTTTGTTCTGTCTTTCTCACACTGTCAAGCCCTACATCAATTCAATTACCAGTTAGTCATTATGTTTGTCTCACTGTAGTTTTGTAGCGTGTCTCTGTGCTAATCACTTGCTTCATGTTTGTCTCATTTCACGAAGAAAAGAAGAAACAAAAGAAATATTCCTTGCCAACTCTCTTCACACAAACAGACACACACATCGTCCCTGAATCCCTTAACTTGCATAACACTACCTGCACTGTGATGCCCTACATGCAGCTCGCGATTCACTGATGTGACTGAAGTTACCAGAAGCTCAGATTATCTCACTGACTTCATTAAAAACACATGAGACTCATCAGAGACCGACTCCTCGCTCTTCGTATCCCTGCTCGGTTCCGCTCACCTTCCGAGTTTCCACGCCTCTCATCCATCAAACCCCCAGATGGGCATCAGTTTCTAGATTTCATTCATGTTTCCAATTTAATACGTCATCTCATTAAGAAACATGCGTGTTTGTACCTTACTGCACGCCTGCATCAGTCATCCAGTCATGAGGGGTTCCAGCAGAAACATGCGATTGCTTCTTAAAAAGCAGGTTGAGATTGAAACAATAATTTATCTATTAGTATTTAAATAGAACATTGGGGATACAGAATATGAACATGCATCATCAAAATCTGCTCGTAAATTTTCAACCCAACCTCCAAAAATGTATCTTCCAGATCACAAGTCCAAAACATGATCGATGTCATCTCAGGAGGCTTCATACTTGTCTCTGCAAATAAAATGAGTTGCCTTGAAGAATGTCATCGAAATACGCTGACACTTCAGGGAGATATCAACCATGATTTTTGAAAATTCATCTTATAAATCACAGATCCAGAATACAATCAAGTTGCTTGGAACATTCTTCTTTCAACCATTTCTCACGGACTCAAGGAATTTGGTGGAAATTCATCAGACAACATGTCCAGAAAAGTACCACTAATAGGACACCGGTATATTCTGCCAGTGGCCTTGAACAGACTTCAGGATCCAGGATCTAATTTGATCCAGATCAACTCTTAATCCAAATCAATCCATTAGTTTTTGAGTTATCCTGATTCTGCTACAACAAATAAACAGACATGCACACCAGTGATTATTTTCACAGCTGCTGGTTTTTACATTGCAATCATAAAGATTTGATGTGTTTGACTTAAGGATAATTGCCCACATCACATAAAAGTCTGAGAAATTGTGAGGGTCTTTCTTTTTCCCACTTGTTTTTGACATTTTATAAATTCAATATTTGACAAAAGTACCAAGAGTTGCAGCCCTGCTGAGGTATCTCTATCAACTATGCGCTCTGCAATAGACTTTCTCGCATGTCCATGACAAACAGACAATTCTTCCATCAGTTGTCTGCAGCAACGGCAAACCCAGAATTCCAACAATTAAGGCACATGTTGGCTCTCAGAAGCCGGTGTCACAGGTCCAACAGACCAAGGCAGAGAAGCACATGATGGGGGAAACCTGAGAGGCTTTACAGGACTTCCATATGCAGTTTCCTCAAGGAATAGAACAACAATTTTCCAGGAGTTATTATCCTTGATCCTAATCATGAGCTACGCTGACCAGTTGGGATCAACATACGTTGATGAATTAGAAAATTACACTGTAGTAAATCATGACATTTTAAACTGTTCTTAAAGGACAGCTCAGCTTGTGTAAAAGCCCGTTATTGTGCAGACAGCAGCAACTGCAGTGAAAATATGTCTCTTTTTATAATTTGGCCAGTACTTCCAGTCTTTCCCGTTGAGCTGACCTAATCATTCCACTGACAGGAGTCCTACTGCCCGGACGAAGACCATGAATAATGATGCAGGCGGTTACCTCAGAGCTGGGACTGAGAACAGAGAAAAATTGAATTGTACCGTCTCGAAGCCCCAGCTAGTCAATCATTCCTCGTCCGACAGAAGAGTCCAGTCATTTCCTTTGATTAGTTGAGTCACTCATGAAGTAATATCTTCTCCAGAGCAGCAGAAAGCTGGGTCATCACTGCAGGGATGAAGGAGCTACAGTGCAGTGCATTTTTTTTTAAACCAGAAAGTGTAGAAAACAGCTGACCACCAACACTCAAGAGAAGAAGTATCCCACACTGACAAACACAAATATACATCACCATTTGTGTTTTGACAAATTAATGTTCATGCTCTTTGCAGAAACATTACTTGAAGCTCTTCAACTAAGCTCGCTTAAACCGCTACAATGAACAAAACTGACATAATTGCATATAAGAACACCCACAGCTCAAATTGAATTTTACAAGTATAATCACAACAAGATGGCAGACTTGGTGATGGTTGCTGCCATGGCAACCAAGAGGCCTCAGGAGTAAAGTTAATGAAATGTGAAGCAATCAGCAAAGGCGAGTCTTTATCAATGGGAATCTTATTTTTCTGGCTCTTACTACCTAAAGCTATTAATAACTCCCTGGGCTTCCTGAAGAGGGATGATGCAAATAGAAGAGACTTTCCAGGAAACCAAAGCTGCTTCCTCACACAATAGCCGCGCTTAACTCTGGTTTTGTAGTTCACATGCTGCCCACTACACTACAGTTAGATGAAATCCTTTCAATATTGAGTCTTTAGTTTATGTCAAGTCCAACAAAGTGGTCTGAGAGGTTACACAAACACAAGCTTCGGGCATAATGCAGTGAAAGATGAAGGATAAATATTACCAGCAGCTACTTGTGGAGTTACTTGTTGTGTGTGCATGTGTGTGTGTGTGTGTGTGTGTGTGTGTGTGTATGTCTGCATGTGTGTGTGCTTGAGTCATCTGCTACCCATTCAGCACCCGAACTGCACTGTATTTCTATAATTGTGAGGGCAGGTTACCTCATTTTTTCAAAGGTGCTAAAATAGCATTTAGGGATTCAGTTTAGTCTATGGGTAATAGCTTGGCATGTATCGGAGTGTGTAATGTATGTATCCATGTGTGTGTGAGAGAAACACAAGCAGAAAGGGGGCGGGGGGGGGGGGTCTCGCTGAGTCACTTTCCGATATTTGTACTCACTGACTTCCCAAGCACAAAAAAGAAAACTCAGGAAAAAACAGTTCTGAGACAGAGTTAGAATGATTTTTGTGTGAACTGCAACAACATTACTTGCTAATACTATCACACACACACACACACACACACACACAGTTGGCAACACTATGAAGCAAATAATACACAAAAGCTTTCCCCGTGTATTCTATCCAATATTTTCCATGCAATGTCTTTATCCTCCTAATTCAATTTGTAAACATTTAATTTATAGACAACATGTTAGAGGGATAAATAAAACCAGAATCTTTTTCACTTCTTGTGGGTTTTTTGAGACCCACAAACACGACAACAGTGTATACAGAACAATCAGCATTACAGTGACAGTGACGGTGGCCAATGTTCAATCTGATTATACTGCATTCAGTTGTGATTGCAAAAGAGGCCTCAAGTTGTATATTCCCTTAAGCAAACCCATTAGAATAAACACACACAAAAAAGACCCATAAAGACTGTTGGGGAATTATATTACATCCTGATTGAACTTTAAAGGAGAGATTTAAGAGTATTTGCTTGCACGCCAAAGTGAACCCAGATTCAGATGTGAGATTTCAAGATTCAAGTTGTCAAGTGCTGTAAAAGGCAGTTGCTAACTCGTGTGTGATGCTGCCAATATGAACCCTACATAGCCTGAGCCCAGAGGTTCAAGGAATACTATTCAGCCTCCTCCCTGCAAAACTGTAATTTCAGCAATTTTAGCAAAAGTGCCTATTTTTTTTTTTAGCTCTGGCCTCTAGAGGATGAAGCCCCTGACCCTGCCTGGGTCACTATCATTCCCTACACATTCAGCTGAATGAAGTGCAAGACAAACAGCAGACTGTTTACTTTGTTGATAAGCTCTACAAAAAGGCTTGACATTGACCGCAGTCCGTAGACTTCGAAGCCTTGCCTGGCTTTCTTATAAACAGCGTTAAGAAAAGAACAAGTAGTACTTCGACTGATTATCACAGCTATTCTTTAGGAAGTCAGTCAAACTTACAAAATAAAAACAGCCATTTATTTTATCCCCTGAACATTTTCAGCATGGCAATTTAAAAAAACAAAAAACAAAACAAAACAAGAACTGGACTTACTGTCCAGGGTTTGCTACCATCCTAAACCTGAAAAGCTGTCCCTCTAAGAAGCTAACCTAAGTAATTATAAGTTGTTTGTACAAACATAGGCTGTCCTCGGCTGCAGCCGCACCAACGTATATCCATATGGTTCCTGTTAGAAAATCTCTAGCTGCACGCTTCATCACTCTGCGAGAAACCAAACCCTTACTGGTTGTATGCAAACCAGAGGCTGAGGCCAGTTTACTGCAGAGCTGAGAGCACATGGGACCATGTAAGTGGATAGTGTAATAATGCATAGATCCGTATCCCTCCTTACAGAAGAAAACCAGGAGCTGTGGATGCCAGCAGACACCAGATACGACTAAAATAACTGTTGTGGTTAGGTGCTTAAATGTGCCCCTGGTTTTCCAGTTTTAGCTTCAGGGGATGTAGTCATACTCAGACAGAAATGGATGCTAAATATACTTCATATTTTAAAAAATGCAATTGTGTCAGAGCTATTTGCTGAATAACAAAATTATCCATCTGAATTTTAGTATATTTAAGGTAATATACAGTCAATTTTCTAGATAGTCCCTCTGTGGTCTTCTATTAGGAAAAAAGAAAGCAGACCCTGCTGTAACTAATGGTCTAAATGCCTTGCTCAAAGGTACACCGCAGTACTGTGTGTTCTCGCCACTGACCACCGTCTTCAGCCTTGAACTGTCACATCAGTTGATCTCCTCAGGAAAAAGTCCAAAGTATGCTGGCCCCCTTTTTTTGCATTTCCCAATGAGTGGTTCTGTCTTCCCTCCAACACAAAGTAAGTGGCTCTGAGTTGGCAACCCCTGGGCAAGAACCCACTGACTTACTGTTATTAAATTGTTCCATAAAAAGCCTCAATCCTGGCCTGTTAGACTCAAAAGGATCTCTCTCGGCGTGTTGGGGGCTCGCCACTCTTGCCTCTCTCTCTTTTTTTTTTTTTTTTTCAAAATCTAGCTGTTGGGCTGATCAATAATTAAACTGGGCTGCTCAAGAGCTTCATCATCCTGATCCACTGATCCGGTACCATCACCCCCACAGCTACCAGCTCGTGCATGCAAGGTGCCGATGCAGGGAGCACCCCCCCCCCCCCCCCCAATATAGAGTGAAAACATTTAGGATGAGAATAAAAAAGGACTTACATTCATTTGAGCCACTCTGCAGCTCTGGATGCGCGCGCTTGCCGGGTATCCTCTCCAAAAACTGATTAGTATGCAAACGGGTTTCCAATTCCCCACCACCACCGACGACAGACAATCCACAAATGAATGGAGCCGTGCTGGACAGCTGGACACTGTTTTTGTGTTTTTGGTTGGTTTTGTTTTTTGTTTTGTTTTTTTCAAATTACATCCCCAAAAATGATAGATGAGTCAGTTCCACGCATCTTCTAACCCGTATTGCTGCTCCGGTGAGGAATATTCTGGTCAGGTGAGCGCGTCTGGATCAGCTGAGGAGCTCTGCGCTTTCTGCAAGCGATGGAAAAAAAAGAGCCTGCGGTTGCTCTGACCGGTGTGTCGTTAAACGCTTCTCTCCCTCTTTCAGCATCCAGTCGCTCAGACACGGGGAGCATGTGTCTGTGTTTGAGCCGCTTCAGGGCACCGTGCACCTCACCGACTGAACGCCGATTCCTGCGCCACACAAGGCCCAGCCCCCCTGCTCTCCTCGTCACCCTCCTCCTCCACCACCACCTCCTCCTCCCTTCACTTGAGTTGCTAATTTATTCGGGTAGTGACACAAAAGAGGGGAGGTAGTGGGATACAGTAGGGAAGGAGAGAGATTGGAGAGTAGACTTTGGTGCCCCCCAGCTCCGTTTAGTGGAAGTAGTGGGTGAGACAAAGGAGCGCAGCGAGCAGCAGTTTAGCTCAGCGTGGAATATTATGCATGAAAAATGGCTCATTAACTGCATTTCTTATTTTCTCCCTGTACGTGAAGAGTATTATTATGTGATGTAGAGGCACGCCCTTTGAACGCAAGACTGAGATTTCCACGTCATGATTTCATAGGCTACAGAAAATAAAATTAAATATTTGTATTCAGCTTATTGTGCGAATGTGTTCATTTTGCTTGTTTTTGAAAAATGTTTTGTCCCATGATGTGTGTGTGTGTGGGGGGGGGGGGGGCGGTACTATTATCAGATGAGTAAAACTACATTCACGTCAAAAGTTTTTCATTTCCATATTTTAGCAACATAAAATATATTATAAATATTATTATTATAATATTAGTAGTAGCAGTAGTAGTTAGTAGTTGTAGTACTTGGGATTTAACACCATGGCAAGTGGAGAACTTTAATGTCGTTAAATGTCTAAGGTTTTTGGATGCTGATAGCATAGCAGAAGAAAAGCAGCAAAGCAAGTAGGGCTGAGGTTCTCACACACAAACACACACACACACAATCACAAATTCACCTACACATGCATACACTCACCTCACACACTGACTGCAAGCATCAGCAAGATATAGGAGTCATTCATCACCCCAGATTTTAGGTCAAACCTCCACCTGCGTCTCTGAAGCAAAGCAAGGGAGGAGATGTGGTGGAGGGAGAGGTGGTGGGGAGGTTCCTGGATGTGGGAGGTGTGTAGCGCAGGGTGGGGGGTTGAGGAGTGCCTTGGAGGAGCAGTGGTTGATGCAGGCCAGCGATCAATCCATCCTTGCTTGATTGTGGTCTTTGAGAGTGTGTGTGTGTGTGTGTGTGTGTGTGTGTGTGTGTGTGTGTGTGTGTGTGTGTGTGTGTGCGTGTGAAACAGTCAACAGGGGTAAATAGTGCTTTTATACTTTTCCCATGTTCTTTATTCAGTGTAACATGAAGCTCAAACACTGGGCTGACTTATCTCTTCAGGAAACCTGTTTAAAAAACCAGACAGGAGCTCATCGTATTTACTGCTTTAAATCTGATGAAGTACATTTTGGCCTCAGAATAACTGGATTTCCCACAGTTACTGAGGAAAACAAATTCATATAACACTCCCTTTTTTAGCCTTCAGAATGATGTAATGTAAGATTTAATACAGGTGTTAAGATGTGTGCTTCATGACACTGGGCCCTATCAACAACTGAATATTATCTTCTTTGGTGTTTTGATGGCCCCTGCCAGTAGTGAGCCCTCCCCAGTCTTCCCCCATCTTTATTGCTCGGGATGATGATTTCATATGACGTGTCATCCAACTCACATTCTCGCCCTTTGGCTCTCAACTTGTGACTAACCTCCTGCCCTATAGATGCGCTTGCATTTCTAAGAAAACATACCAAGGGGTTAGCATGAAAAGTACGATTTATAGTAGAGAAAGAACAGGATCCACCAGTCGATTGTGGCTCTTGGATGCGAGTCGTGAGCTGAACGTGTCCTTGGATGTGTTTGTTACAAACAAACAAGGCTTGACACCATGAAAAGACATGGAATCTTAATCAGTTTGGAAAAAGGCATATTCTGCGTTAAATAGTCCCTTAAGGGGTGTTTGTTTCATATTAAATGTCTGTCTCTGTCCTTGGAGACCCCGCGTGTGTGACTGCATCATTCTTGTTGTGTGAACACTTGCCACATGAGTTGCAGCAGTAACAAGGGGCAGATGGCTGAGGACTAACACTTCTGGTAGGGAACCAGTGCAAGATTTATATAATTGCTGCTCATAATAAGTGTACACGCTCTCACTCTCTCTCTGTCCCTCTCTCTCTCTGTGTCTCTCGCTCTCTTCTTTTTCCTTGGATAAAAATACATAAAACGCACACACACACACACACAAAATATACATCATGACTATGGAGTACAGTCAAAGGATTTATTTGGCTGCTATCCTGTTTGTTAGTTCCTCCCTTTAACCTCAAAAGCCACAGCCTGACCACGATAACCCTCAGGCCACATTTCAAATCACATCCCAGATAACGTCAAGTCCTCAATAAGTCATGTATGAATTCAGGCGCCTCGAATGAAGAAAAATCCAGCCTTTTGGTAATCTACTGTTTCCCCACTTTTTAAAAATGATCTTGAACTGTCAATCATGAGCAGAAATAAGCATCACGGTGGAGAGCAGCTAACAACTGGTAGCTGCGGGGTCCTTTAGAAATGCATCGTTAGGAGCTAATGGAGGGGTCTGTCTGTGCTGGCTGTACCATTTGGACTTATTGGCTTGACTTTTCTCTCTTTCCTTTATAAACAGGCACAGAATTGACCGCAGGACTGTGTGGCCTCCGATGTGAATCAAAGCAGTAAATTAGCCAAATTGGTGTGTTTGCATATGCAGTGGGCTGGAACTAATTATCAGATTTCGTCGCTTCAAAAAATTAAAAAAAAAAAAAGTGACTGTTAAAAAAAATAGAAAGTCTTCTTCCTCTGAGGAAAATTATCTGGCTATATGTGAAATAATTTCTTTGGCTGGCAAGCGACACAAAATCCTAGTTCCGTATATCCTGGCAGCTTCACCCTAAAAAAGATCCTCATGTGTCTGTTTCCTCCGTGTTTTATTCCATTCGGTTGTTATCACGTCATCTGTCTGGATTCAGCCCCTTTCACAAACACAAGCTCATATCTGAGGTTCTGCACTTACGTTCAGATTTTTGTCACTTTTCTCTCGCGGCTACACAGATGACATGCAGGTGTCGGCCCCCGGCTATCTGATCCACCTTTCCTGCGTGGCAGGATGAGATGAGGTCACGCGGCAGTTCTGTGGCCAAGAGCAAGAAAGAGAGGCAGCCTAATCAAACCTTCCTTTCCCATAGTCAAAAATATCAAAATAACACCGCCTGTCTTTAATGTGGATTTCATGCAAGAGGAACGCTTTTGGGCAAAGATAACTTTCAATATTTTAAAAGGATATTGTGAAATATTTTTTAAGCTGGATTCAGGAATTTTAAAGGAAAGTTTTTTCATGCTATAAATTGCATGTGAATGTTACATTCGAAAAAAAAAAATCCTGAACAAATGGTCTTTGTTTACCTCTGCTCAGCACAAACAGCCGCTTTCAGCAGCTGTCTTTCTTTTGCTGCCTGCGACAAATAGAGTTGTAGTTTTCCCTTCATCTGCTCCTGCGGGGTATTCTTAGGAAGGTTAGCCTTTCTTTCTTTCTTTCTTTCTTTTTTTTTGTACGCCGAGGCCAATCTGTCTACCAGGCAACCACACAATGGCCCAGTGACTTTGGCTGTTCTTTCAAAGCTACTACAATGTGCATTTCTGCAGATGTCACTAAAACGGGTGCACGAGTTAACCGTATAAGATGTATCGAACATAAACGTCTGGGAGAATTGATTTTGTTCTGTGAACAGAAGAAAAATAAATCTATGCTTCAATTTTGTCGAGTGTTGGCACCACATTTCCTGTGATTTGGTTTCCTACGGAATCTTTTTTAGCTTTTACATGCGTATTGTTTCTGTGAGACAGTATGTGGAGCTTTTGGACTATTTTGAGGGTTGAATTTGATGATAAATAGACAAAGCAAGAAAAGGGACATTGTTATTAGCAGCTATGAGGGGTAGTATTTTCCCACAGCTTTGCAAAATGAGCTCACACCACTTCATTGATTCCTGAAATAAATGCCTAAAGTTCTAATTTCATTGTGGCACCTCCTCGCACCTAAAATACCAACCATGCTCAGGACTTTTTAAAAATCCTCTTTCCGCAAATATCTGAACATTTCAGTCTTATCTTGAATTACGTTGTCTCCGTAATGGGCTCCGAGCTGAAAGAAATGTTAAAACTTGTCTTTCCGTGACTGAATAGCAATAACTTCAGAAGCTGGCCTACTTCCACTTGGCAAGCTTCACCTGAACAAGGCCTCCCGACATCAGCTAAATGGTTGCTGAGAGATATATTTCATATGTCTAAGAGTGAAGGTCTTTTGTCTTATCAACCAGTGATCCTCAAGAAGACAGAGAAAACAGGAAAGCCGCAGGTTTTATAGAGCAAGTTTTAATGCCCCTTTGCTCTTTTACTATCTTTATATACGGACTCGTATCTGAGCAGGAGATAAAACAGTTCCTCTGACGAGCTTCCAGGTTTTGTATGATGCAGGAAATGTAAACGTTACAGACTATCTTAGGTTCTGCTGGTGTGTTGGAGGTATCGTTGCACTCACTTGTCTCATAAGTCTCTTGTGAATCTAACTTACCAGGTGTTTTCCTGCTTTATTTATATGTTTTCTCAGAAACAAGAGCCAACTCTGTGAGGTGCAGTAATCTTGCTGGTCCTGGTGCAAGAGTCCACCACAGGATGCACATCGTCTGGCACCAAGGATTCACCTCAGAAGCCACGGAAGCTGGTTAATATATTAGCATCTATGAACTGTGATCCAAGAGGTGTTTTGGCTCCTATCATAATGCATCCTGTGTCTCAAGATTTTGTGATGACACTTTTTATACCCCCGACCCCCCCCCCCCCCATCCCCTTTCCTCTTCTCTCATCACTTCTTGCTTCCCGTGGACACCACACCAACACAATAACGGCACCGTGCATCCTCATCCCCTTGTCGCTCTCTTCCCCTTCTCATTTATTTCTCCCACCATCTCACTTCCCTCCATATCTCGAACACAAAGTTTTGTTTGGGGTTTTTTTAACTAAGCAAATGTACTAAGTAGGTAGAGCCACTACATTAAGGTGGTCTTGATGAAAGAACTGAAATCCGGCTGTGGGGATGAATTAAAACGATGCTTTCCAATATGTTTGTTCCTTTAGCTGGTTTTATTTTTTGTCTACGGTAGATGAAAAATAAAATGTCTATATCAGCTGTGCACTGTTGTGGGAGTTTTGTCAGCAGGGAATATGACATGAAAGGATTTTTTTTTTTAAAGGCACTCAAAAAAAGCGTAGTTGTATAGAAAATGTACAAACTATACCAACTCCAGAATTTTTTGCTTCTAATAGTCTCATACCGGTCCATTACACTTAGTGAATAGCTGCTGAAAGGCTTCTCTACCTCACAATGTGCCTCTAATAGAAGCGTCTAGCAAACAGGAAGTAGCCAAAGCTGAGAACTTCCTGTATAGGCCCATCGACTGGCCAGCTTCTGCACTATGGCACAGAAGGTCTCTAATAGGTACGTATGTGTGTGTGTGTGTGTGTGTGTGTGTGTGTGTGTGTGTGTGTGTGTGTGTGCGCGCGCACATGTTTGGCCTCCAGCCCTCCATCCCCTCTGCTTCCTTCCCTGCCCCTGGCCTGCTGATGCAAGGCATCGTGGGAAAGTGTGAATGGCACCTCTACACGCCAAGCTGGCTCACTCTCCCCACAAAATAAAGCAGCAGAAACGGGGACAGATTTAGTGGGTGTTGTCAGCCAGATGTGTTGCACTGTTCTGACAACTTGCCACACAAATTAAGGTGATTCCATATTTAGAGTGAATGACATTTTAATGATGTGTGTGTGTGTGTGTGTGTGTGTGTGTGTGTGTGTGTGTGTGTAAAATGCGTTCTGAAGGTTAATTGTTTGAACCAGCTTTAATCTCCCTCCTGTTATTCTATCTTCCTCATCAAATTTCTTTCTTCGTGTGACAACACCTCTCTTTTTGTTTATGTATATAGGTGTGCGGTGCGTGTGTGGGATGTTCAAACCATGGCACACGTAGCAAAGTGTGTGTCAAAGCCTTTAGGGGAAGAGGAAGATGAGAAGGTCAAGTGCGTCTGGGGAATATAACTCCTTGCCCTTCTATATCAGCTGCTTCCTGTTTATTGTTGCGCTCAAGTGTTGTCCTATGAAGATAACATGGCTTTGGCTTCTTACACCAGCAGAACAGAGGCACATCCTGTGACGGATGCCATATTGTTCAGCCCCTCGTCACACCTTCACACACAACCGCTGTGACCTGCCAGGGACTGCTTTGCGGAAGGTGTACATCATAGTGGGTCATCGAGCAGAATTGTGATTGGATGACTTCTCTTGAAGGTTTAACCTTTTCATTCTTGTTATGTTTTTAGTATTAATAATATTAGTAGTAGGCGTTACAATAGTAGTTGTACTGTCTTTTAACCACCGTCAGTTTATGTAGTTGTTTTGGGACAAAATGCATCCATACATGTATAAACTCCATGCAGAATAACTTGCAACTTTGGATATTTAAAGTTAACGCTAACTGTTACCACATTTTATCTCCGAAAGCAGCTTCTACCATTACAGCCCTTTACCCAACCACAGAAACAAGCAGTAAAAACTTCAAAATAAATAATATATTTAAAATTTTGTGGCATGCCTGTGTCCTTCAAAGAGGACTTTAGGCTTCTCATCGACTGTATGACATTCAACCAAATGTGGCTTTGACATAAAAAGTACAATAGTGTCCCTTAAGAGCAGTAAGTTGTTTTTTTTCTCAATAAAGTAGAGGGTGTAAGTTTACCTTAAGACAGAAATAAATGATAGATTATATTCAAGGTTTCATGATACGCTGTTCTCATTGTTCTGCCTATCTTTTTGGAATCAAAGAGCAGGGACCCAAGGCCACTTTGAGTCTGGACAACAGTCAAGAATAACTTGCCTATGTGACTCTCACAGCTGTCTTTGGCCGGATCGCACGGCAGAAGCAGGAGAAATGTTCTTAACTCTTCCTAGAGTGTGATTTATGACCTGTCCAGTCTTCTCCCACCGCTCTGACTTTGTTAGATTATTGTTGTTTTTTGGAAGAGTTTAGGATTTCTTTTCTAATTAATATCATGTTGGAGAAGGGCAATAATCATGATAAGGTTATGCTGGTTTCCTGTGCAGCGCCACACACACAGTACAGGTCACAATATGTTTACATTATATGGCCCTGTCTGGGCTTTTAGAGGGATTAGAGCCAGGGGATGTTAAGGCTCCAGCAAAGCTCATTCGTGTTCACGAGGATGTTTAGGCTAGTTTGGCACGGTGACAAAAGTGTCGAGACATGTAGAAAGATGGAGTGCAACAGAGAAGCTGATGTTACAGTTGGAAACAGCACAAACTATACTGTAAATTTTCATGAGAGTGGATCAATGGGTGTCATTTAAAAGTATATTTTATATCGTTTTAGGACTACTGTTGCAGAAAAGACGACGCGCTCAGCTGCTGTAGCCAAACTGTGCATGAGGGGATGAAATGAATGACAGTTTTTAAAAAAAAAACAGGCGTTCCTATCTAACCAGCTGAGATTGGTTTACAGTGTCCCTCAAATTAGATCAGCTTTGGAGCATTTTAGGCGTGTCAGCCACTACACAGGAGGGATTCATCTCAACTTCATCAAGATATGTGACCTGTGTATGTCCCTCTACACGTGACCTTGACCGTGCAGTCTGCATCCTTCACAGTCTACTTGTATTAAATGGTTTAGTGGAAGCCACACACTGGCAAACCTTGTAAGTATATTTAGTGAGTCCTGAGTGCACGGTAAACATGGTAAACAAGGTTAAATCAACACGACAAGAGCTGGAGACAGACAGGAGCCACCGTTGATGCAGTGTGTAATTGTTCAAGTCAGTTTATAATGACAGTTGGGTTTATTACAGGAAGAGCTGCCCCGGGAGTTTAAGGTCATCATGCATACCACAGAACTGTATTTCAAGCCAAAAACATAAGAAATTAAAGCTGTAAGTAGCCGAAAGGGTGGTGGAACCTGATATTTGGATTTTGCATGAAGATGGAACCCCTCTGCTGGCCCACAGTGAAGGCGGAGCCCCTCTGTGGTGTAGATTCAGGTGGAGGCTGTGGACCAGCTGGGACTGGAGCCTGCAGCTAGTCCAGCACCTACCTTGGGTTACCGCAACAGAACTCACTCTTCTCATTAGCTCCCTGCAATATGACACAAATCTCATGTCTCGATACGTAATTTTATACCCTGCTACCTGATAATATCCCAAAAAGAGCAATTTTTATGTATATAAAACAGCAAAAAATACAATATTTTCTTTTTCCAGTATCTTGACTTATGTGACCCAGGGACCCAAAATAAGTAACAAGATATTAAGCATTAGATGAGAAAAAGAGGACAAATCTCTTTTCATTGCATTTTCTTACTTTCTGTACTTAATATATTTTAAAGTTTTAGTGCAAGTCATGCTCATTTCCAAACTTTGCAGACGGTTCTGTGTCAGGTGATGGTTTTAAGGTCCTCACAGACATTTCTGACCAAACCTGAGACAGATCTGGTCAACCCATATGGATTCTTTCTTGGTCTTCACACTTTCACCCATTTCATTTACAAACAGAAAGATACATACTGAAAACATACATGTATTCTTCCACAAATTTAATCTGAGTTCCTATTCAGCTCTAAAAGTCTTGGTGTTGATGAAGTGCTCACATGCTACAGCTTCCCAAAGCTTTGTTCCATTTTAAAAATTGACAAACTCTCGGCTCATACCTGCTGCCATTGTGCGTCATGGGGCTCCTTTTGAACTGTGACAAACTCTGTGTCTCATCTCTGTATCTGATACTCTCATCTTCCTCACGACTCCGGTAGCTTGTTTGATGTTTCATCTGTCTGTTACACTCTTCATCTCCTTTGTTCTCTCCTCCTCCTCCTCCTCCTCCTCCTCCTCCTCCTCCTCTTTTTGCCTGCTCATTAAAATGATGCAGTATAAAAGCTAACCAGATTTTTCATTTTTAATAGGTTATTAAATTATAAAAGTGTTTGCTTATGCTGTACATTGATGTAACCAATTATTTGAACTGACCAGCCACCAGGAAACCATTAATTCACCACTCCATCCCTTAAGGACTACATGTCTACTTGTCATGAATGCTGGTATGAGCTCTCAGTCTTACAACCTTATTTAAGTTTAATTAGCAGATTATCTGCTCTTTCTACATGTGTTTTCAATCTGTTATATTACTTTAGAGGCCTTTAATGCACATTCAAAGTGGCAGATTAGACCTGAGCATGGAGTATGAGGGACCCTTTTCACATCCCTAACTCCTGTAGACTGTGTTAAAGTTCAACTAAAGCCCCTGAATCTCTGTCTGCAACACACGCTCATATCCAAAAGCTGGACAGCCTTCTGGCACAGTTTCGTGAAGCACACTTGCTCAAAATCTTTTCATTTGTGGTATTTACATGGCCACATTTTCTGACGCAAATGCAGAGCCAGGTAACCATTGGAAGAAGGCTAACCCAGATGTCCCTCTCCCCAGTGACACACTCACCTGGAGGACCACTCTGGCATGCACTAGCGAGGCCTCCAACCAGTTGGGTGTGGTTGGAACACAAGAGGAATCCTAATCAGATGTTCCAAACCACCTCAGATGACCCCTTTCGATCTGAAGAAGGGGCAGTGCTGCTCTGAGAACTCTCAAGACGTCTGAGCTCCTTCCCCCTATTAATTAAAGCTAAGCCCAGCCACCGTGCAGAGGGAACTAATTTTGGCCGTTTGTATCTATGATCTCATTCTTTTAGTTCCTATCTAAAGCTTGTGACCAGAGCTGATGGTTGGAAGATAAATCAGCCGGTAAATTAAGACTTTTGCCTTGCGGCTTAGCCCCTTCTTCACCATAATAAACCTGCATGGTGCCTGCATTACTGCTGATGTTTGATGTCCAGCTCAGACTCTGTTTCACCCTCACTGGTGAACTAGACTTCATGATACTTCAACTCCTTCACTCGAAGCAGCAGCTTACTTCAAACCTAGAGGGAGTAATCCACTGTTTTCCGGCTGAGTAGCATGGCCGCCAGCTTGCTGACTCTCCTCCTGACCACATCACTCTCAGTTGCAAACCATCCCAGCACCCATTCAAGTTCACAGTCTGATGAGGCTAACAAAACCACATCATCTGCAAAAAAACATAGAAGAAACCCTGAGATCCCCATAACCAAATACTCTCTTCTCCACGACTCAAAGTGTTCCTTCCACCACAAAATAACAAACAATGTCTCCAGTAATTCACCTCACTGTTGTTTAAAGCTTGAGCCAAGCCCTGCTTTCCCTTCCTGGGTTGCTAGTTAATTAGCCAAACCTCTTTGAAGCCACCCAAAAGTCCTTCTCCGTGGACTCCTATTACACTTCCCACATCTAGGTTCTACCTCAGCAACCACTGAATCCTACATCCTTCCAGCCGCCTGCTACCTGTCAGCAGCCTCACGAGACTCCTGAGCCAATCCCAAGGCCTCCTTAGCTGGCTGCTTCAATCCTCGATGGCTTCCACTCTGGTCTACACCAAAACAAATGCATGAGGTCAAGCCAGCTCAATTTAGGCAGATCAAGATCTTTACATCTGTGCTTTACTCTTGTAAACACTGGCGCTTTTGGCCAGAGAATCCATCAACAACAACAAAAAAAAGGGGAGTCCTTTGTAGGTGCTTTAAATGTTTAATTTCAAAGCAGTCGTGTGTTTTCAATACCTTAATTCTTTTACATTAAATCACATTGGTATGTTTGCTGAAATGGATTTCCCACCAGCCGCTACTGGTTAACAAAACCGTAGAGGTTTCCAGTGAATGATGCTGATTACTCTGTGATATCATGACACAGGCAGGCGCCAACCTGCATCAAACTCATGCCTTGTTTTGACCTCTGACTTTGTCCTCAGAGTTTAACTCTCTCTCTTCCCCTGGCAGTTTGGCAGTTAGCGAGAGCCAAATATTTACAGTGCCTTGTCTGCCATCTAAACACCCTTTCTACATGACATATTTATTCAATTATGCTTCATTTCAGAGACAAAAAAGAGGACTGCAGGTCCCGGCCAAGCTGTGAGCATTTTCCACCAACATCTACAGCTTCAATGGCCTTGATTCAAAACAGACGGAGAGAGACTTTGGATGCATGTATGACATTTGTTAAATACTCTCTAAAACCCCTTTTGACTAGTGAGGGAATCATAAACACTACTTTTGCATGGTTCAAGGTCCAGGTACGCGTCTTGGAGCGACAAAATGGTGAGGTGTTTTTTGGAAACAGGCCTTTGGCTTTACAAAGTGCACTGTAGGAGCTATCAGTGATTACCACAAGGGAGGTATTCTCCAATACACAGCTATAATTCATTTTTACTGAACATTTGTTTTAGCATGCAAACCTCCAGAAGTTCATGAATAGTCAGGTCACAATGTAATGCAGTCAGTGTTCCAACTTACTCCATAGATGAATACAATCGTAGTATAAATCTGCACCCGGTGCCCTAACCTTTACATATTTACAGTCATTATATCTTTTAAATGGCAGCAAATTCATTAGATCACTATGGATGTCCAACTTGACCACCGCTGTCAACTAATCTTTCTTTTTTTTTTTTTCCCCAGCACGCTCACTTCCACAAGAGCTTGAAATACAATACATGTGGTTGCATGGTTCAGTAAATGTGAAATACTGCTTTAGAATATCGCTCTGACGTTTTGGTAGGGAGGCCCTTTAATCAAATTTGTGTCGTAGGACAGACAGAGGGGTTTCATTTCCATATCTGTGCGTCCATCTGTTCATATACAGCGTGTTTGGACGTTCTGAGTGTGACTGGTGGAGGGTTCAGTGTAACATTGCACAGTGATTACAGTGCACATTTGGCTAGAGCTGCCAACTTCAATGCTGGCACGCAACTATAAGTTGATTTTTAAAAGGTGTTAATTTGCCAAAATGCTCTGCAGAAGGGTTCTTTGTGTGTGTGATCCACTAAAGATTACACTGTAAGAAACTGCCACACACATGTTGAATTCAAGTGGGAGAAACCCACCCATTTCTCTGCCTCCTCTCACAAAATGAGGCCTTCCTCATTTCCTTTGTTGCCGATAGACAGCTGCAGGGATGACGTATTTTTGTAGGCCAACCCAGAAGTTAGCAACGGCATGAATTTCTTCGACCGAAAGCCAATGGGATTTCTACAGTGGATTTTGGATTATTGCTGAAAATAAACTCTTTTGGCTAACAACATTTTTTTGTTCAGCAAGATAATCTTCACAAATTATCACCACTTTTATGGTTTTTGAAGCATAAATGCAATCGGTAGAGCTAAAAGGCTAATGGTATACCACAAACACACAACACATTGGACATTAACATCACCAAAAGTGATGAGATTTAGATTTAGTAGAACTAGAATATCTCAAGCTTTTCTAAGCTTGTTTCAGGCATTTAACCTAAAGTCTATTGATTTTTAAGAGAGAACCCAAATGTCCAACAGTATTAACACATCTCTGGGTTTAAAGACTCCTGCACCGCTCGATAAGAACGACAGTAAGTTGACAGACTCATTATCGTACAAATCTGACATGATCATGACATAATTTTGCTCATTGAAGTCAGAGAGATTTGTAAACTCGGAGGCCCAAAGCTGCTGGCATTTGTTATACAATCCACGTGGCCTTGACTGGCACTCTTTAATTTTTCATTTTGTTTCGCTGTCAACATCCTTTCCGTCTCTGTTCCCCTTCTTTCTTTACCTAATTGTTGCTTTTCTTTCTGGGTTTCCCTCAAAGGCACAACATAAACCTTTCATCTGAAATATCACTGTGTCTTGTCGAGGCGGAGTTGGTTTCATGTTGATTTCATGGGGGGGGGGGGTGGTCTACTTGTCTCTCTTCCAAGCATCGAGTGTTTTATTCTCAAGTTTTTAATGCACCATTATTCTTTAACTACTGCTGCTTTCTCACACACTCATACACACATGCCCAGGCCACGGTTATGAGCACGGCTTACACCAGTCCAGAGTGGTCACTGTGTTTCCCATCATTCTCTGCACACACAGATAGTACTAAATGGAAAAGCAAGGTGGTGCATGCGTAACCACAACCAGAATATCTGCTGCACCGCTTTAGGATACCCACCGTCCGTCCACATCACAGCAACCACTGATTTCTGAGCTCTGTAATCACCATACACAGGACTATTTTCATGCAATCTGACTATGGATGAGACAGTGAATGGCCAGGAATAGTGAATGTCTCCATGGAGAGGGTGGAAGTTTCTTGTGAGGAATAATAAACAGAGTTAGATTGAGATTAAATGTGACGGTCTAAATGGAGCAGCAGTGTCTGTCTGTCTGTGGATGTTTTGGGTTTTTTTTCTTAAGAGGATACAAGGATGTTTCATTCTGGGACAAACAACAAATAAAAATTCATCCCCCAAACTTTTTCACCTCCGTTTATGGATGTTTAAATGATGATTTAATTAGTTGGGTGTAATTATAAACTGACACAGCCATAATTGTTTATACTCCATCAAGCACACATGTGTGTTGGCGAACCACATGATTATCTCAAGTCCTCTAAGCTTTGAATTCATTGCAGAGTCTGCGGTCGTAACTATCATGAAAGTGAGCTTAACCCAACAGTTTGCTCCTTTTAAAGAATGAAAATATGAAAACTCAGTCCGTCTATAACACTTCATCATATTTATTAAATGTGACTCACAGTGAATGGCAAAGAGATCAGAAGCCACATGTGCATGGCATTGAAATATATAGATGTCATGTGGGCCATCTTTCTGGGAAATAGCAGAAATGAATACTTGATTTAGAATCTTGAAGAAAGCTATGTTGTCATTCGCATTATGGAAGTAGTTGACAAACCAAGTATTACTCTGTTCTGAAATTAGTCACGTTACCTGAGTTTCCATCCATCCATCCATCCATTTTCTTCCGCTTATCCTGGGGGTCACTGGGGTGGGGGGGCTGGAGCCTATCCCTGCAGCTTTCGGGCGCGAAGCAGGGTTCACCCTAGACGGGTCACCAGTCCATCACAGGGCCAACACATAGAGACAGAAAACCATTCACACTCACAGTCACACCTACAGTCAATTTAGAGAATCAATCAGCCTCGTCCCCTCTTGATGTCTTTGGACTGTGGGAGGAAGCCGGAGTACCAGAGAGAACCCACACAGGAACAGGGAGAACATGGAGACTCACACAGAAAGATCAAAGTCAAATCTGACTTGAACTTGCTAGAAAAGACTTGTGAGCTTCTTTACAAAATAGATATCAGAACATGTATTCAAACAAAGAAGCTCAGTAAAGATTTAAACTGGATTTAAGCCTCAAAATCCTTTAATACTGCAACATCTTGGTTACAGTTTCACTTTTTAGTGAAAAGGACACGCATCTTTTTCTACTTTTGCCTGGAATGTCTTCTGAAATTATGAACCACATGATAGATACGTGAAGTATGTTTTTTTTCTTACTCTCAACTATGTATGAATTTGTGTCAGACTTCATTTACAAAATAAATCCTGAGCTCTAGTAAACTCAGAAGGCCTGTATGCAGATGGTATGTAAATCACGCAGAACAGAAAGAATCTGCTCCGGCTCCATAAATGATAGCAGCGTAAATTACCGAAGAATAACATCACCGCATAATGCATCATCTCAGCAGCAATCAGTGTTGAAAGAGTCAATACATAAAGTTGAACTCATGAGGTCATCGACAGGGTTTGTTTTTGTTACATCCAAAGACAAATCCAATACTTGGATGCACAAAAGAAACAAATCAAAGCTCAGTTCTTATTTATTATCTTTTGGAATCAAAATTGGGACTCGACTTTAAAGCATCATTCCCTGAAAAAAAAAAAAAAAGAAAGATAAACTTAAAATAACTTTTTGTCCTTTTCACAGCTCCCTCTGATTGTTACTGGCGTAGGCGATTTCTCAATGCAACAATATGCTTTATGCCATTTCCCAGCAGCCTCTAATCACCCCTGAAGCTGAGCAGCGACACACTCATTCACCTGCAGTCCAACTGGCTAATTTCCTGCACATGATCTGAAAGTTGTGGGGTCCGACAACAAAGACAGGAAAGAGAGTGAACACTTTGATAGTTATGAGCTTATTGTGCTATTCGAGCACTCGATGTGTGCATGTGTGTGTGTGTGTTAAGGGAAATATGGGCGCCATGTGGGGTGGAAGGTGTGAGGGGAAGCCTAACAGGCCTTCTCATGTGTTCACCATTAGATCTACACACACACACACACTCAAAGGGCTTTGATGACTGCATGGGCACCTCCAGGTGTCCAAATGTGACCATAAAAGAAACTGAACACAGGGGTTCTTGTTCAGAGTCATAAAATACCGCAATAATAATTTTACTGTGTATTGTGTCTATCAACTTTAATATATGAAACATTTCCACGTCAAAAGCGAAGCTTGTTTTCATGTTTTTATGCCACCGCTGATGATTGTGAACCAATAAAGATATCAGGGACTGTGATTTTTATGACATCCTTCATATGAGTTGAAGTTCCTCTTGTTCTTTCTTTCATTCTGTCTATTTGTCACACTACAGAGGATGCCAGCATTGTTCAGTTCTGGTTAATGCTTAAGGTCTGTTGCCCTCTGATGTGGTGATATTGACTGTGTTGCAAAGGATGATTGGAGACAGAGGGAGTGTGGGGGGGGGGGGCAAAAGAGGATTTCAGGCAAGTAAACAGTGAGTACTTCCATCTGAAATGTACCAAAAACACTGGCCGGGTGTGCAGTCCTGTGTATTTTGTGTGTATGCGGCAACGTTAATGGATGCCGTTTATTTGGATACAGTTTCTCATTTCTGTTACATATCTGTTAATGTAAGCGTGTAATTTGGAGTTGATTCAGAAGAGGGGGGAAGAAAAAAATGAAACCCTTCGGGACATTGTGATCCGTCCCAGGCTACAGGGAAGATTTGCTTGCTTCAGTCATATTAACTCGCAGGTGGTTTGGATTTTTGTGACAGTATCATTTTCAGATTCTTGTCCTCTTCAACCCTGCGCATGGACCCCCCTCATGTCCCTACTTACCCTCTCCAAACTCTTGTTTTTCTCCATTTCTTCTCTCTGCTTTCCCCCATGTCTCTGAGGCAGCACCAGAAAGAAGGGGAAACAACATCAACAAATCATTACTACACAATTTTTAATGCCCTTTTAATTAGCGTAAACCAACTATGTTTGTATTGATGACACATTTACAGACAATACCAGCATAAAATCTTTGAGGTCAGAACTCCCTAATCCCCTTGGATTGTTTTAAGATCTAAATCAATCCTCCATGGAGAAGCCTTCGCTTGACTGATGTGCGTTTTCCCGTCATGCAAAGACAAAACTGTCAAACAGAAGAAATAGAGGCTCGTTTTGGAAATCTTAAATTGCCATTTAAGGAAAATGTGGCCACAATTTTATGCAACACTTACGGGCAGTCACTGCTGTGGGACAGAAGCTGCAAATCATCCACACTGCAGCGCTTTATTCACACTGTCTAAAAAGAATGGACGGAAACATGCTGACAATTATCCAATGTACTGATTGTTTCGAGGTGCTCAAAGCGTCAACTTTGAGAGTACCTAAATGTGTATTTTATACTGCTAAATCCTAAAACTGCTGGAGAAACTTCTTTCCTGATTTTGCCCAGGAAAAGGTGCGGTGATTGTTTTCATTCTTAACAATTCCAGTATACATAACCTTATTTACAACACAGGTAAATAAATATAATGACTGTGTTCTGGTTTGGACAAAGTAAGAGGATATTTGAGAAAGCAGGGTGGTTGTGAAGCCTGACAGTCGAGATTTCTTTGTCAGTCAGTCAACAAATACAAAGATTTGAGCCATGTGTTAATGTGCATTTTCGGGAAATGATGATTCTTCTGCTTTTCATTTCATTGATTGACACAATAGGGTCTTTCAAGAGGAGACAACAATGAGGACATTTTTTATGATATCATTGTCATAAAACTAAAATAATGACTGGAGACACTTTTGAGGGATTAAAAAAAGACAAACAACCAGTTAATCGGCGACAAAAATTGGTGCAGTGCTTGTTTTTTTTGGTGACTGATTAGGATTTGGTGAGCTGCGGTTCAGGTAAGTCTCCAGGACATGAATGTAGGTGTGTGTAAATCCCCCACCAGTGTCTTGCAGCTGGTCTTCTAACTGTCCCCTCATGCTGGAGCAGGATCAATAGGACTGTAAATGGTTTAGCATTGGCGCTGCAGGCGGCATGTAATATTGAAACACAACCTGGATGTGGTAGGGACCGTGTGTGTGTGTGTGTGTGTGTGTGTGTGTGTGTGTGTGTGTGTGTGTGTGTGTGTGTGTGTGTGTGTGTGTGTGTGTGTAGGCACAATGCCTGCTTTCCATTAAACAGCAGAAAAGAAAGTGTTACAGGCTATAATTTACAAAATCTGTGTTTAGAATATGTTCTTTGTTCTTGTGTAGCACGTGTTGGCTGCTTGGTGCAGCCTTTTTCTTAAAATACAGAGGGAAGGAACAGCCCTCATCAAAGCTCAACTACTGTTTGAAACCGTTGCTGCCTGCTAAACTTACACTCTGGAATATTTCAAAGGTCACATCTATTACCTCCACTGCAAAATCACATAAACACAGTGATGCACAGAAATAAATCCAGACTATGAAACAATCGTTACGGGGCAAGCTTCAGCTCAGGGTAATCTTAGCATGTGACAACATTTATGCAGAATAAAAAACATTTGTCAAAACAGCTCTGGAACACACGCTGCATTTCTTTAAGAAATTTTGCATCATTTGTCTCAAATTCATCGAAACCAGTATGCAAGATCACAAGCAGGGTCACCGAGTGGAAGAAAATATTTCAGCAGGGTTGTCGATGACATATTGTCCATAAATCTCAGAGAACAATAGCCTTCTGCTCCTTGCTGTCAGGGACCAGAGGGTACTTGGCTCCAAAAACTTCATGGCTTTTCTTTTTTTTATATGTATATACAAAGATTGGGAATAACGATTTTAGGAAACCATAACCATTGTGCAGCAGAGGGAATGGAAAAACCACTGGCATAAAATGCTTTTCTATTGTGGCTAAACTGACGTTCCCTTCCCCTTTTGCACATTCTGGCATGATAAAGAGATTCAGTGATTAGAGGCACTGGTGCATGTTCACTTGGAATATGATAGTTTAGGCTTGTTTCAGAGTCTCTGCCCTCTAAATGAGGATGTGCGTGTTGCTGTAATGTCAACATTCTGCACATTCTAGCCCCTCCCTGTCTACTGTTTTAGTACAAAGCAACCAAATGATAGGAGGCTGATCATGCAATAATCAATAAGGTCAAATGAGAGTTAACCACCCTGTATCACTGGTAAACCTCACAGTCAGCAGCATTCAACCTGTATCTCAATAACTCATCTGGTACTGGTAAAATGAACCCACCACCAGATAATCTGGGTCACGGAAGGTTCAGTGGGAACCAGCAAAAACTGTCAAGAAGCCAGCTTTGTTTCCATCATTCCACTGTAATGGATGGACCCCCCAACATGCACCCACGCATGTTAATCTACTTTTTGATTGAACTCTCTTGGCTTTATGCAACAATGTAATTTCCATTTAAAAATGAGCGCTGTGGAGGAAAAGAATAAAAAATGTCCTGCTTAAGCACCTGGTTGTACCTCCTGCTGTGGAAGTTAGCATGTTACAGCTGAACTCCAGGAAACATCTTGGCAGAGTTTGTACATTTCCAGGTGCAGGAAAGTCAGACAACCCCCATGTAGGGATAGAAAGAAATATATTGTCCTCAAATATTACATTCAGGGCGAAGAGAAGAAGTAAGGACAAAATAAGAAAAAGACTGAGAGAGTACATCTGTTTGCATGTGAACTGGAAATCGTGTGTGTGCGCGTGTGCGTGTGCGTGTGTGTGTGTGTGTGTGTGTGTGTGTGTGTGTGCGTGTGCGTGTGTGTGTGTGTGAGTGTGTGTGTGTATGTGTGCACGTGTCCATATTGGTTTGTTTGCATGTAAGGCTGCGTGTGCTTGCAGAATGTTTTTGAAACTGTTGTCTGACCGACCTGGAGCTGAGAGACCGGCGCTGACTACTGACTTTGTTTGTCTTTTTAGTAAAATGCAAAATGAATAATTGATGGTTCAAGTTGTTTTGCAACTTCCCTGCCAAGTGGTGTGCATTTTTTTTTAAAAAAAGAAGAAGAAGAAAAAACATCATGCAGTGTTAAACAATGCTGAGCAAAGCAAAGCAAGACTCCATTATCATTTTAAGAGATGCTAGTTGTAATTATTAGATTGTTGGAGTCATGATATTCTCAGTCATGCTCGGTTCACTCCTGTTCCTAAATCCAGATTTGGATTCAACAGACATTTTTTTTTTGTACAAATAATCTCAGTTCACTCTGCCTTTAGATGCACGTTTCACATACAAATCAGAATATCATCACGATGAAAATGTGCCATCAACTCTACTATAGTTTTGTGTAAATACAGGCGTATTCTATTTTTTAGCACTGAGCATTGGCCCAAATGTGATCTAACTAATTGATATCATTTATGTTTAGAATCTCTGAAGTGAGGAAAGCAGGGGATACCGTGCGATCACAGCAAATAATAACAGGCAGATTATCATGGGGTGATAACTTGAACGTTGCCTCATGATAATCTGCCTGTTAGATTATCATGAGGCAATTTGAGCAGCTTTATTCAAGGTTAAAGTTCACGTTAGTGTTTGTTTGGTCAAATTAATTTGAAATGATTAGAAATCTGAGAGTCTTGGCTCTTGGTTTAGGTTAAGGATGTTTTTTAATTACTCATTCATACAAATAATATATCCAGCAATCCATCGGGAGTTCTTCCCATCGTAGCCAAACTCATTTCTGAGGAAAGATGACTCAACTTTTGCAAAAAGTGAGCCACCCTTTCCTGAAAGAGTCTCCTGGAACCTGTCTGAGGCAATCCTGCTCTTCTCAATGGTTATCCAAAACTATTCTCCACAGCTGCTGACCTTCCAGTCCCTTCTAGTCCCACAATACCCATCTACAGCTTTGGGAGACCCATGGGCCAAATAGTCACAGAAATCCCTCTGACCTCTGCTCTGAACAACTCCCTCCACATTGAAGGCTTTGAACATGGTCCATTTCAAGTCCCCAACCTTCCCTGGTATGCAGGAAAAATTTCTCCAGAAGCAGTAGTCTTCAGCTAATCTCGGTTCGTGTCCTCTCTGCACCGAAGTGTCAAAGTATCACAGATCTGATGATATGACTACAAACCTTCTGCCTGATTTGAAGCCATGCAGAGTTTTGCTTTTGGAACTTTGTGCTAAGCAGGGATTGGCCGTAGCAAAATAATGCTTGAGTCCAGATCACTGCCCTTCCAGGTTTCACCATAATTACCCACATGTACACTAAAGTCCACCCCCCCCCCCCCCCCCCAAGCGAGACTATGAAGTCACCATAGCGGTTCGCCATCCAGAACACCACCAGGGATTCTGAGAAGGAGCTACCCTGGACAAATCAGCAAGAAAAACAGAGTCCTCAAGCAATCCTGGAGCCAATGCTGAGCATGAAAGCAATATCTACTATATTTATTCTGTATATCCAGGAGCTGGTACAACTCCACCATCTGTACCAGCTCCAACCCTGCCAGACAGGGGATATTTCACACCAGCACGCCTGATATTACTCACACAGTTGACAACAGTCACTGGCAGACATGAGATCGATGTTTGAAGTGGGCAGAAATAATTATTAACAGCTGGAAAAGGAAACCCCTGAAAAGAGGATCAGGGCAAAACATCCCTCAGGAAACTATCTGAGTCTTGAGATTTTCCTGCAGCAAGGAAACCTCCAGTACAAGAATTTCAGAAAAAGAAAGTCTTTATTGTCATTGTACATACAACAACTGCGTTCTTGTCCTGCATAGAACCTTTCCTCTGTGGACCAGAAGCAGCCATCTCCAGTGCCTGAGGATCAGAGGAGGATCAATGGAATGGAGAGGACAGAGAAGGAGGAGCTCCTTAGACAACACATTTATCATCATATCTCTTTATTCACTTACCCTCAACCCCAAACATCTACTGCTTGGACCAGATCAGTAGACTTTGTCTCCCATTTTGGATTCATGAAATTTAGCTGACAAAACACACTCCATCTCAAAGTATAACATGGTCCAGATGTATCATTTGACTTCAGTGTTGCTCATTGAGGGATTTGCAAATTCAGACAAAAGCAAAACAATAATATCTAAACGGTCCGTGGTGGGGGGAATTTTTGTGTTGCAGTTGTTTACCGTGTTGACACAAGATCGAGTTTTTGTAATGGATTGCGAGCCTGGAAAAGCTCCATTTGGTGTCTCTTATTGCACAATGATTTATTATGTACCTGAATGTCAGCATGATTAAAATGTAAAATACAAAGTAATAGAAATGTATTAATAGAGGTATGGGCTAAATGGCTAAATAGAGACTAGATGTGCAGGACTTGAACTTGAATTTAGGGCAGCATAGCTCAGGAGTTAGAATGGCTGCCAAGTAATTGAAAGGTTGCTGGTTCAATTCCTGCACCCTCTGAAGACTGTGTTGAGGAATCCTTACAAGATACTGTAATAATGCACTGAGTGGCCAAAAAAAAGGTGCAAAAGCGCTATATAAATTGAATACTTCTGCAAAAACAACACTTTCAAGCTGTAAAACATTTGCATATGTTTTTATACTGATTTTGAGCCTTTTTGGTGATAATATCCGCTTTTCTGAAACCTGACGCTTGCTGAAGTTTTTCTAATGCAAACTGAAATGAAAATTCTTATTAACAGAGCAGTAAAAACCAGACGTAGCCAAGTGCGGGTTGTAAAAATGAGCTCATAGCAAAGCACAGAAGCAAGGGTTGGCTATGAGAAAATCAGATAAATACAGATGTGAATGTTTGCACCCAGATCCCCGCAGTGTGCTAGCTTACTGTTTGCAACTGTGGCTGAACTGAGTGTTCACTCTGTGGGTTCTTTTGTGAGTGGAACTGGAGATTTTCATATTTTGTTTTCTCCCACGTTTTTTGCTCATGCCTGTGCAAACACCGGTCAAATGCAATTAGTGTGAACCCACTCAAGACACACAATGCTAATATACCCAAAGAGACCATAAAACCTTCGAAGAAAAAACAGATTGGAGGTAAGAAAAGATTGTGAAGATGTTAAAGATGCAAAGAGTTAACAGCACAACAGTGTCAGAAAGCTCTATGATAGTCACTCAAAAATACAGGCACTATAGATGACGGTCAGACGAGCTCTCCTCTTTCCATCCGTCTGATTATCTAGTCCTGACATCTCCTGTCAGGGCAGAAGGCTGATTAGTGAGGTGCACTCAAGCAGAACCAGTGTATTGTATTGATTGTCACAGTGACCTTTTCTTCGCCATTCTTCTAGAGATAGATTGAGGGGGGGGGCGTCCTTTAAGGCTCTGAATCACACGTAACTGATGTGGCTGACGACAGGAACACTGCTCTGCAATAACGGCAATCATCGCTTTCACGCTCTAAATTGTAATCAGTGGCTTCAGCGAGGTGGCATTTCCTTACAATAACATTCACCTCAGCCTCTCTAAGTAGGGCAGAGATGATAAACTCTGCCATCCAGCATATAAATGGCTGTTGATGATCATGAGGAGAATTGCAGTGAATCAAGCTTTAAAACTGAAGGCTTTTGTAACAGAGAATAATCCAGATTATATCCGTTTTTTTTGGACTGTTTTTTATTCTCTGAGAACTAAGAGTAGCACAGTACTGTGACTTATGTAGCCACCTGGGTGTAGAGTTTCTTACGCATCCATCCATCTTCAACTTCTCCAAATTTTGGGCAGTGGGTTTGCTTTATCAGATCTTAAAAAGTAATGTATCAAAGCGGAACTCTTGAAAATCCTTATATCTACTTGGAAATAGCTGTAGCTAATCTAAAACAAGCAAATCTAAACCAAGCCTAATGAAAACATAAGCGCCAAAACCAGGCACACAATTAAGTCAGGACTAGTGGTGAAGTTTTCAGATTGCAACATCACATCTCACTCTTCCCTCAAGAGAATCCACATTGGCCTGTAGGGCAATTCATGCCTGTGCACTACATTTTTAGAGACATTTCTTTGTTTATGTAAAACCTTGGTGAAAAACACAGCAGAGCACTTCTTTGTTCAGAGAGAGAGAGAGCGGCTTAAGTAGGTCAGGACTTGAAAAAAAAATCTTGAGTTGAAAAACTGAAATAAAGAAATGGTATGGAGAAAAGGTGCTAGTTTGTCTATTCAGGGCCACCTTACATGTAAATGCAATATGGCAGCTAATGTGGAAGACAACCTGGTACCTATCAGAGGACCCAACTCCTTAGAGTGTTTAATACTTGAAAATATGTGACAAAAAGTAACAGAATACCAAAGAAAGGATATGAATTGTTCCTGAGGCTGAATCTTACCACTGTGTAGTAGCCTAGATTGCTATAGTATGCAGTGTGACGGTGCTTCAGAGGGCTGTGGCCACGTTGGTGTGTCTTAGTGAGTGAGGAGTACGACAGTCATAAAATAGATATGCAGCTCAGGGGAGCTTACACTGTAAACTCATCTAAACATGGTTGGTAACGCATGGTAGAGACCAGACAGGAACAGGGGATGGTGGTTGGGTCATGTGCAAATAATGGTGGCGGCAGATCTATATTTTAAAAAAGATCATAAAAAAAGAGTGAATTCTCTTAAGTGAGCCGCCCAAGAAAAAAGGAAGATGTGGGAAAAGGAGGTAGGAGGATCAGCGAGGGAATTTAGGGAATAGACATTATTGGCAGCCAAAAACAGGGAAAAGAGATCTGCGGAAGGAGTGGGTAACCATTTGAAGCCATGAGCTCCAGATGTGACGGAGACAGGTAGGGAAATGTGCATCTCTGTCACTTTAACAGATAAAGAGCAGCATTCATGCAATAGGGATTGTGGGAAAGATGAAAATCCCAGAAATAATATGAAGATTGCTCTACAGCAACCTCTGTCAAGAGATTATAACCTTCAACAGAAAAATCACAGCAGGGAACGGTGGTAATTACGGGTAAGAAAGAAGCTCCTGGCTCTTCATGCGAACACACACAACCTACAAGAGCATCAAATGAGGAGAGCATCAGCAGTAAAGGCTTTAAAGCTGGCTCTGATCTAGAGAAGATGCTGTCTTGAAAACTGTGTTTAGCAATTGATATGATGCTTCTAAAATGGTGGAAAATAGCTTTAATGAAACAACTATTGCGGTAAGCAAAGGGTAAGAAAGGAAAGTACACCCTCATCGCTTTGGAGCTCATTTCTGCAAGTAAAACATGAAAGAAAGAAAGAAAGAAAGAAAGAAAGAAAGAAAGAAAGAAAGAAAGAAAGAAAGAAAGAAACTAGGATAAAACTTAACCTTGACCGTTTAAAGGTTTTGAGATTTAAAGAAATCACAATTACGAGATTTCAAAATCAGCAGATCAGATTTCGCGACCGAGAGAAAGGGATAATCACTCAATAAAAGTCGTAATTTAGAGATTAAAAGGTGGACTGACAAGACAAAAAGTCATAATTATTCTTTTTTTTTTATTGTGAATGACAACACACATGCGGCGGATCGTGGTGTGATGCGATTTATCCTCAGACGATCAAATTAATCTAGGCTGGGAGGCCCCTCGGTCACACAAGCCACCTCAAATGGGTTTTATATTATAGAGAATTATCTACTCACAGGGAGCAGGAGGTTGAGATAAAGAGAGGTCTGTTTGCAACTGACTGGATCGACATCAGAGATGATGAGGCTATTGGTGATGTGATGTGGTGTGGTGCAGATGATGGTACTGCTGATTCAGCGAGTGTGGAAACCAGAAACCGGAGACCCTCGATCCTCTCCTGCCTCCACGCTCAGCCCCAGACTCACAAACTTCTCTTTTATCCTCAACAGCCCCAATGCATGCCAGACACATTCAAGCCACCAGTGCAAGACCCCCCCCACCCCCCTGCACCCCACCCACCCACCTCAGCTCCTTAACCCCTGGGAAAACCATCTCCTCACCGCTCACCACACCTCCATCTTTAATTTACCCCAAAACCTCCATGTTTGTTGCCAGGCAAGTTGAGCCCTGGTTGTAAAGCTCCTGTGATTCGCTTATAATTCAAACTCGGAGTCAACATCACCTTAGAATCCACTGGTCAAAATTTGAGGATGGAAATCAAGTAACCACACATTATGATTAGACCTCATTTGGGTTTCCGCGCATGAAGCCAATGCAAACTATCATGCCACGTACAAACTTTAAAAGAGGGAGAAAAAGGAAATTACAAACACTTTCACTGGCATGTTTCTACTTTAACATTGTTCAAAATGCAGAACCCTGGAGTGACCGTAGAGAGGAAAAAAATACACATACATTCACGGAGATAATTTAGCTATTTTGAGGCCATTGGATATGATGTGTTCAAGAACATTAAGGGAACAAGTCATGTGTCGTAGCATCGAAATAATACTTTTCTTATTCTATTTTATGCCCACAAAAGAAATCGCTCTGTAGTGGATCCAGGGTTCCGTATCAAACCTAATTTATGTCTCTCAAGGGGACATTTACATGTTTTCATACCAAACCGAGATCAAACAGACACGCAATATGTCTTTGCTTTATTTTTTTTTACACTTTTCAAATCTTGTCTGTCTTTTATATCCACATGTCATCATGGCTGTACAGATCAAACAATCCAACAACAATCCAATTTGACCAGTCTGAAGTTTAGCTGATAACTCTATAGGTCAAAATCTGGATCCGCGTGAGGGACTCAACATCTCATTCATCAATTTCAAATCGTTTGTGGCGGTCAGATCGCTTTCACACGCCTTTGTTTCTTTCTACACACACCCCAACAGTTCAGTTGAGGCAGCAATGCAATCTGATGGGATCCCCGCCAGGATTTCTGATGTCCATTCATCATCCATAAGACACACATTGGTTGATTCTCACTTTTCTTCCAGAGACAGGGCGAGTCTACCGAAAAAAGAAAAAAGAAAAAGTTCACATACTTGCGTGTACACACAATGACCGTTTTATGTTGAGGACAAAGACAGGAGGTGGGAACTACGGAAAATTCAGCACAGGAAAATCAAATAAGTCTGAGGTGTGAGACAAATGAGAAACTGTCAAGTTGAAGACTAAAGTGTTGGAAGCACTTACATTTTTTTGTAAAACCCAAATTTGTCACCAACATGGTTTCTGTTATGGTGTATGAATTACACAGCAGGGCAACACGGATTTTTATAAGTCAGACTCCTCAAAAAAAGTCTTGTATGAACAGCAATTAAGTGATTATTGCGCTAATTAAATCGAACAGTGACTGTACTGACAACATAATAAAGCTGATGATGGTAGAACATGCTGTCAACATTAGTCCCTTTGTGACCTGAATAAACAGAACATCTACAGAGCAGAGCAGCAGAAACATAGTCTTCCTTTTTTTAAAATTGATTTTACTCACTTAATTTAAAAGGAATTATGTGTGGGGAGACATTTGAGAGTAGAAGAAATTCAGCATAAAACAACATTAATTTAAAAAAAAAATCGACTATCTTAAATTCTTCTTGTTATTTCAGTTCCCTGAAATGATGCCATGCTATCGCCTGCTTCTTCAGTATTCCCATTTGTACAATTTGATGTGTTCCTGTACAGCAGTTCTGCCTCCGCAATGATAACAATGTTCAGGTTTGATTGACAGGGTCAGACAGATGTCACTTTAACCGCGTGTTTGTGTTGGATAGCATGACATTGCGTGGGTTTATCTAATGAAGTGGCACTGGCCTAGTGAGCGTGCAGAGGAAGTGGAAGTATCCGCTGACAATGAAGTACAGCAAGTCTGAACCAAGAGGGACACCTAGTGGTCACTGTAGTAAAAACAATTAAAGTTCTTGGTTTGATTTCTCAACCCTGCAAACCATTTTTCCCCCCCCTAAATCAGACTGGAATCAAATGAAGGATGTGATTTTTTTGAGGCAGCACGGTGGTGCAGTGGTCAGCGCTGTCGCCTCCCAGCAAGAAGGTTCTGGGTTCGAGCCCCGGCTCCAGCATGGGGTCTTTCTGTGTGGAGTCTGCATGTTCTCCCTGTGCCTGTGTGGGTGTATGTATTAACCTCTATATTCCTGTTTGTTGAATCTATGACTGGTATCGTCAAACCCACCATTTGTTGTGTTCATAAACTTCAATTCAACAATGTAACAATACTGATTGTTTGATTTACACCAGTAAAATGTATGAGTTGTACATCAAATTTTACTAACTACGTGTTTTTTTTTCTACTGCTAATATATTTCTTCTAACTCCACATAGAATGTCGCCACTGTTTCTACTTTTTTTTTTTTTTTTTTACCTCTGTTCAAAATAAATCAATGAATTCATCATCTGCAAACTTCAAACAAAGTAACAGGAATTTTTTGTTTGCTTAATACAAAGCTTCACAGTTATTCATGTCGCCTTACCATGCAAATTATTACTTTGAAAGCTAATTCACCATGGAGGGAAAAGTTGAGCACAATGTGGGGGAAAAAATGAGTGAGAATATTTGATTAAATCGCCATTTGTTCCACTTAAGTCCGGTGTTGTTGAACCATAGGGGAAAAAAATCAAGGACACAAACTAGAACCACGCTGAGAACCTTCTTTTTTTTTTGTCTCAATGCCTCCTCAATTTCTGGCATGATGGATTTTATACCATTTTGAGTTTAAAGTGTTTTTATTAAATTCCCATATAATGTTCTTTTTTTATCTTTATATTCCAAAACCAACAGCACACATGATGCCAAAGTCCGTCTAGTCTACTCTAGGTAATAAGAGGGAAGACTTTCCATCAGGACATCATGTCGCTCTCATCTAAAAACAAGTTATTGTTGCAAAGACCCTGCTGCCAACATGTCAGACTCGTTTAAGAGAAAACACATGAATCTTCGGTCACGGCGGTTTAGGATGTCAACAGTATACTTTCTTTTTAAAAGCAAAACAGAAGCTTCCTAATGTTTTGGAACTGATCACAGTGTTATATGATCGCCATTGGATTTGTAAAAACATTCATTTTAATTTAATTTTTTTTAGACAAAGACATTAAACATACATATGGAAAACGGACATTTAAAACAACATCTTTGTAGTCACAGAAATTAGAAACAAATTGCAGTTATACTGATTATTTTCCCTTTGAAACACACACACACACACACACACCCACAAACCAAGAGAACTTAATTCTTCAGTGATTTTGACATTTCACAAATGAAACATTTCTTCACTTAACATTACACAAATGAGTCCATGTGTGTGGTTCTATTTCCCCTTGGACTATTTAAACATTTGAAACAAACAACAACAACAACCTTGTGTCAAGTCCCCTAAACAATGTGTTTTCTTACTGCTTTTAGAGAACTCTGAATATAAATATGTAACCAGAATAAATTACCCTGCTATTATAGTGTATGATGAATATCTAGGAATGCTCACATACAGTTCTTAATGGAAGATCTGTCTGGTTTAACAATCACTTAAAATGTTTCTTTGCAAAAAAAACCCAAACAAAACCAAACAGAATCTGTCAGGCTACAACTTATTGTATCAGTGTAATATTGACCCACACCACCAGCCACTGCAAGAAAAAAAGATGCATTTTTGACCTATATTTTGAACTTTTTTTTAAACTTCAACAGGAAACAAGAGATATTTATGGAGGGGCGACTTTGAAAGACAAAACACACAAAGTGCAGGTGAGGGTTCAGCAGCAAATGTGGCTCAGGAGAGAAGGGGACTGTTGTCGTTCTGGTCTTCAACATGATCCTCCTCTTTGGAAGAAGGCTCTGGTTCCTTGTCCTCTTTAACAACATCCACTCTGATCACACTCACCACTCTGAAGACAGCAGAGGAAAAAAAAAAGGTGTGAGAGAAATGGAAAATGTTTATAGAGTTCCAATATGGCTTCTTTGCAGCTTGCAGAGATTTCAGACAGTTATTTTCACTTATTAGAAGATATTTCAAAGTGTTACAACTGGACATGAACACCGATTCTGAGAGAACATGGATGTGTGTGTTATTAGGGAAACACGCGTGTACCAGTGTCCAAAAAAACAACTGTATAAAATTACAGAGAAAACAGAAGAAAGTCTTTAACAAAAAACACTCTGACCTTGTTAAACTGAGATTCCTGATGCAGCAGCTTTGTTATTCACTGATTGTCCACTTTGCAGCAGAAGAGGACGTGCATGTGACTGCAGGCTGGATTCACTCAAGGAGTTTAATGTTTCACGCTACGCCTGTCACACTGACTCAGCTACTTTGTGAAGTGTGTGAAACAAAACACGTGTAAGAACACAATGTACCGCAGAGGTTGTTTTTTTTTATTAAAGCCTTCCATTTATTTGTGCACCGCAAAGCTTTAATATTGATCAGGTATTAATAGGAATGCATGTTACCATGTGATGAGAGAAACTCTTCACCAAGGAGATGTTTGCGTAATCGTTGCAGAGAGGAACTGAATTATTTCATCTCTGAATTGGGGAACCAACACTGCCACAATGGAAATAAACTGTTCCAGGACCAAGAGTGCAGTTCTGCAGCTGAAGCATTTTTACATCGCATGCACATTCAGTTATGAATAGCTGAGTTCTGCTTATCACCATATATAGACTTTTTTTGTAAATTTAAGGAGGAAAAAAAAACCCTCCACAGGTCAGGTTGGTATAATACTGCTTAGGAAATACAGAAAAAAACCTTTTAAAAAGGTTCAAATTATTGACTAAATGCAGTGGTGCAGTCCTACTGTGTACTATAAACTTACCCCAGGAGAGTCAACGGAATGACACAGAGTCCTGCAGACAACAGGAAGACAAAGCCTGGGAACCATGACACTGTAACAGCATAAATGCTGCTGAAGACTGCAGTTGATATGTTGGTAGTTAAACTATCAAAAAAGGAGAGACACGCAAACAGAGCACCTGCAAAAACATAACCAAGAGACAAGATAGCAGGCGTTAAATACAACAACATCTAAATTCATGTCCCTCTTTGCTCAGGTGAACAAGTGTTTTGCTGTCATGTGCATGAGGAACTTGCTGGGACAGAACCACTTCAGTGGACTCTGACCGTACAAACAGAGTTACGGGCCTGTGGCTCCTGGAGCTCTATAAAGCTACTCACCCTGCTGGGACTTTGGGATGATCTTTGACATCATGGAGCGCAGAACAGGCAAAGGCATGATAGCCAGAAGCATCGGCACCCTCGCTGTGGAAAACAAACGAAGGAAAATGACTCCAAATTCGAATGTATATTTGAGCTATTAAATTAAGTTGTTTAAATACAGGCTACATGACAAACCCGATAAACTGCAGGTGCACAGATATTAAATACATCAATATAACATTGTTTTAGTGTGTCGGTGTGTCTATAGTATATAGATTATTGTATGTAGATTATTGGTATTAGCAGCACATTTTGTGGATGTTTTTCCTCACCTAAAAACATCAGTAGAGTGGTAGTTGAAAAGGCCACCAGGATCATCCCTGCTATGACAGACAGGATCCCCATCAGGATGATGACCAGCTGTGGCACACCACAGTACGTGAATGCCAACACGCCCACAAAACTGATGAGGAATACAGTGGTGGACAGCGCTGAGCCATAACCAATCAGAATCTCAGTCCAGCACAGTGGTTCATTGAGCTCGTATAGGGTCATCAATGAGACCCCGCCAATGTAAGTGAAGGAAAAGCTGAGGAAGATGAGTAAAAGGAGGACTAAAGTCATTTTATAGCTGCGGTTAGCCCCTGAAAACATCTGGTAGACCCCATACACCATCTGTCTGGTGGCTGAGCGCTGCGGTGACGCATTCAGAGACACAGCATCAGTCGGGGTCTCCTTTACGGTCTCCTCTAGGATGAATATGGCATAGAATAAAGTCAAACACTGACACAAGGCAGAGGTCAGGAAAGGCCAGTTGAAACCTGTAGCTCTCAGGAAGTAGCCTGTCGATATGGCAGCCACACCAGACAACAGTCCAATCATCATATCCAGTCCAGCCATCCGCAGCGTTTTCTGACGGCCATCTTCACACAAGTCTGCTACATAGGCGAAACAACCCCCGAGAAACGTGCCCAGGCCCCCGAAAAAAGAACTAAGAATGGAGGATCCGATCAGCAAGAAAATGTTTAGCTCAAAGAAGGACACTGTCAGGAAGGACAGGGTGTAGATCAGCGTCCCAATCAGAGGTAAGATGATGGTGATCTTGCGTCCTCCTCTGTCGCTATAGGCCACCAGCATGAGAGTGACAAGCAAAGAGGGGATGGTAGAGAACACCTCAGTGTACAGAGAGAAGAGCGACGCCTGCCTCTGCACCTCCTGGAAACACAGAGAGGATAAGTCATCATGAAAAATAAAACATGAGAAGTTGTTCAAGTGGCAATTAATAGAAAAAGGGTTCAAGCTCAAAAAGAGAAGTGAAAACAACTGGGGGGACCTGCATTGTTTTGTTTTTCCCCCAACCACCATCCACCTGTTGTGCTCATGAAAGTATTTTGCTCATGATGAAGCAAACGTCAAATATGAAAAAATGTTTGTAAAATACATTTCACTGCTGGCTTGATTCTTTAAAAAAAAATCTTACCTTTGTTCCGACTGTGCTTGCAGATCTTTTGAGGCAAAACAGCTTTTTTTTTTTTAGCTCAGTTGTGTCAACATCTGCTTAGTCATTATAATAAATGTCTTCATAGATCCCTTGTTTATTTTCATACTTTTACTAAAGCATACAACCCTGCTTGCTCACCCTGTTATTTTCCTTATCAGCTCCTGATTTCATTTTCATGTGAATATTCTCCCAAAATATTGTCATAAATAACAGCTACATTTGATTGAGAAACCAATAGCAGGTTTGCTATATGAAACCGATACGTAAGGAGATCAGTGGTGAAAAAAGGGAAATAACACACATTGTCATACATATTGAGGTTTTTAGAAATCACTCTCCCTCACAGCCAGTAGTTTACAACTCACCTCAAAGTGGCTTGATTGGTTGCTGCTGCTGCTGTTTGTTGGAGCACATCTGGATGTATTGTCAGATATAGGATAGGTGCTGTTGGTCAGCTCCTGCCAGAGTCTTCGGTAAACATACTGCTGCACCAGTGGATAGATGAGAAAACTGGAGAAGGCGTACAAGGCAACCACAGGCTCCACAAGAAAGAGACCCTTCATCTTCAAGTTCTCCCTTGAAGGAACAAGATATTGATCAAATACACTAGAAAGTCCACATAAATGTGTACATTTCATCTGATGCGTAGAAATCCAGCAATTTGACACTCACCGGTCGCTTAATGGGACCACAGTGTTCCTTATCATGGGAATGTTCATAACAGGTTCGAACGTAAGGTATAAATCACGTGTTCGTTTATTTTTGTTTCCTCTAAACAGATTTCGCACTTCATCATCGATTTAAATTTATCTGACAGCTTGGAACCAAACAAATAGATGATGACCCCGCAGTTGCAGCTTCGCACGTGAACAACATGGTACTGATATGAATTGGGACAGTGACAACTTACCTTTTCGTTATTTTCTTCTTAAGTTGTCTCTGGCATGCAGTTTAAAGACTACTCTTAGACTGTTGTTCGGTCCATGTTAAAGTAAAACACAAAAACACATTTAACATGCTTCTCTGCTGATAATTTTCTCTGGAATGTCGGGTGTTATTATGAAACGCTGAAGCCCCACCTACACCCTACACGATTGGACAGCGACCCTGCAAAGCCGTGTCTATTCGATAGAATGAGCTGTCAATCATTGGACGAGAACATTTTGTGCCTTTCTTGCAGTTATTATATCATAATTTGTGTATCGTCGATGCATATTTCTGCGTTTACTCCATATAATTACAGATTGTTTTGTCTAAGATATATATTATTTTCTACTTTAAAATCATACGTAGCAAGTTGTTTTTAATCTGTTAGGGGAACGCAATGTAGGTGTGCTTAGCCTCGGAATGTACCATTCTGTCCTCACACCGGGAAGGATTTTGTTGTGACAGCGGAGTTACTACCCGGCGGTGAGAGACGGTAAGGCGTAATTTACTGTTCTTTATCTGTGTATTTAAAATAGATTTTACCAGTGACAGATTGAGTTTGGATTCCAATCCGTCTGCTTATATATTTATCTCAAATAACCAGCTCGCTCAAATGTTTTAGTGCTTAAGTTCAACCTTTCGGACGTGCAGGTACAACCATCTAAATATGCTAACGAAACATAGGTATTTCAGTGATTAAGCTAGCTAGCCAATTTAGCTAAGGCTACAAGCTAGCCCTGGGTGAAATGCAGCCAACCAGTTGATCATACTCTGTCGTTATATTTTCCTCTGGCATATATTAGAATTTGTTTTAATCACATCCAATCAGAGCGTTAGGCTAGCTGATGGGTTAACGTTAGCGTTAGCTTCGCCCGCTGCAGTTGCCTCACGAAGTCGTGACTGTCTGTGTCAGGATGGATGATATTTCAGTCCCCCGGCCTTACGTTATCGTTCCCAGTGCCGCGGTCTCTGCATCGCGAATAATCTCGAGATACCTGCGAAAATCCGCTTAAAGTAAAATTAGTGAATATTATGTTTGGGTCTATGTCAGTGATAAATAGGTTTCTCAAGTTGATAAACTGGATCTTGTAATGTGTGTCCCTATTGCGAAATGATAAAAACGGATTTTCTCAATTAGTGTGGGATTCATTAGCAGTTCCAAAATACAACCCAAAGGTTGCATTATCCCCTGAGTTGGGATGCAATTAATAATGGGTTTGCGACGTCCTCATACGTGCTTCTCTCGCGATATGATTCGCTGAGTGTTGTGATCACGTCAGGTCGCTTCACCATTTGTAATAACACAGCATTTTATACTGTATTAGCAATGAAAATGCAGATGTTTTGTCTGAATGTTAATGTGTCATATACACATTGTGTCTGGTTTCCAGATCCTAACATAGGCCATTTTATCTTGGATCAACAATGGCCTTCAGCAAAGGTTACCGTATTTACCACAAGCTGGACCCACCTCCCTACAGTGTAATAGTGGAAACAAGGACCAGGGAAGAGTGCCTCATGTTTGAATCAGGAGCTGTGGCTGTTCTGTGTAAGCATAATATTTAATTTTACAAGAGTAATGTATGATGTAAATTTTAGGAAAATGACCACTACTGTTCTCACGTTTTGTTGTGCTTGATTTTCTTTTAGCGGCTGCAGAGAAGGAGGCTATCAAAAGCACATACACAAAGATTGTTGATGCCTATGGCATCCTGGGTGTCCTCCGTCTGAACCTGGGTAAGCTACCCCAATTTCCTTTCTTCTAAGTGGTTCTTGTTTTATATGTTTCCTGTATCCCATCAAGGTTCTGTTCTCCAGTATCGTGCTTGAGTGTTCCCTGGCCCTGTTGCTGCTTACTTTAAGCTGCTTCTCCTGTCCTCCACATGACCTTGAAGGCTCTTGTTATCACAACAAGGAGAAAGCTGTGTAGAAGATTAAAGCTCATTCTTAGAGATGGCAGAGATTTTGCTGTCTAGTGATTTTGTATAAACTAGTGTTTATACAAAATTTTATCAACCAGTATTTATTCAGTTCTTTCTATACAATCCACTGCATTTGTCTTGTTTGTTATTCCTAAGTCCCTCTCTTTCTCAGCATAGTTCACTTTTATCTCTGCAGGGGACTCCATGCTGCACAGTCTGGTGGTTGTGACAGGATGCAGCTCTGTGGGTAAGGTGCAGGAATCTGAGGTTTTCAGGGTCACACAGACAGACTTTATATCCCTGAAGAATGACCCAGGTGATGAGGACCGGATCTCTGAAGTGCGAAAGGTCCTGAATTCGGGACACTTCTACTTTGCCTGGTCTTCCTCTGGACTCAGCATGGACTTGAGCCTCAATGCGCATCGTAGGATCCTCGAAGACACAACAGATAACCGCTTCTTTTGGTAGGAACATGAAATGTTAACTACTCATGACTTGAATGGTGACTAATAGACAAGCTTTAAAAATCTCTGAAACAAACAGATACAAATTGCACATCACATGCTCAGTGATCGGCAGTCTCACTTTTCCTGAATGTGTGATTTTAGGGCTGTGAGATTCACTCCTCTTGCTGAGTTTGGTGGTGTGTTTACTGTGGTGTCTGTTGTTGGGAATCAACAGGAACCAGTCTCTGCACCTGCACCTGAAGCACTATGGAGTGAACTGTGACGACTGGCTGTTGAGGCTGATGTGTGGAGGTGTGGAGATCAGGACCATTTATGCAGGACACAAACAGGCCAAGGCCTGTATCTTCTCCCGCCTCAGCTCAGAGAGAGCAGGCACACGATTCAACGTCCGTGGAACAAATGATGACGGACAGGTGGCCAACTTTGTGGAAACTGAACAGGTGACTTAAGATGATTGATTATTTATCTGAATCTCCAGTTTTGTTTGTGAGATGTCTCGATTTAATCTTACCAGAAAACAGTTTTATGCACCGGATTCTGTGCTGTTCTGTTGCCTGGTACAAGTCAGAGGAGGGTAAAAAGGCACATGGAGCAGCAGGCAGTGACAAACCTATACAGGTTAATACTGTCTATTTGAACACAGGTTATCTATTGACTATGTGGGGACAAACCTAGCCTTGTAGTGAAGAAATCATATCCAGACCACAATGTTGACATTACAAAGAGAATTTCATCCCCTCGACATGTTACTCACTCCCTGTTGCTACGATTTCTCATTGCCATTTGTTTTCTTTTATGCAGAGAGGCCAATATTTACAGCCTGCTATTATTTGCTGCCAACTAATTCCTGTAACTGGAAGTAATTTCCTGTCTACATCATACTGTTAAAGAGAAATGAATGTTTTAGTCCCTTCATGCAGTTTTATTTTGATAAAGGCTTTACACTTTTTCCGTTTTTATGCTCCATTTTGATCTTTTCCTTCTTTGTTGTTGTTATTTGTGTGAACGGTGATGTCTGTTTTTAGATTTGAAGATTTCATAAGCCCTTCTCTTATCTCACCTTTTTAAACTTGAAATTACTGTCCTGCTGTGTTTTAACCAAGCTTTTCATGATTGTATCTCTGTTTTCTCTCACTCCAACTTGACGAAAAATGCCTTTCTTTTGCGCAGGTTATTTTCCTGGATGACAGGGTTTCATCCTTCATCCAAATCCGTGGGTCCATTCCTCTTTTCTGGGAACAGCCAGGAATCCAGGTAATGGAGACTAATAAACACAACCCGCTGCAAAATGCTGAACGTGAGGTTTTTATATACTAAATCACATCTATAAAAATCTTACAAAAACCCTCAAGACCTGACCATTTTGTAAATGCTGATATTGATTCTTAGGCTGAAATATAAAATATAAATATATACACTTCATCTGTTGTGTTAACATGGAGCAAAACAAGAAAAAAATGCAAAAATATATTGTATTTTGACATTTGTGTCTGCTAAAAAGAAAAGAAACATCCTCTTGTAATCACGCTGGATATATTTATCCCAGATTTAACCCGTTTCATCCATGCTGTGTTCAGAAAAAGAGCTTTAAGGGTGTTTTGTTGCATCTGAATGAGAATCGGCACCCTAATGGACTGGATGAGAACCCCCATCTGGTATAACCCTTTTTGTGCTTTAGTTTTTGGGGTTGGAGGAGGGGGGGGGGCGTTCCCCTGGTGCTAGCGCTTTTCTTCTGCAGATCATTTTTTCTGTGCAATGTCAAAGGTCAGGGACAAAAACCAAGATTCACCCACCATGAATTTACCTCCAGGTCCCATACTGTCTGTAAAGTTTAATTCTGGAGACATAAAGCAGGAACTAGGATTACCCACTAATTGCCCTCGTCCTGACATTGCACAGACTGGCGGAAAAGGTCAGATATGGGGGAGGTTAATGATAAATACAGTTGTTGGTAAAAGGGCATTTTCCTGTTTTCTTTAGCTCCCAGACATCTTTGGTCAGGTGAGAGCTTCGTCTGAAAACATCCCCAGCCACTTCCCTGTCAGACGGTGTTCCGTCGACAACTGCAGAAGTGTTCATCCTCAATATGGAACACTGAGCTGTTAAAACCCTTCTACAGGGTCCAAACAAAAGGGCCATGGTCCGGGGCTTGTTTTCAGACACAGTTTTAGTCCCCATGCTTTAAAGCGTTGTTCTAGCTCTTAGTTCCCTCTTCCAGTGGTGGCTTGGCAGGCTTACTTTCTCCTTTCCATTCTCTCTCTTTTTCTCATTCCTTGTGCAAGATGGATAGTTTTCAGTTTTGTACAGAAGAGGACTCGCAGATCATAGTATTGGAGTACCTACTAAAACTAGTAGTGAATAACCTTGTCATATGTTACTGTCGTGCCATAAATTCCTGACAGAAAAGACAGAAATCTTGACAGTAATTGTAGGGCAGCCACCTTTTTGGATGAACGTGTCACTGATTAGTGGGAGACAGATTAATCAGGCCAATGAATGGCATTTTGAGATAATCTGCTTCGGCCAATGCCTGCGCACATGAGGCCGTTTAAAAAAAAAAAAAAGAGTTTGCATTCAAATGTATTTTTTTCATTACTTAATTAGAAATCAATTTGAAACATGAGACTGGCATAATATAACCATGCATATTTGATTGTAATGTGCATGAAGTAATGGAATTATTCATAACTATGTTTTGTTGTTTTACTTTCATGTTTTTAGATTTTTTTTTTAGTTCAGAAGTTCAGTAATTTTGTTTCTTATTATTATATTATTGTTGTATTTTGTCAAATGCAATAAAAACCCCAAACAAAAACAGCATGACATCAGCATTACGTATCGACATCGGATAACATTCATGTACAAACTAGTGACAGATTAAAGGAAAAACATGGGAGGGGTCCCTTCTTGGATGACGATCCCTCCATCCTTTGGGCCACTGGATATTTTGATGAGTATGAAAATAGTACAAATCAAATACTTAGCAGAATGTTAATATACATTTTCTGGTAGTCTCAACACTCTCCACCACCATTGTGATAAAACTAAATGAAAGGATCTCTCTTCAGAAGAGTGTTCATCCCTCTCTGTCTGATCTTCATCGAACACTGAAGCTGTTCTGGCGGCTCATGGATGTCAGACACCTGACTAAAACTCCTTCTCTTTAAAGAAAAAAATGACATACATTTGCAGGTTGCAGCTTGTCAGTTCTAAGCTTTTTCATGTTATTCCTGGACACAACAAGACTCTATTATCTCAATTACAACAACTTTTCAGACAGAACAAGAGGTTGATAAATGAATACAATTTTCACATTAATTGGTAATGAAAATAGTCGTTGCTCCCGTAGTAAAGTGAACTGGTATGACTTGAGATTTTGGGTAACCTGAGACCTGTTTGAGCTTTTGGTCTGAGGTGTACGATTGTAACTCAAGCCATGTCAGGAAGTTATGAAATATGCATGGCACAGACCTGCACAACTGTGGAGAGGGGAGGCAGGGACAAAATGGCAGCAGCATGGAACAAAATGAGCAAAGTTGCCAAATCCAAGCCTATCTAAAACAGATTTTTTTTTTGGGGGGGGGGTGGTATTGAAGGAAAAGATCAATAGGAGCACAGGAACAAAGCATTTTTTAATCATGAGTGATGGGTTTTGTGTATGATGGAGCAAGAGGAAATGAATGGAAGTTGAGAATGTGTCCTAAGGCAGAGAGGAGTATGGAGCAAGTAGGGACCTGCATTGCAGAGTGAGATGGTGTTTGTGCAGCAGCCCCTGAGTTTGTGTCCTTCTAGGCTGTCAGGGTGTGGTCATTTGCTGCCTGTGTCTGGGTTGCTCTTGAGTGTCTTTGGTGACTCAGTCAATACGAGGGTAAAACACTCCCAAATCAGATGCTCAAGGAGAGGTAATGAGACAGGAAAAGATTCAGTTTAAAAGGTCCAATCAAAGTTGTTATACAGTGAGATGTGAAGATGTGCTCATTCTTTATCCCAGTAGGGTCTCCCTGTGCTGCCCCTGTGTTCCTGTTGTCCTGCACCCTTCTTTATTTTCGAAGCCGTTCAGATTTCATCCAGAACTCTATCCCAAGTCCATTTTTCATCATCAGGTTCTCTGGCCATTTTCAATGTGTGTGTGTGTGTGTGTGTGTGTGTGTCTGTTTGTGTGTGTTGGCTCAACTTTCCCTTTTTCATCGTTTCCAAAGGAGGACACTGTGACTCGTGTCTTTTTTGTCTTTTCTGGTTGTGTCGCAGGTTGGCTCTCATCGGGTCAAACTCTCAAGAGGATTTGAGGCAAATGCGCCAGCCTTTGAAAGGTAATTGAAGTGTTATGTGCTGCGAGTACACAACATGGTGTGTGTGAGCTGCTTTGTCTGGCCTCCAACGGATTACTAGTCCTCAGAGGAGGCACCGTAATTCTGTGTGCCACAGTTACTGGACCACAATTAAAAGCTTTCCTGACTCTTGAAGGAGAGATTTTAATTGAAGGGTTTCCTCAGAGGAGCAGGTTATCATCTGCAGCAGGAAGAACACGTTAGAGGTCCTACATTAGTTGTTAAACCCAGTACTGCATATTTTATATTTACTGCTGTCAGTTTCTGCAGTATATATAAAATATTACACTCCTTTTTGATGTGTGATTATTTACAGCTTGTTTAATTGAATGCCTGCACGTGTAAAATCATAAAAATCAACATTTAATTATAAAAATTAGGAAAAGTCATATTTACAGTATTCAGATCCTGAGACTATTCCGTTGAGTCATTTCAAATGCGCTGTCATCGGTTTAGGAGAGTTTAAGCCACGTAGATAATGTCGCTTATCACTGAGCCACACCTTGATAGTCCTGAGCCTGCTTCAACCGTACCAACCGTTTGTCACTGGCCTCGTGGTTTCAGTCTCTTCACATATTGAACTGCTTTCAACGCAACACCTTCCTGGAACACTTAGGACTCAGCATGATGTCAGCTTCCCCTTTGCATCATAGCATCATGAGCTTGTCAAGACAAGCGTATGGACCTCCATGCCACTGGTGTTTTGTAACACATTTTACAGAGTTTTTTCATAGCAGTGCTAGCGGTCTGCTGTGTGTCTCCCCCTTTCACCTCCAGCGTAAAAAAAAAAAAAAGGATTGAACAATGCATTGAAAGACAAATAGGAGTTTAATTCATTACACATGAATATTTCATATTCACACATGTTACTCTGAAGTTTTAAGCCACCACTGAATGTCTTTTTTTTTAACAGATAAGAGAATTTGATGGCTGATGTGTGCTAGAAGGAGAACTTTTCAGATTCATATTTTATGTATCATGTATGAGCTCTTTGTTATATACTCGTCGCTATTTGTAGATTGTGGCAGTTGGCTTTTTTTCTGCACAATTCAATTTAGAATTGATTCAGGAGTTTTCACAATGTCTTGCTGATTGACATGCAAGACAAAAGCAAATTAACATACATAGAGATGATGTGTCAATAGGCACTGAGATCATTTAATGCTTGGCAAGAAATGCCAGAATGATGATATGAATACTGTGGCATATTATTACATAATTATTGATGAATTAAACATCAGGACTTGATAGCAGGATTTAAGAGGTCATTTTAGACGTATGCACTTCTTATTATATGAGTGTGTTTTTCAGACACTTCACTGCCCTGCGGAGGCTGTATGGTAAACAAGTCATCATCAACTTGCTGGGGAGTAAAGAAGGAGAACACATGCTCAGCAAAGCATTTCAGGTGAGAGGAAAAACAATAAACACATAGGGAGTTTGTCAGATGCACCTTACTATGAATGTCAAGTATCACATACATGAAGTCATTTAGCTGAGAAATAAACATATTAAGAATAAAACTCCTGTTCTTACTGGGTTACTAATTTGTCTTCACTGTGAATTTCATGTCTGACAATTTCAGAGTCACTTGAAGGCATCCGAGCACGCGGCAGCAGTAAAAATGGTGAACTTCGATTATCATCAAAATGTGAAGGGGGGCAAGGCTGACAAACTGCACAGTGTCCTCAAACCCCAGCTCAACAAATTTGTAGAAGAGTGCGGGTTCTTCTTCTACTCAGGAGAGACGGGCATCACTAGGTGAGAAGTAAACACGAACATGTATGAATAGCAGCTGTTTCATACCTGCTGGAAAATGAATTACTCACATTCTCATGTCTTTTTCAGAACTCAAGGTGGGACCATCAGGACCAACTGCCTTGATTGTTTGGACAGAACCAACAGTGTCCAAGCCTTCTTTGCACTTGAGGTATACAGCCAGAAGATAACATTGCCTCTTGTCTGATAAGAGTCAGTTTTTTTGACCCACCCTCCTCCTCCTCTTCCTCCTCTTCCTCCTCCTCCTCCTTCTCAAGGTTCTGCCAAAGCAGCTGGAGGTAATGGGTCTGACAGAGAAACCGCAGCTGGTGGCAAGATTCCAGGAAGTTTTTAGGACAATGTGGTCCGTCAATGGAGACTCCATCAGTAAGATCTACGCAGGCACCGGTGCCCTGGATGGCAAGGCCAAGGTACACAGAACTGCTGTGCTTAGTAAAGACAGAAACATGAATTTCAAGTTTCATAGCTGATGTACACATTGGATGTGATGTTTCACATCCTGGATGTTGTACCAACAGTTCCTTATGAAATAGGAAGTGGCTGTGCTCTCTCAGTCGTTACTCTTTGCACCGCACATGAAACAGGCATTTTGTTTCAGTGTGTAAAAAATTCATTCTTCCAGCTGAGATTGTCACTCGTGTTGACCCTCTTGCTGTCATGGATAGGGAAACAGATATTCATAGAAACTCTACAAACACTACCTCTGTCAAATAAAGGCTTAAGCCAGCACGTGTTGGAACTGAGGACCAACATTTTTACTTTTGTCTTTATGAAGAGTTGTGTCTGTGTGTGGAACTGTGTGCTTCAGTCTCTTAACTCTTGTGTGCTATCTCTTTCTGCTGTCCTCTGGATGTCTCTACCTGTTTGGTAAGTTAACAAACCAGTTGGTGTAGTTGTTTAGCGGTAGGTTTATTTCTGGTCGATCAGAGATCTCAGTGGGATTTATGGGTTAAAATATTATGATGATGCAGAACGGGGAAAGTGGAAACTTTCTCTTCTTCTTCTTGATTGTATTTCTCTTGAGGAATCCGGGGTGATGCGCTTATTATCTCTTGACCTGACAGCTCTGGAAATCTCCAGGGAGATCTCTACTGGTGTCCAGAAATCTGGAAAATGAATGTCTTTTTTTGGAACTACAATCATTGGCAAAGCCCTTGCTTATTCTTTCCACAATGCCACGTCATCTGCTGTCTTGATTAGAAAAAATTTGGGGAATCCAAAAAAGTATGATCTTGTGTCAGTTAAACAAACCTTATCAATCACAGTCCAGCAAGTTACACTGCCCTCACCAGAAATCTGCATCTGGAACTCTCTGAAGTGTTTCACCTTTTCTCTTCTTCTATGATTGGAGTTGGAGTTTAAGATATTTTCACACGCAGTGTACAGGCAGTAAGGTGTTTTTCTTGTTTTCAGGCGGGGAAGCTGAAAGATGGAGCGCGTTCTGTGACGCGGACAATCCAGAACAACTTTTTCGACAGCTCGAAGCAGGAAGCTATCGACATCCTGAGGCTGGGCTCTACACTCAACAGTGACCTGGCGGACAAAGCTCGGGCTTTGCTCACCACTTCTAGCCTTTACGGTAATGAATTACAACAAGGCCAATGTGATGTATTCTTACACCTATTAGTACTATTAACTTACAATTTTTCTGAATTGTATACCAAATATTTCAATGTATTTTGACCCGTTGCCTGCCATAAACTAATCTGCACAGTGATGACTACCCCACATGGAGTGGGAGGTGTAATCTCCTCGTGTCATCTCTCTGTCCCTCTTAGATAATGCTGACAGGCTGCTCTGCTAGCTTTATTTGTTACAACACTGGTTAACTTGCCCTTCTCTCCCTTCTCTTCTCCCAATCTTGCTCACAATGTTAGTCACTGAGCCCGTCTTACAATCAGGTATAGTAACTGACAAGCTGCCCCTCAATGGATGGTTCCTCCCGGCCTCTGTCCCATAGTTGTCCTATCACAAGTGTTCACAACTCATTGCTGTTCATTCTTTTGTAACTCAGTATTGGAAGTGGTTTAAGCCTGTCTGTTGCACACCACCAGGGATTTGCAATCAAAGAAGTTGCTGAATTTGCAATAAAATGCATCATCATTTTCAGTGGACATCTGCAGACAGAAGTGAACCATTACCATGGTTATTTTATCTGTATGTTAGCAAGAGCTCTGATTTTGTTTCTCTCATGCTCTCATGTATTAGAACATTTTTGTGGTCTTCCTCTGTTGTATTTTGACAAATTCCCTTTGATTTTGTTGCTTTTTTGTCATACTTTTTTCCCCATTTCTGTGTGGTTTCCTGTATGCTGCCCCTCCCTACAACATGAAAACACACATAACATTATGCACTCTAATCCTAATCTCCTCACCCCTGCAGCCTCCCCCAGAGTATTGCTGGGAATGTGTCAGAACTTCCATAAATACACACGGCCCAAACAGATCCGAGTGTGTGTCGGCACCTGGAATGTTAACGGGGGTAAACAGTTTCGCAGTATCGCCTTCCGCAACCAGACACTTAATGATTGGCTGCTAGATGCTCCAAAGAAGGCGGGACATCCTGAGTTCCAAGGTATGATGGTGTTTATTTGTTTGCTTTGTCTTGGAAAACTATCTGACATATGGCTGTCATTGTATATTACAACAAAATATTCATTAGGTTGAAGATGCAGAGAATGGAGGCCAACTGTAAATTTAAAATATTTATATATAAAAAATATATTTGTCAGTAATTTTGAAATTAGTTATATCATGAATCTTGAAATATCGCACTAAACTTTGAGCTGACCTTATTCTGAATACTTTGTCATTTTCTCTTCTTTACAGACAGCAAAGCCAACCCCATAGATATCTTTGCAATCGGCTTTGAGGAAATGGTTGAGCTGAATGCTGGAAACATTGTCAGTGCCAGGTATGTGTTTGAGACTCTGAGCCTGAGACTCGTCTTTGTCAAACAAAGGAGCATATGCAACACCAAAGGTATTTCAACTATGGAATCTGTAGGACATGACATCTGTGGTCCATACTACAAAATAAAGTGGGTTTTTAAATGAGACTACTCAGATAACATTAAAAAAGTTGATATTTTTGTGATTATGTATATTTTAAAGAAGAATATAAAGTATTTTTCAAGTGTCAATGTTGTCCTTGGTGCTTATTTATTTCCTGTTTGTTCATCTCTTAGCACCACTAACCAGAAACTGTGGGCAGCTGAGCTACAAAAAAACATCTCACGGGATCACAAGTATGTGCTACTTGCCTCTGAGCAGCTGGTGGGAGTGTGTCTGTTTGTCTTCATCCGTCCACAGCATGCACCCTTCATCAGGTAGGAACTGCACACATCTTGACACTTAAATTACTATATTTAATATCCAGGAGTTCTGTGGAGAGAGCAAAGGGGTCACTGGACAATGCAAGCATGCGCGATGTGTGCTTGTGCATCGCATTGATGATACAGAATTCTTAGTTGTATTTTGAATAATCATGCTCCTCTATATGTCCTCCAGGGATGTTGCTGTCGATACAGTAAAAACAGGAATGGGCGGGGCTACAGGCAATAAAGGAGGTGTGGCCATCCGCCTGCTGTTCCACACCACTAGCATCTGCTTTGTCTGCTCCCACTTCGCTGCTGGTCAGTCACAGGTCAAGGAGAGGAACGATGACTACAGTGAGATCACACGCAGACTCAGCTTCCCCATGGTAACAACACGCCAAAATGAATCACTGTTAAATCACTTTAGTCCACGAAGCAAGCATAATACCATCTCTCTTGACCTCCAGGGTCGTCTGCTCTACTCACATGATTATGTGTTCTGGTGCGGAGACTTCAACTATCGAATCAACCTGCCTAATGAGGAAGTGAAAGAACTGATCAAACAACAGAATTGGGATGCTTTGACGGCTGGGGACCAGTTGTTTGAGCAGAAGAATGCTGGTTTGGTAGGATAAAACAGCTCATGAGCATATTTCAAGAATCTTGAGACAGGTTTTCTTTTGTCATACTAACACAAAAATATTCTCAACAGGTATTCAGAGGTTTTATCGAGGGGAAGTTAGATTTTGCCCCGACCTATAAGTATGACCTCTTCTCTGAGGATTACGACACGAGTGAGAAGTGCCGCACACCAGCCTGGACTGACCGCATCCTCTGGAAGAGAAGGAAGTGGAATTTTGACAAAACAGGTGAGCTGTACATAAACTGCTGGCAGTTTTCTACTAACTTAAATTATCTCCTTTCTCACTCCACCTGATTGAAGTCTAGAGTGGTAAGTAAACCATTGACACATTTGAGTTCAGCTATGTTTTTCATTTGCAGCCGAGGAGATGAATGTTGTAGGAGCAGCATCAACATCTGGAGAAAGCGAGGATGATCCAGACCACCCCTGGACCCCTGGGAGTCTGAAGTACTATGGCAGGGCAGAGCTGAAGACCTCAGACCACAGGTGATTAGAAAGATACATTTGCTTGTGTTTAGTGAATGAATTAATGTTATGTAATATATATTATATATAACCTCAGCTGTATAATTGACCCTCTTGTCTGTCTGTAGGCCCGTGGTGGCAGTAATGGATGTGGACATCCTGGAGGTTGACCCAGAGGCTCGGCACCAGGTCTACAAAGATGTCATTGCCCTGCAGGGGCCTCCTGACGGCACCATCCTGGTGTCGTTGTGCACCTCTGGTCCTGATGACTACTTTGATGATGCACTAATAGACGAGCTGCTGGACAAGTTTGCTAATTTTGGAGAAGTTATCCTCATCAGGTTAGCCTGACATTGAAACACAGATAAATGTGTGACCTACAGATTGCTGTAATAATGTCTTATTTATGCAGGTTTGTTGAGGAGAAGATGTGGGTGACCTTCCTGGAAGGTTACTCTGCTCTGGCTGCTCTTTCTCTCAGCGCTTCCACTGTAAGTCATCACTCATGATATTTATTACCTCCCAGCTATAAAACGCTTCCATAAATCTGAACATGAAATTATTCTCTCCTTGACTCCCTCCCTTGCTACACTGTAGGTCCTTGGAAAGGTGATTGACATTCGTCTGAAGAGCCCCGGCTGGATTAAGAGTCTGGAGGACGAGATGAGCGTGGAGAGGATCTGTGGAAGCATCCCCACCTCAGCCAGCTCCACCCTGCTTGCTGAGGACGCAGACATGGGCGACGATGATTATGATATGGAGGGTTAGGACAGATAGCCAAGAAATTTAAGCCTGACAAAATGTAGAAATCATGAATCCAAATTTGTTTTTCAAGTCATTTTCCTGTTACGCAGAAATCGAAGGCTTTGGGGAATTGCTAGTTTCACAGAGATAAATTCCTGCCCTCTTGTCTCCTGCATAAGGTGATGTGGATGAAGAGGTGGAGGAGATTCTTCCTCAGCACCTTCAGCCCGGAGCAGGCTCTGGCCCTGGATCCTCACCTCTCCCCTCCCCTCGAAGTAGTCCCTGTCCCTCCCCAACTCACGGGGAACCTGCAGCGCCCAGTCGGCCCAGCCGCGGAGCTCACCCCTCCCGACCGTCACAAGGTAAACACACAATTGGATTCAGAGTTTGAAAAATACCCTCCAGTCATTTGCTCTGGTTTCAGATTTTTGGAATATAAACTGTAATTGTGTTCTATTTGTAATGCATGGAAGCAGAATTAAGTCCATCACCATGCAGGAGAGAATTTCCAGGTAAAATATTGACGTGTGATAACATGTTTTATGTCTAGTCTTAGAATGCTTGTGGTGTCTTAATGTATTTTTCACCCTTGGAAGCATGTTTTTATATTGCAGTATAAATGTGTGCAGGATTTGCTCACAAAAAAAACTGATCACTAACATCATCAGGTTTACAAACAACAACTTGTTTTTCATCCGTTAACTTAAAACTTAATACTTGTAATGTTACACATTTTTACTGGCAATAAATCATGCTCTTTCCCAAAAAATGACACGTGTTCTGGAAAAACATGAAAAGGCTTCAGAGTTGTTTGGTTCCTCGGTCAATTTCCCAAACTGCATGAATTTATTTCTACCTGTTTCATTTTTTTTTACAGGGCCTCCTGTTGACTTCCAGCCTGGTGCCCCAACTTCTCAAGGCCTGGAGCCCAAACGGCCACCTCCCCCTCGTCCCAATGCACCCCCAGCCCGACCAGCACCCCCGCAACGTCCACCTCCCCCTTCAGGTAAAGTATCTCCCTTATCCTTCCTGTGTACGGGTCAAGTCTCAGTCAAGAGATGACGGTGAGGTCTTCAGTTGACAGCAGATGCATGCAATCTCACAGGGAGAATAAACCAGTGTCTTAAGAGCAGCTTATGTTGGAAACTTCGAAAGCTTTATTTCTCATTGTACTTAACATAGAGTGAGATTACGAGTGCCGCTCCATCGGTGCTTAAAGAAACATTTAAACATGACAACTCGATTAAAAAAGATTAATGTACATCTAGAAGACAAGACTCAGACATATATAGCTAAGATGGTAAAAATGTGGAGGGTAAATGCACCACAGTAAGATGAAATACGCACTGGTCACATGACTGCACAAGTTGTCATTTTTAATCCTTAGTTTTTAAGTTTTTTAAGATTATGAACATGGAAACATCCCTTTCCATCCTCTTCCTACACAACCTAATGTTTCTAATGTTTCCCCAACAGCTGTTCACTGATGCTGATGATAGTAGTGATCCTGCCCTGCCCCCAGTCACCCTGCCCCTCCTGGAGAAAGGGGGGGGGGGGGTCTGAAATTGCTCACTTGACATCCTTAGATCTTCACAAGCACTATTTGCTGACATTCACGCTTTCCCTTCAAACTATTGTTTTCCCTCTGAGAAGAGTTCCCCTTTCCTCCTGAAGCAGCTGTGCTATCAGTGTATTGGACTTAAGCCTGTTTTTTTTTTTTTTGTTAATCTTTATCATTAAGAACAGAGCTGGGAATATATCCCTGTTCATGATGTATTATTTGGTATTAATTAGAGCACATCATCATTCGTAATATATTTTGGTTTCCTTTGTGCTGCAAAGGACCAAAGAGCCCTGCTCTTCCTCGGCCAGATACCGCTGCAGGTGAGTGCCACAAAGCATGATGTAGCCTCACTTAGCAACCTTGTGTGTAGTTTCCTTGCATTTCCCAGGGTGAGATTGTCCCTCTCTGTTTGCTGTAATCCTTTCTGATGTGGCCCAAATGAGCCTGTCCCAGGGTGGAGGGGAGGGTTTGGTTGTGTTGCCAATTGGTGACTTGGTCTGTCATCACCTGAGCCATTAGAGTGGTTAGCTGAATCCCTCTGTCACAATGTGGGGGTGGGTGGGTGGTAAGCAGCAGCAGCAGGCTTGTCTTGCGTTTGGTTACTGTACAGTGAAGTGTAAGACGGGAGCTGACATCGAAGTCGTGTGGGAACATGCTCTCTGGCTCTGAAAGGGGTTCAGCTAGAGAATAGTGAGAGAGGACGTGTGCAAGCTGTGCGGTAAGCAGTCGGCTCACAGAACAAGGTCCACAGTCAGTCATTCCTGAGTCCTCATTGATCATTTGGTCAGTAATCGGGAAGCTGGTCAGCCATGACTCCAGTGTGGGTTTCAGTGATGGGTTGTTTCCAAATTGTAAAAGTGAACCTCCTTTGCTCTTTATTCATTCACCTCCACCCCCCCACCCACCGAATGCTCCTACTATTCCTTTCATCTCCCCCGGCGAGCGTCATGACTGAAACTGTTGAATTGCAGATGAATTGCTGGATTAACTGTGGCTCGTGTGTCTGTTTTAACTATTTAAGGTCGAGGTCAGGGGGCAGCAGGAGCTCCTGGGGGGGCTTCCAGACCAGTGAGTTTATGACTCTATTATTATTTAAAGTCTTTCACTCTTTATTTTTGATGTTAATTTCTCCCTCATCTCTGCTCCCTCTAGAATATCCCTCCTCGAGCCGGGGTGATCAGTATGCCTCCACAATCTCGCCCACCCCCTCCGTCCCACCCTGGAGCACCCAGACCCATTCAAGAGGTGCATCCCGGAGCCCCTCGACCCATCACAGACACCCACCCTGGAGCTCCACGCGCTATACCCAGTGCTCCAGCCAAACCAGCGGACCTGCCTCTGGGTGAGGACATGTCTATACTGGATTAGATCCATATTTCCCTGTCTATCAAGCCTTACGTCTGTTTCTTCTCTCAGGTGCACCACCCGCAGGAGCACCTCCCACAGCCCCCACTGCTGTGAGACCCCAGGCTCTGTCACCCATGCAGCCACCCATGCATCCTCAGCCTGCTGCCCCTTCGGTTCAGTCCCAGCTCCCACCACCAATGCAGCCCACACTTGCAGCTCCGGTTCAGCCTCAGTCAGCTGCAGCTCCTAAAGCAGGTCCTCCTCCTGCTGCTGCTGCTCCTGCTGGGCCTGCACAGGGCCTCGCCTCTCCCAAACCCCCACCACGCTCCCGTTCCTCTCATGCTCTGCCACCTGATGCCGCCAAGGCTGACGCAGCTGCGCAGGTTGGTGCCAACTTCCTTTTTATTAAAATTCCGGGAATCTCAGCATCTGAACAGCTATTCTGTTGGCACTGAGGTTAAGTCATTTTCTGTGGACTCTTACTCAAGTTCTGGCAATTTCTGCAACATTCAGTGAGGTGGAAATAATAGAAAAACGAGGAAAGGCGCCTCTCTCTTCTCCTTTATCACACATCCGATGAGCTTAGCTGTATGTTTCATTCTTCCTGCTTTTGTCTTTCTGACTCATTTGTCTTTCTCTCACAAGCTGGAGAAGCCCTCAGGGTGACAGGTACTTGATATCAAACAACCTCCTTGTCTCATCCTCCATAGCACAAGTGCTCTGATGTTATTACCTCTCATACATGACCCCGATAACCCCCTCCTCCTTTTTTCATTGTGGATTTGATTTTCCTTCCTTGTACTTCTTCCCTTAGTTCTCTTAACCTGCTTCGGTTTGTAGTCCACTGCGAGGCCATGTATTGTTTTGTGTTAGGCTCACAAAATGTATCGTCGTTTTTTTTTTTTGCACCTCTTTATGTTGGTCAACATGTCAGAGCATACATGACATGGACAAAAACAAATCTGATGTTTATTGTTGGTCATTTTCCTCTCACTCGTCCTTTCATATGTGCTCGCAGTGGCTCGGCTCTTCAGACTGTGCACATATGCAATGACTTCATATTTGAATGTGACATTTTGTTTATATTTTATTATTTCAGCCATGTCTTCAATTCTTAATGATTTGAATGATCGATTGTCCGTGTATTCGGTTCAACAATATTTCTGTTTGAAGTTGGCGAGATTAAAGGTACCCCGTGGAGTTTTTGAGCAGTAGGTGACTGACAGACGAAAGATCTGAAACAGTAGAGGACTGCACACTTGTAGCCTTTAAGGTTTGCAAGTCATATTTTGCGCTCACCCACTCAGTCTTACACGCACATATGCACACGCACGCACCCCTCTCATGCACTCACATTGCTGCCGCCCTGACCACGCTTACATCATCACTGTACTCCTGTAAAACAGGAGTCGTGAAAGTCGGTCAGTGTTAACGGTCCAAGAGATTTCTTGGATTTTATCATATTTTTCAAGCAAAAAAGACTTCATGCAAAGATGAGAGAACTCCACAGGGTCCTGTAGTCAGAAACTGGCCCGTCAGTCCAACGCTCCAGTTTTATTAGCTCATCCTTCATATTTTCATGCAGCATGTGTTGTTTCTACTGAATGATGTTTTCTGTTTTTTTTCTCAGATGAATGGCCTGAACGGAATCCAAGGAGAAGCACAAAGGAAGCAGGACCCCTTCAACACATTTGCCTCCGACTTCCTCTCCTCTACGTCACCTCCCTGGCACACCACCCAGTCCCTGACCAGAGGCTCCTCTCTGTGGACCCCCTCCTCTGTTCCTGCCTCCAACACTCTCCCTCCATCCTTCTCCCTCAAGTCCTCAGCTCTGTCAGACCTGCAGGGACTCGATTCATCCTCGTCTTCCTCCTCACTCTCCACCGCATCCCCGTTTACTTCCTCCCTGCTCCCGCCTCCTCCAGCTTTGTCTCGAAGTCGATCGCAGGAAACATTGCGTGCCTCCCCCGGCCCCTTCCCAACTGACCCGCTTCCTGCCCGACCCAACAGTACCAATCCCTTCACTGGCTCGCTAGTGCAGCAGCACCAATCGCACACGCTGGACTTTAGCGCCCAGGGTCCGGCCCAGGAACCAAACCTACAGAGGACCATGTCTACTCTGACTCCTCCACTCATTCCCACTCGTGCTCCAACAGTGGCCCCTGCAGCTGCACCCACCTTCCAGCCCTCAAGGACCACATCCCTGTTTGGACCATCATCCACCCTTAATCCTGCACCTGCTATTCTCCTGCCCCTTGTCCCTGACTCATCCCCTGCTCCTGCCTTGCCTCTGGCACCACCGTCCTCCATCCCTGCAGCCCTCGGGCCTCAGCGCCAGCCGCCTCCCGTACGGGGAAAACCAGCCCAACAGTGGGTCACATTCGATGATGATTTTGATTTTCCGCCTTCAGCCAAAACCCCACAAGCAACCAATTCCCTCGTATCCCAGACTCAGCCCTCCCACTCTGTGTTTGACTTGGAGCCGGACTGGTTAACCCCGGCACTGTCAACATTCCCAACCCTCCCCCCTCCCATTCCGTCAAGAACTGCAACCAATATCCCAAAGTTCCCAGAAGGGTCCAGTAACAGCTGCTTCTTCACCAGGGAGACGACAGAACGATAGGAGTAGGATAATATGTAAAGGGTATATTCAGATATGTATAGATCTATGATAGTGTTCGTGCGTGTGTGTGTGTGCGCGCGTCTGTGTGTGTGTGTGTGTGAGTGTGTGTGCGCGCGCGCATCTGTGCGTGTGCGCACGCGCGTGCAAAAGAGACAGTATTTAAGAAGTAGAGGCAAATTCTTTTCTGAATCGAGCAGTAAAAAGAGACGTGAATGAGCATTAATGTGTGTTCTAACCCTATGACAGATGTTTGCTTCTTTCTCTGACATTAACATTTATTTTAATATGAATTATTCCGATGTTTATTTTTATTTATGGCAGCAAACATGTGCCTGTGGCTACAGTATATATAATAATGTAAACCATATCTATATGCACATATCATGTGTATAAGCACCTGTGCAATATCAAAACACGTCTACCGCAGTCACCTGACGCAGCGTTGCAACCACTGACACGTCTTGGTTCATATCAACCTCCGACTGGTTAGAACATGAAATCTGCGTTCTCAGAGTAGAACTGACTGTAGCGCTCAAACGTTGCAGGAGCCTTCAGCAGAGATCGCTTCCTCTCGCAAAGATTTTACAGATTTTCTTTTTCCCCCCTGTTTGCTTGTCCAAGGTTGTTCGTTTCGTATTGTACACTTAGGTTGATCATGAATGTACTTTCTGTTGCACTGAGTCGTGTCGTCGCCCCCCTCGCTGACCCCAGAGAGCCAACAGCAGCATGACTCAGCCTGGTTGGGAAGGCAGGCAGCAGGACTGATGCTCCGTCATATCTCATGCGCTCGCTAGCAAGATTCAGTCCTCATTTCTTTGTCCTTGCCGCTCCGCTGTATATATTTTGAAGCTCGATATCAAAAACAATACATAGTGTTTATGTATCAAATTTCTAAATGTGCGTTGTGTGTTTGTGATGACCGTATCAGTGGTTTTGCACAATGTAACTGATATGCACTGAAAGGCTGCGTCTGATCTCTGCAGATGGAACTGATGAGAGGGATCGTTGGCATTTTCACCTCTAGTGTTTTCCTGATTTATCCAAAGCAAATCATTCTATTGTAAATTCAGATGCTGTGGGGTGTTTGTGCGTGCGTGCGTGTGTGTCTGTGCGTGCGTGCGTGCGTGCGTGCGTGTCTTTAAATAAGATGATGTAAAATTATGGACATGTCATCCAGCGCATGACATGGTTAATAAAAGGGCACATTTTTTTTATTTACTTTGACTTTCTGTTTACTGCTGAAATCATGCTTCTAATTTCTAAGAGCATTTATCTGAAAATAATATATCGTTGAAACTGTGGTGAGAAGTATTGTGTTTGTGTTTTTGAGGTGCACATTGTCTGTCCTTGTATTTCACAGTATTTGTGTTTTGATGCGTGTGTGTGTGTGGGTGTGTGTGTGCGTGTGAGTGGGCAGTGGATCAAGGGATCTTTACTCCAACTTCTCCCTTCTTCTCTTTCACATCAAAAAAACAAGTGTATTTGCTTGCAGGTTGGTAACAGCCACTGTATTCGCACCACTGCAGCTACGTATCTCTGCTCTCCACCTGCCAAAAGCTGTGGAGCTGCACCACTGTATGTAAAAATATTAACTCAAAACAAAGGACCTACCCCACCCCCCACCTGCCGCCTGAGTGAAAACTTTCCTGTTGGAACCCTCATGGTGGATTGATGAAAGTACTTTAATAATCAAGCCCAAAAGAACCATTCCTGGCTGTTGTAGTGGGACTAATTGTCTTCGCCCTCTCATTGAGTTGGGTTTCAAACCATCTGTGATATCTAACCCAGAGCTACTAGCCCATTAGGGCTGTGGCAATCCAAGCGTCATGAGGAATCCTCATGTCCTAAAGCATGAGGTCGGCAGACACCCAGTGGGTCTGGATGTAACCCCACCCCCCCACCCCACCCCGGTATGACACACTGGCTTCTTTAGTCTGATCAGTAACAGAAATGATGCGTTCCAACTCTCTATGGAATATAATGACATCAGAACCGGTTAATTAACAAACATGTAAAATAGCTTGAATGATCTTCATTTGCTGCTTGGAGTTCAGGAGCAACGTAAGCGAGTGGGTCAGGTTGCCTGATCTCTTAATCGTGCTATTCAAAACTGTGTGAAGTAGTACCTGCATCAACAGTAGGCGGCTCGCCGGCGCTTTGTGTCACGTCATGTTCAAGATGAGATTTTATAGGAAACAAATTGCTCTTTTTTTGTGAGGTTGGTGTCCCTTTTTATGACTATAATCCATAGTAAATAGGAGTCTGTGTTGTTGAACATAATCTGTATGTATTAGAGAAAACATGAAGCTGCGATTCATGTTAATATCCGACGTTCCATATTTCATGTGCACAACTGATTGCACATTTATGTACGATGAAGCAGTTTATGTTGTATGTATGCAAAAATAAATGTATGTTGACCTGAATGTCGATATTTGTCTTCATTGATGGCAGTTCCCGTTTAATCGGACCACCAAAAGAAGCAAGCTTACACAAATAAACCTACATCACGATTGACTTGCACACAGTTTATCTGTTATGGTCATGCAGTTGCCTCTTCACAAAACTGTGTGTAAATTTTGTTTGTAAAGAAACAAATGGTTGATGCTATTATTCCCAAATAGTTTGATAGCTTCTTTTTTACAGAAAAAAACAAATCCGTCTAAAAAAAAAACCTTGAAATTATCTGTTTTATGAACATTTTGACATCATTATGTTTCACTCAATAAATTCAACCCACTGTCAGATCGAGCCATGATACATATGAAGTCATTCTCAATATTCACCGTTGGAGGGCAGTAGAGTCATTTGGATTCATGTGAACTGCCGTGTAACGACCCAAGAAGAAAAAGTATCTACAAGCGTGGAGTACTATGCGAATATTATGTAGCTAAATTTATATCACCGGTTGTAAGAAACGTGAGACAAGGATTTACGGTGCCAGCCATATTTTTGGCTCGTATTTGAACTACGCCGGTATGTGGTAACGTTACCATCTGTCAAGAGTTTACCGGGTTGTAACAACAACAACAAAAATAACCCAAAACCCTTGCTAACTTACGTAGCTAAGGTAGCTAGCCTATGCTCTCGAAGAATCTCGTTGCTATGGTTACACAGTTGAGCCACAGAGACTCGGGACATTTGTCCACACAGACACAGTTCATCAACAGCCATCGTTAAACGTCTGTTTCAGGAGATACAGTGGTGGAAAGACACACCTTTACCTGGCGAGATGGTGCAGCTGCACGTGAAACGCGGAGACGAGAGTCAGTTTCTGTTCAACACCACCGTGGACGCCTCTCTGGACACGGTGGTTCAGCAGATCACGGCCATTTACAACGGGAGACTCAAAGTGGACCGAATATGTGCAGGTGAAGCTGAAACCATCGGTGGTCCCAGCACACACTTACAGGGATGCTGAGATAATGCATTTTACAGCCACAACACAAGTTATTTATGTTGACACTTTGTATCCGAGGGAAAGAAGTAAGATTAATACAGACATAAACACCTCAAAAAGTTATGGAGCCTAAAAATAGCTACTTACACGCCAGGAAAAGTGTTTGAAAAACAAACGACCTAGACGTTTTTCCAGATAATTGCTCTGGCTCACCGTTTAACACGGCTGATGTTTTACTGTTTGCTAACTCTGTGATTCAGAGGACCCAGCTTTTCCCTGCTACTGTGTACTGACACAGATGTGTTTTGATCAGAGATGAAAGAACTGGCAGACCATGGAGTCACACTGCCCTGTGACATGCAGGGCCTGACTGAGGAGCAGATTGAGGAGCTGAAGCTGAAAGATGAATGGGGAGAGAAGTGTGTGCCCAGCGGAGGCCCCGTGTCAAGGAAGGATGAGATTGGGAGGAGGAATGGACAAGGTGAGACTCCGGGCTGCTTATAAGGTTTAAGACCGTCCGATAGTTTTATCCGTCATCTCATTTGTTTCTTCCTCCAGCTCCAAATGATAAAATGAAGGAAGTGTTGATGAGAACAGTGGAGGAGGCAAAAGCGCTCATCTCCAAAGTGAGCACGAGATGTAACGTGAAATATTATCTACCAGGGGCCAAAACTTTAGGTCCTTACAGATTTTCTCTTTATCTTTCAGAAACAAGTTCAAGCGAATGTGTGCGTCACCAAAGAGATGGTCAAAGAAGGCCTGGATCAGCTCAGGGGTGCAGCCATGATTGTGTACCCCATGGGGCTGCCGCCTCACGACCCTATCAGGATGGAGTTTGAGAACCGTGAAGACCTTTCAGGAACACAGGTGAACAACCTGAAGCTCAGATGATGAAGGTGCACAAGTTTGTTTCGATCCACCATTTCCTTCGTCCTTCATTTCCCTCTCTGCCTCTCTTGTCGTTCTCCTGCGTCGACACACTCCCTTCATCCCCTCAGGCATCTCTGCAGGTGATCCCTGAGGACGAGTGTCAGCTCTGGTGGGCAGCCAAAGAGATGCAGAGAGGCAAAAAGCTGCAGGATTACATCGGCAAAAATGAGAAGACCAAGCTTGTGGTCAAAATCCAGAAGGTGCTAAACTGCTTCGGCTGATTTGAAATGGCGCATTTTTGTGGTTTACGACTGAAACGTTGCTTTTGAGGATAACATTTGTTGCGGTTCACTTCAGAAAGGGCAGGGGGCACCAGCGAGAGAGCCTCTGGTCACTGACGAGCAGCAGAAGCAGATGATGCTGCATCACTACAGAAGGCAGGAGGAGCTCAAGGTTCTGCCAAACACCCTTAAATATGCACATATATTTACAAACCACATCCCTGTTCTCAATTAAATAACCCTTCTAACATTTATCCTGGTAATAATTTCAGAAACTGGAGGCGGCAGATGATGACAGCTACCTGGACTCTGAGTGGGCTGACAGACAAGCTCTTAAAAAACAGTTTCAAGGCCTCACCAACATCAAATGGGGACCAAGATGAACACTGAAAGGCATTTCCTGCTGATAGTCTTTATCCGTATCAGCAGATATTGGCTCTGTTTTTCTTTATAATACATCTGTTTTGGTCCCTAGGTTTGAACAAGTCTCTTTTCTCATCATTACCATTCATCTGGAGTTTTTGCTCTTCCTCTAAAATGACCCTTGCATGAACACATCAATGCTAGAGGGTGGAAATCTCTGGGTTGAAATTCGGACTTCCGAATGCAGCATGATTCTTATGTCCTGCGCTCATTTTCAACAAACCTGAAATGAAGAGAACATGCATAAACCTGATTTATTTGACCTGGACTCTGATCCCTGCGCACCTGGTTATCATCCTGGACAGTTACAATGAAACTAAATCTCCTTTTTATGTGTGAAAAAGTGAATAAGGCCAGTTTGCATGAAGTACACAAGATGTTTATACATTTTTTTCAGTAATAAAGTGTAACAAACGTTCCATGGTTGGCCATGTCAGTTCAAGGATGCTACACCTTTCCTCTCTTTGTCTCCCCGTCAATGACACACACATCATAATATCGGTGCTGCTTTTGATGCAGGAAGTTCCCACATAGATGGGAAGTTCTAGAGCTGAACTGTTGTGAGACTACGGTCAGCGGACACGGTGATTCAGAGAGGTGTGGTGTGGTTCTGAACACAGTGCTCCAAAACATCCTGCTAGTTATATGAGGAATTAAAAGGATAATTAAACTGTTGGTGCATTCATTTCAGATGGTTTTCTTAAAGAGACAGTGGTCAGTTTGGCAGGTGACAGTGGAATACATGCCCGGGATGTCTGGAATGAGCAGCTGCCTCAATTGTAGTTCTACCACAGGGAAAACACTCCAGGGTTCAAAATGAATCCAATCACTGTTAACTGAATACTTGTTGCTTTTCTTCTTCTTCTTTTTTTTTTTAAAGAAACATAACACAAGAATTCACAGTTGTTCCTGATTTTAAAAAAGGGCTTCATTTCATTTTAGACTTCAAGGAACAAAACCTGTTTTTGGGGAAATAAGCTTATTTGCAATCTTCTCCAGATGGAGGTATGCTAACTTATCCGTCCGCTTTCATTCATTGTGCTATGCTAATCAGCAGTTGGTTAGTCTCAGCTACCTAAGGCACTCGGAAAAGAAAGAAGGATATCTATCTTGTCTGGCTCTGAGGAGGACGGCAAATAACTAAATTTCCTAAAAAGTTGGCGTGGTCCTTTAGTAGGAGCAAGGAGGAGATCCCTTACATTTACATGGATGGCAATAAAACAACCGTCAACTTTTATCTAAACATGACGACATTTGGATTAAGGTGTAAACAAGAGCTTCTCCAACTTTCTATGTGTAATTACACACCATCGTTCTACAAGGAGGATTTAACCTGAAACCATTTGTGCTGTTGCATTCTGTAAATCTTAAGTGTTTTCTTGCTAGAAATGTAGGACACTGTGCTTCGAGCAGATGCTTCCCCCCACTATGACCTTCAGGTTAAGGGCATGAGAAATTGCATGGCAGCATCTTGGAGTATTTTAGTAACATTGGAGTATTTGGAGGGTAATCAGATTAATATCTGGATATTGCCGTCCATGTAGATGTAGTGACTGTCTTTAGTTTTTGGCATCTCTACTACAACTGCTCTGAGAACCCCTGATGAATCCATAAACCGATATTCTTAACGAAAGAGGCGGAATTTAGTTTTACACTATGTTTCAACCTGAAATCGTAGCTTCATCTGGTGGTGAATAAATACAAAATACAATCAACGAATTTAAAATTTTGCCTCTTTTTTAAAAAAAATTAACATGCAACCACTGTGATCAGAAAAACAAAACCTGTCGGTCCTTTGAATGGCCAGTACTCCAAGTACTGCAGTTTCATCCAATCAATACATTCTTCATAAACTGAGTGCTCCTGCCAAAATTGAAAAAAATTCCAGTTTAAAAAGGTTTCCAGGTTGGAAGCAACTGGAAACATCCAGGGGGCGTCCAAGGGTCCCTGGATCATGAACACGAGCTGCCGTTCAGATACGCATTCATCCAGATCTCCTGTATGATCATCTCTCTGCGCTCGATCCTTTCGGCCCGTTCCGCCGCCTCGCTCACATATGTCACTTCCTCCCAGTCGTTGATCGCCTTCCTCTCTGTGGTGGAGATCAAAGAGCTCTCCGTGCCCTCTGCATCATCATCACCATCATCATCATCATCATCTTCATCTTCTTCCTCCTGGCCGCTGTTGGACTTGGGACTGAGTCTCTGGTCTCCGAGCCCTCTGCAGGACACTCGGACTGACACAGCAAGCAGCGTGATCACAAGACCAACACACACGCTGGCGGTAAACAGCAGGGCTGCCATTTCAGGATGTTCTGTATGGGAAATGATGGAGGGAGATTAGAGTGTGTGTTAATGTCGTAGCTGCATACGTAAATAGTAATGTTACCTTTAATGAAGGCGTAGGTCAGGAGAGAGTTACTCATCACAGCGCCTGAGTTTTCAGGCTTTCTTGACCCTTTGGGAAAAAATTCCTCCAGCTCTGTAGGAGGGGCTGAGACACATGAAGGGTTAAAGGCACTATGTGCGAATTCGACCATACTCCAAACCACTGAGGCTATAAAATCTAACCACATTCTATACCAAAAAACTGTATTCAAGTTGTTGGAGCATGTTGAACTTGATTTATTGTATCAGTCCCTGCTCCTGTAACGTTGGACTGAGGGCAGACTGGATGCAACGATGACTCAGTATCACCTCATGAGGTATAACTTTGCATTGTCGTTGATGGATCACAGTTAGCTGGTTAGAATGCTAACTCCAGACACCTCTGCAGCATGTTTTTGCCATAACATCAACTTAATACGTGATAGAAGAGAATTAAAAAGCTGAACAAATGGAGCTTCTGCTGCTGTTACCTTTTTCTGTGCCCAAAGTAGGAGAGGAGGTGGAGGTGAGAATGCTGGGGTCTGCTTCCCTCAGTAAAGTCTCTGGTACTAGTGCAAGAAAGAGAGAGTAGATGGCCTGTGTTGCCGTTTACTGACTCACACTTGATTATTTTATCATCTCGCCTCTTCCTACATCCAAACCTCTGCAAACCTTTGTCTAGTGTTGATAACGTTCAAAATGCGACCAAACACTGTTTCAGGCGAGCATAAACCCACAGAAGCACCAGAACTGAAATTCAAATTACGATCCATGAACAATGTTGCTGGATGACCTCACTGCCATTTGTGCCACTCACAGGAAGTTTATCAGGATATCAGCCTCAACTCGCTGAATCTGACCTCACGGTCTATTATTCGCTGCCACTGTGTAGTTGATATGATAAGAAATGCTGATGGCAGATAGGAATTCATGGGAGAAAACTACAAATGTGCCCAAAAGGAACTGGCACATAATGAATCAGGCAAGGGCAGCCACATAATGTGACCTAAACTAACCATGATATCACAGAGGCTTGCTCTCCTATGATGAGATTTCTCTCTGATTCATCACCAGGCTTGTAATTGTATCTTTTGCATGAGGAAGCAGAAAGGCTCCTACCACAAGAATAGACCACGCTGAGGTACTTCCTGGTTCCTGGAAAGCAGGGGTCCCTGAAGGTTTGGTTGCTGACGGCAACAACGCACCTCTGTTTGCTGTAGCAGGACTTGGACACCAAATGTACTGCCTCGTGATTCAGACACTCTGCGGCAGCAGCAAAGAGACAACAGGAGAGCCACTTCATAATTCACGTTTTGCAAAAGCCAAAACGCACATTCGTTATTCAGGAGTTTAACCTTTTTTTAATCACAATTTTTAATATCTGTCTGATATTTTAATTTTAATGCATCGATCGTTATGAATAACTTTGCCAATAAACTTGTGTGTTCTGTGCCGTCTTGTCTGCCAGCAAGATTATGGAAAAACAGGCTGTATTTCCACTGCTGCACGTGCAGATGTGAAAGCCATTAAATGTTGGTAAAAGTACAGGGCAGCTATGCAAATGATATTTAAGATTGAATGACAGGGCACTTTTTAACTGATTTTTAGCAGGTTTATATGTGTTTATAAATCTCTGTATGTATGCTAAGTTTGGTATAAAAATTGGTAACATCTGGCCTCTTTCTTTCTGCTATGGGATGGAAAACATATATACTTTATCTACTCATGCCGTATACAATCATAATTCCCAGGAATCCTACAAGAAGACAAGAAGCCCTGTCCTGCGTCCACATGACTGCCTCCCCTTTACTCCCTCTGTAACACACACGCACACGCACACACGCACACACACGCAGCTCCATCATGGCAAATGTTGAGAGCCTTTTATATCACCTGTTTCTTTCATATATTCTGAATCTCAAACGCTGTATCGTGACTACACTTTCCCACAAACTTGATTGGTAAAAAGCTTCCGGCATGATAGTTGGTTACCATAACGACCCAAACAGTGCAAGTGCAGCCCTCTGGTACTTTGATGACATGGCAATGACGCACCTAGAATAAGGCCAGGTGAAACACTCGGGGGACAGCCCCAGAGTACAGCTGCTGCTTTCGATCTGCACTGCCTCTCTGTTGCATCTTGAGGAATAAAGTGGTACAATAAGCGCTAGGGTCAGAATGAATCACGCCCTTGCCAACTAAACCAACCAAATTCCTTCAAAATCTGTTCCGCTAACAAACTATGACATACAGAGAGAGTGTACTGCCCCAATGAGGTAAATTCAGTCAATGTCAGTATAAAAAAAAAAGCAATGTTACGCTACGAAAATGGATTTGCATCCAAATTTAGCGGGTGCTTCCACGTACTTGGCCCATGCTAACCCCTCAACCTAGTTAGGTCAAAGCCTTCTTCATACGTTTTGTACAACACCGCTAACAGACAGACAAACATCATCATTAATGTTCCCTTAATCAATTCCCTGAAATAAAATAAAACCCAAAGAGGAAAGCAACCCCAGTGCTTCCTTTCAGACAGTTTTTGTCTTTTTTTATTTCTTTATTTCTGACAATAGTTTTCTGATGCTGGGATTTCCTCTTTCTCGCTGTGTGTTAAACTGATACTACAATACTCATTTTGTTTTAGTTGCTGCCAGATATTAATCCCGACTCACCAAACGGGGGTGGTCTGGTCAGGTGTGAGGGGCAGGTGTCAGTGTGGCCCAGGCTTCTCCCGTAGACAGCTGCATAGATGTTCAGCACCCTGGGGGGCTTACAGCGTAGCACCATGGTCTCTCCCTCACATGCCACATGCCTTTTGTGTTCAGCTGAGTGAGGTAGGGTGGTGGTGGTGGGGGGAGCAAGGATGAAAGGGTTGAGGGGATGATGATAGTGGATTAGGGTGGGGGGGGGGGTGTTTAGCTGTGCGTCTCTTCCATACACCAGGCAGACACAGACTGGGAGGAGAACATGCTACAGGTAAGAACACGTGACATGTGATTAGCTGAACTTACTTGGTTTACACTTGTAGTCCACATGGAGGTATTTGGCTGTGCCGGGACAGGGGTCCTGACCGAACAGCAGGTGGGTGACAGGCAGCTGGCAGTCTCTGTAGTTCTGACACTCTGACAGCAGCTTCTACACAACAAACAATTTGATATCACTCATTTGTGGAGAGCAGAATGCACAAAGCAGCGTGCACTCACTGAGGGAAAAGTAGGAAACATACAAACTGAATTGTGGGAAACACTGTGGTTAAAGCGGAGCACTTCCACCTAACCGGCCCCGGCGGGACTGACCTATCCCACCACAGTTAAAACCCACCTGTAGAGCAGTAAAAGCTGAGCAGCTGTGGTTGTGGTCTGGGATGGGAGGGTCCCCTCTGCACAGCTGCGCCTTGCTGCTCCCATAGAAGGCCGACTGGATGGAGATGGTGGAGTGACGCGGGCAGTGGAGGCGTAGAGGCTGCCCGTCACACGCGTACGCAGAATGGCTGGTGATGATCCTGGACAGGTAGTCTATTAAAAATAGGCATCATGATTGAAGGTGGCAGTGATGGAGGGTTGAATTTTCAGGGACGTAGCAGAAAAACCGTAGCTGCAATCATCTGAAAACTGGGACTGAACCTGATGATTGATATCTTTTTCTACACATATATTTGGTTCAAAATTAACCAGTTTTGACCACTTTGAGATTTGGTAAAGGACATCAGAAAAAAATCAAGCGTTTTTTTTTTTTTTTTTATGTCTTGACCTCAAAACAACAATTACAGCTTCAATCCAGAACCATAAAAAGACAGCTGAAGCACCCATTAAAAACAAAACGTATTGTGTTGTATCATCATGAAACTCGCCCTACTATTACTCTATTACACTTCTATGTAACACAGTTCTATGCTGAATATTAAGAGACACGTGTGTTCTGATGGATCCTCAGGAGGCATTTCTTTCACAACACACACACACACACACACACACACACACACACACACACACACCCTCGTCATCATCTTACTTGAGAAGTCGGCCAGTCCACTCATGCGTCTGGTCCACAGCAGCAGAGTCAGGTAGACGAAGCTGTGGCCCCAGTCCGCTCCGTGGCTCATGACTCGCATCCCCTGTCTCTGAGATCATAGTAGAGAAACTCAGGGCGGACCAGCAAGACCTCACAGGGAAGATGTCTCAGTCCGGATACTTCAGCGAGGAAGTCTGAACCATCCTCCGGTGAAGCTGCAGCGATGGAGCAGGCAGGAGGTCAGAAATAGCAGCTGCGCAACAAGTTGTTCAACACTGACAGACGAGCTGCTCAGTCCGCCGCGGGGAGGTGGAGGTGGAGGGGGTGGTGGTGGTGGTGCTCCCTACACGACCCTCCTCCTCCTGTCCGACAACTCCACAGGTTTGTGAATGAGTGCATGTGGGGAAACAGGAGCGAGTTACAGTAACAGCTGAGTGGGAATTATAGAGTGGGCGGGGCACATGGAACTATTTTAAAGGGAAGAGGGGCGACGCACTCTCTGGTATGACGCACTGGCGGCTCCTGTGGTTTTCTCCCCCCGTGAGGCACATGTTTACTTTTCAGATTAGAGCGCCGGCAAACTGCTTCATTTCCGCTCCTTAATCCCCCCAACACTCTTCATTACATTGCTTAAAGAATTCTGATTTTTTTAACCTGAATATTTTCTATTATTTATTCCATTTTCATTCCCAACATTTTCATGACACAGGTGTCCCTGACTGAGCTCTTAACCGTCCCGTCCTATTCCAGTGAGCTAGCATGAGCAGTAGCATGACCCTGGCTACATCAGTGGAACCGTCCCTAATTAATGTGATTAATTTAACCTGTGTTCATCCTGTGCAGTGCAATACAAAATGGCCTCTGAGAGAAAGGCCTGTTCAGATGCCGTTACGCCCCACCATCTGTACATCATTACATATATAGTTCCTCCACTGGCTGACCTAGTAACACTGCTGGATATTGGCAATACATTGCAACAGAATGAGACACATATTGCCATACTCTTGAGTTGCTGAAATTTAACAATAGAGCTGACAACAAAACTTGACATTGTTTACCAGTTACAGTTTAATGATTTGAGATCTGATGAGAAACTGTCCACACACTCAAATATACACTGAAAATGGATTGATCGAGTTCGTGTTTTTCCAGTATGAAAAGAAAATATGATTTGATTTTGAAGTAAGATAACCAAAGATTCACAAAAGGGTTAAAAAGGCATTTCATCCCGTAACTTTAAAACAAGTAAGTTGAGATACTGCTGCCGTGTTGACTCCAACTCTTGTGAAAAGTCAGTGATTTCCTTTGTTCCAGAACATTCTCTCTCTTTTCATAAACTGTTCATGTTCTAACCACGGTGCTGTTGAATGAAGAAGGGGGCCTACTGGGTAACTTGTTCCCCGGCCCACATCCATGAGCCCCTCCATGGTAACCAGTCTATCTAACGTGTGAGACCCGCATCAGTCTGACTGACAGAGATGTTGACGTCTCCGCAGGAGCTCCGCGGGGGACGACAACGACTGGCAGGGGGAGGAATACAAACTGGACAACAGGCCTCCTGGTTTGTCCCATTCCCTGTACTTTCAGGGAGTGGCTCCAAAACCCCTCTCATGTCATGTTATCCCTCTAAAGCCTGTGGAATTTTGTTGTCAAACTCTTAACTTTCCTGCATTTCAGACGAGATACAGCTGTTTAAGTCCAAACAGGGAAAAAAAACAAAACACAATCATTACATGAATAGATTTATGTTTTGAAGATGGGTAGAGGAAAGTTGTGACATACAATTCAGAGGACAGCTCGGAAACACTTGAAGAAAACCAATAACAGAATACCATCGGTACAACACCTTCAGTTACATAATATCTGAGGAAAACAACCCTCATGATGATGTCACAGTGCCGCCATCGGGTTGGGATGTGGAGCGTGGAATCATTAATCATCAAAACGGAGGAGCATTATGGGTAATACGGGACATCCTGTGCTTTTGATGGTGGACCCATGAGGACTAAACGTTATGATATCATGGTGTTGTTCTGGAACATGGTGTACTCAAACATGGACGTGTGAAACTGGGGGTCATGATGTGTTAATTTACATAAAAACAACTGGACATTTCTATACATCACTTATATTTACTCTCCAAGCGCACTGAAAGGGAGGATCGGTTTTTAGGCTTGCAAGTTATTTTCTATTCAACAATGGCAATAATTGATCATGTATTAAATTAATTCTTTGTCCACTTAGAATAATCAGTGTTGCATTAGTATCAAATATCTTGACATCACTTGAAAAGAACATCAAATGTGACCTGTAAGCATGCTCCTGCACACCAACAGCGGAAAATGCAGCTTCCTTCACCGTAAATGAAATCTGAATCTGGTGCTAAACTGCGCTAATTTAGTGATTTAGTTGTGACTTTAGTCAGTCATTGGTCGTTCGGAGGAATCGCCGAGACATCCGAAGAAACGCTTTATTGTTTTTAGGTGACAACATTTACAACTCCAACATGTCGCACGTCTTCACTTGAAATCGACGCTCATCTCAATTTGGGAATCCAGTGCAGCCTGTAATTGAGGGCAGAGTAAACGACGTGAGCGGCCACGTCACGCTGAATCAAGCGGTCACACAGTCGTCACACACTCACCAGCTCTCGCTTCGCTTCCTCTATTTTCACTTGAGCCAGAGACGGACTCTGTTCAGAGAAGGGAAAAAAAATACAGAAAAGTTGTTTTACAGACGTCTGAAACGACTGTCACCGACTTCTGGTGACATCGTTATGTTCATTTAAATGCTTTAGGATCAGCTTTTTCTTTTCAGTGGTTTGTCAAGCAACAGAATTTATGTACAGCAATAATCCAGCATGTAATCCCATTATCTTTAGTTCAAGGTGACCCCTGGTGGTGCCAACTTCTGTTTTGGACCACAAGAAAATACATCATGTCTGCAGCATTTTGTAGGCTGGCTGACAGAATTCTACAAACTGATTAGAAAAAAAATAAATAAAAATACCGGGCTCAGGTCCATGTAAGGCTCCAGTTTCTTTTTCAGAGGAATTATTTCTTGTTTCAGTGTCATGACCTCCTGAAGAGAAGCGAGAAACCCAGATGACATACTTTGGGGGGGGGGGGTGGTCTTCCCCTGATGATGCTTGACTGTGTGGTGCGTTACCTCAGACAGCTGCACGAGAGCCTGGTGGGTGATGGACTTGTCCATGTTCCTGGATACAAGCTGAGCCTGAAGGATTGATAATAGAAGCTTTGATAGTTGGAATATCTGACACTGCCTGACAGTGATACGGAGGGCGTTAACTGTTGAACCTCTCCTCCGTGTGCTCTGAACAGTCGTAGAAGCAGTAACATGACACATCATAGCTGGGTCAGAATACAGCCTAAACCACACAACTACAGTTGCAGCGTGCCAGGTTTTTTGTTTTGTTTTGTTTGTTTCCTCAGATGGCACAGTCTGACCCTTGGGCACATTTTTAGGTGGCATTTATTCCATGTTCAGCTACGAAGGGCTAAATCTGCGTCGTAAAGGCACCAACGCGTCAGTCACATGCCTCAGCACACGCATGTAGGAACGTTCCTCCATCATGAATGTTTTTCTTTTCAGGTAAAACAAAACAAAGCTCCTTAAATATGAAGGACCCCAAATTATTTTAGCATTAAAAATGACTGCCAATGAAATGGAAGCACCTTACAAAAAAAAAAAAAAATTCTTTTCACTGAGACACACAGTGTCGTGTTGTCATTCAAATATGTGAAAGTTTAATAATAATTAATGAAGAGAACTTGGGATATCAGAGCAATTCTGCCTTTTAACAACAAAGTGTGTGTTAACTGTTGGCCCGCGGTCCACCATTAAGTTTCAGTTTGGGTAGAAACTGAACACGATCAGAGCGTTTTGACCTCAAGATCTGCACCGTGCAGCGGTGCTGTGTCGGCGTTAAATCACTTCATACCTCTGCTCTCTCCCTTCTGTTGCTGAGCTCTTTAGCCTTCGCAGTCACAAAATCCATATTGAGCAGCCGCTCCTCTGCCTTCGCGCTCTCCACAGCCTGAGTGTGAACTGTCTTTTTGACGTCTCTGCAGATCATCAAGAGGACAGACGGAGGACAGTTTTGTGTAGCACATAGCTGAGCAATGTTTTTTATGAGCTAACTCCGTCCACAGCGGCGTGTCAACGTACTCTTGTAAGTTGCCCCGCAGCACCAGAGTAGCACCCAGCCTCTTCCTGAGGGCCCGCAGTTCCCTCTCAAGTCTTCTGTTTGACTTCTCTGCTTCCAGGATGTCGTTGGTGAGGTTGTTCAGTGCCGGCACGAAGCTACACAGGATAAATGTGTGTTGTTTATAGTGCTAGGTCTTTCATCAGAGATAGATGGTAACAGCGAATACCCTGCCGATGTTGTGTACCTGCCCAGCGATGTGTCTCTGACTCCCAGCACCATGGCGTTATCCACTAGCGCAGACACGTAGTCACCAGCAGGCTTGGACAAGCTGGCACTGGACAGGCCGACGCCTTGGAGAAGAACGTCCTGGAGGTGAGAACCTAGAAGGAGGACACACTGTTGTGTTCTGCAATCTGAACTCTTTTTTTTCTGGACAGTGGATTCATCTACCGATCAGCTGCATAGTTGTAAAACACACAGAAGTAATTAAATTTACTATACAAACCCTGTCTTCATCATTTTATCCGTTATTCCTGGTCTTGATAACATTACAATCATGTTAACATCTACCAGGGAACAGGGCTGAAGATCAACAGAAGTCTAACTGGACAGGAAGTACAAGTAACCTGCTGCTTTTACCCAGGCTGGTGTTTAATTGAAAGAGAAAACAGACTTTTACTACATAAGGAAGCCCCTTTCGTAAGAAAGAAAAATCTATGTATAGATTCAAATAATGATGACCTCATGTCTGCAGCCGCTCATCTACTCACCCTCCGCCCGATACTCGGAGGTTTTCTGCTTGAGGTCTTCGACCAGGAGCACTGTGTCACTGCACCGGGCTTCACTGGCCTGTGCCAGCTGGTACAGCAAGTCCACTGTCCGAGTGTTGACCTCAAACTGGGGCACCGGGTGATCTCCGAGCACGGTGCTGAGCCAGCTGTTCACCTGAGGAGGAACGGAAATGAAAGTGGCTGATATAAACAGACAACAAACTTCCAGCTCCGACTCGGACAGGTTTACTCCACCATTCTTTACCTTCTTGATCTTTTCACACATGTCGATTTAAAAAAAAAGAAAGAAAAGAAGGAGACCCAAAACACCCCCAAAATAACAGGCTTCTCAAAACTTCAGGTGGTCCTCAAAGCCCTTAAAAAGAAACGTAAACAGTTCTCACACTCCTTGTAGTTTCGCGCCGACAAATCATGGGAATAACTTCCGGGTTACAACACAAACCTGTAATTGCGATATCGCGTAAACTACGATTATCATACATATTAAAATCAAAATACAAAAATGTTATTGATTAAATAAATGAACTTGGAAGAGAATTAATAAAATTGTATTAAAATGTATCTTGTTCACGTTTCCTGTAAGTTCACAAAGATGAAACTCATATCAAGATAGTTCACGTTCAATTACTGTGAAGGCTGGCGAGGAACTTGTTCACTGGTCAAGAATCAGAAGGTCTGATATATATGTACGAGGAACTAATACCTTGGAACAAAAAACTCAAGAGAGACTGATTTAGATATGTTACAGAAGCATAAAAGAAGAACAACTAGATCCTCAACGGTATCGGTGCTCTCATAACAGGTTAGTTTGACAATGATAAAATGTAGGGTTAGGCTCCAGCCCGCCTCAATGGACGGAAGAAAAAGATGGAATGGCAGAAAGAAAGACAAGATAGTGGACAACCATACCGTCAACAATACTGAAAGTCAGTCCGCCTCTGTAAGGTCAAGCTCAAATTCAAAACAGACTTGCTTTTAATATACATATTGATTTGATCATTTTAATTATTGATAGAGGGCATAACGTCTAAGTCCATTCTTATTTTCTATAATCATTGTCATTGGAAACATGAAGCGTGCAACCGATAAGATTACAAATATACATAAAAAGACTGAATTGGCTTGAAATATGAAAAAATATGAAAGTCATATTATTGGTTTATTGTTTTTTTTATTGGTTAAATGCCAGTATCTCACAAATACGCAATTTTTGAATATAGGTATGTATTTATAATATTGAACTAAGGCAACAATGTAATTCATTGTTATTTTAAGCGGTATTTATTTGTATTAATTAAGTTAGAAAGCACATGAAAAGCTAATTCTTATTAGCGACGAAAGCGGAAGTACGCACGGGAACTCTCTTGCATCGTATAGTTAGCCTCTCTGTCACCCGCGTAGGTTCGAAATAGTGCGATTAAGGGAAGCTGACTCGAAGGAAAACAAAAATGGCGGGGAGACAAAAGTCTTCAAAACACTGTCAGAAAAGTGTGAACAGCACTTTTGACTCCAGCACTGTCGAGGAGAAGTTGTTTAGCCAAGTGCAGGACGACGACGACGGGCCGGTGGTCTTCATCTGCGGGAAGTGCAAGCTGCCTGTCGGGGATTCACTGTCTTGGGGTGGAAGCGAGGATAGTCAGAACCAGATCCAGTTGAAACGTGAGTCCACCTTGATTGGAGAGTTCAATAATTTGCTTTATTTCTGTCAGTCAATCATCTCTAAAAGTAACTAACCGCCAAGAAATTCCTGACACAGTGTATTTGAACTTCCTCCCTAAATACCCCAGTGTGTGAATTTGAACTTCCTCCTTAAATAATCCATGATATATATTTCCATATTTCTACTTATATTTTAATCCCTTCTTTCACCTGAAATTTGTTTTTAAGCCCTGGTTGTTTAACCTACTCTTTGCTTAAGATTCGAACTGAATTTTACTGTAAATACTTTGATTATTGAGGTTGTATTTTGAATTTTTCTTTTCTTCATGGATTACTTTTTTTTTTTTTGTCTAGCACTTTTGTGTTAAATATCATGTTTGAAATGGGCTTTGTAATGATTACTACTGTTAGTGTTTATGAAATCCTTGCTGTTTGGACCTTTAGGAGTCACTGACAACGTCATAGTGGGAGAGGAGACTCGCCTGCATGAAGCCGGCAAAAGAGCTCTCTGGTAGGAAGGACCCAGTACTAATGATAGTATACATAGTATATATGATAGTATACAATATATATATATATACTTGCTGACCTATTGTAGTAATAAATATAATAATGCTAATAACTTTCATTGGGGAGTATTAATAATGTAGCTAGTCAAGGAAGGGCACATTGAAAAGATAGATTTTTTTTTAGGACATTCCCGTAGCTGATGATATATTATTATTATTATTATTATTAGTTATAAATTATCCTTCAATTGGGATTATCAAACACATGGCAAAGACATGTAAATGGGGCAGGATATTTCATAATTTAAATGGATAAACTTCGTTGTTTAGAATGACTGGAATGCATTGAAATAAAGAACACTCGGAATTTGATATTGATGAATTATAACAGCTGTCTTTTTCTGAATTCTGTTAATTAAAAAAGAATTTCAGATTGGACAACATGTATGGCAACATCTGTGATGGGCCGGAACTGGGCTCGAATTGAGAAGTTACATCTACGCTCAGATGTAAACCTTCAGGGTATAAACTTAAAACTCTATCTCCTTACATTTAAACCTCCATGAACCTTCTCCAGTCTTCCATCACCTTAATCAAATAGGTTTAGGGGTATCAGACGGATAGATGTGTTCATGTTCATACGTGTTATTCCAGAATGCTCTACAGACAGCTGGCCGATATTTTAGGCATGGTTACTCATGAACCGTCATTTTCCTCCCAGCCTCGTTGTGGATCTTGTGTGTCGAGGTTGCCGCTCGGTGCTCGGTATGGTCTACTCCTCCACCCCAAAGAGCCTCGACCACAAGAGACTCACATTCTGTTTCAACGTAGCAGACATCGACAGGTATGTTCAAGCCAGGGATCATGAATAAGAGTGTTGCTTCTGTTTGTATTCGTCTGACGTGAGGTGTCCAGGCCTGAGTCTCTGTTCTGTTCCTGATGTCTGATTTATTTATTTTTTTTACAATATTTACTGATGTTAATATATCTGTTTTAAAACAAGTTAATATGACATGCACATTATATTCATGCTGAAAAAAACCACCTGTAAACATTGTGCATATGAAAAAGTATTGTTTTACTACTTCCCCAAGCATTTGTTGAAGCCCACAAATCCAGCAAAGAAGGGAAGGTCAATATCTGGCCGTTAAGGTTCAGCTCTGATCGAATGTGTTCAACAGTCAAGTCGAAGCACATGAAAGATATTAAATAAGTAAGAGAAACTATAAGAGAAGATCAATGATATGATGAGTCGATTTAATGCTGGTTGTGTTTTTGTAACACACACACACACACACACACAATCAAAAGAGCTGTGAAGTTAAAACTGGGTCTCAAATGACGAGAAAATAAGATATTGTGTGTGTTTGAATGGGAAACTGGGATTTTCAATGCACTGAAAAAGATGGATGTGTTTTGTTTGTTTGTTTGTTTGTTTCAAATTATGGATCTTGTACTGAATTAGGGCTGCACAAGTTTTGAAAAATATCTAATTGTAAATTATCTCGACTGATAGCATTAGATGCAGCATTAGAGGGAAAGTTGATTGTTTTACACCTTTTTCTTTGAAAAACACGTTAAAGTGATCATGGCGATTTTGTTTTCTACTTTAGTGTGTAGAATGTGATGTGTGGTCAGGACATCTCTGTGACACCAAGATATGTCATTTTAAAGTATATATATATATCTTTTTTTTTTTTTTTTTTTTTTACACACGATTGGCCAAGAACTAACACTTGAGTTTTGAGTCGCCGTGAGGTAATGCCCTTTCCACACTCACCTCGTGCTGTAAATGTTTCCCAGCTATGAGCTCGGCTCTGCCAGCCAGATGTTGGCAGCAGAGGGCCCCAAAGAGCAACCGGTGACACTGGAGTACAGAGGCACTGTTGAACAACAGCTGACAGAGGTAAATTGCCGCTCTCGCTCCTCTTTGTCTGCTTCTTTTGCTGTCGTCTTGCTGTTAGATATACTGTTTAATCCACTTTAGTCATTCCGTACAGAATGGCTGATTTAATTCAGTTCATGGTTTGCCCCACTCTGTTTCTCCACTCACACACGCACACGCGCTCACACACGCACACGCGCGCACACACACACACACAAGTAAAGACTAGTCCTGATATTGAGGTGAAACTATGATATGACTCCATCCAGTTGCTGGATCTGGCAGGGGTCAGTGGACTTGCTGACAGCGCTCTCATGTTTCAGGACGACTCTCATTGATTATCAATGCTCAGGTTGTTCACAAGTTGATGACATCAGCTTGCTTCTGGGAAGCCTTCGCCGCTGTGACGGACAGACTCTTATATCAGACATGACCTCATCACCCCCCCACCCCACCCCACCCGTCATCCACTACAATCAGATTTATTGTCCGGTTGAGGTTGGATCTGAATAAAGAAGTATAAAGAATAGGAATTATTTTGTATTCAGTGTAGAGTTGAATCTTTTTTGTTGACAATATTGTATTGATTTAAACTTCCTCTGTTTTTTAAAGGGTCCCATTAGGATGTGATGAAAATGAAGAGAGTGTGATGAGTCCTAATCACCCTTTGTTTAAAAACACTCATTAGCAGAGTTTGACCACTAGGTGGCGACAGTGCGCAGGGGTATGCTCCCACCCTCCCATACACTACCAGGGACAATAGATGTTATGGGGGCATGTTGAGGAATCTTTGTTGGAGGGAAAAACATGTTTTGCTCACAAAGGGGTTTTGATAGAGGGATATGCGTGTGTTTTGAATTTCCTACTGCAACAGTTGCTTCATTGGGCTGCAAGATGTTATTTGTAATGGTATATTTGAAACTGGTTGTACTGGTTGTAAGAGAAGCAGAAAAGAGCGTTTGGCATGTTTATCAAGGCATCAGATGCTCTTCTGGGAAATTACAACACCTCTTATTGGTCTGTAACTTTCCATGTGTCTTTTTCTTCTCCTTTGCTCCACTTTTGTCACCCATAATGTTATACAATGAAGCTTGTGTGTCTAATGGTGCTACCGCGTGTCGCTCAAACAAAGAGGTGCACGAGGGCGCTGTATAATCAAATCAACAGATTACCCCTTATTCTCTCTGGTTAATATGTAGGCTGCCGCTCCAGTAACATCCTGCTTTATTGACTCTGAGTAGGCCACAGATTAATACGACTGTGGCTGCACACTGATTGCATTAATATGAATTGGTTTTATAGCATCATTTGTTTGGACATAATAGCCAGATTTTTCAGGCTCCACCTGAATTCCGATCATTTGTTGAGTTGGACCACGTTTTGAAGCCTCATTTTTGCTTGAAATGTTCCTGCTGCTGTGACCATCCAGGGTGGTGCAACAAACTTTAACTTTTAAATCTGACTTAAACGTGTTGGTTATTAAATAATAATGTTTTTCTTTAAAAATCAAGTATTTCAAAAGTTCAGAGGAATACTTGAAAGTTCATTTAGTATGTACACTCAGATTGATAGGAACAGCTGGGAAAATCAAAAACAAAAAAACTGATTCTGCACATTAATTGCTGCTGCAGGAGTAAAGGAAATCTGTTCATTGCATTTATGGTGGCAATTTAAACCGGATGATAAAAGCTTTAACTTTCAGATACCATGAAAGTGCTTTTAAATTGCTTGAATTTTACTCTTCAAAAGTTGTGCAAACTCTTCATGTAAAGCAAATAACTGCTTTTTTCAATATATTAAACAAATAGGGAGCCATTTTAACTTTGACAAAGTTCTTGTCAAGCTGTTTCAGTTTAGAATGTCCTGTTGTGTTGAGCTGTAAAGACAAGATGATGAACTGAATATTTCCTTACGTGAGACTTGATATCAGCCTCCATTTTGGATTTCAGGCGTGATCTAAATGATTTATCATGAAAAACAAATTCCACCATTACTGCATTACTGGTTCGGGCTTTACTAATAATGATAATTGCTAATTGTAAAAAAGATTGAACATTTATATTTCTGGAATAAGATGTTAAAATTCGGTAGTTTTCTTGGCTTACAGGTAAATAAAATGTCCATTCCTCCTTGTGTGTGTGTGTGTGTGTCACTTTGTGTTCATCTTTACTCTGGTGTGTGATGAAGGTGCTCGTCACCCCACCACCGCCGTTAATGTATTCTGTCTGTCTGTCTGACTTGTAGACATTTGTTTGGGTTTTCTGTCCTTTACACTCACTGACCTGTCTCTCCCCCACCCCTCTTACACCCCCCCCATACCCATCTACCCCTGACCACCACCCCTCTGGGTTCCATCGCTCTCCTTCGCTGTCCCCCTTTCCCCAATTATCTTTACTCCTCCCCTCATCCCTCCCCACTATGTCCTGCTGTACCCTTAATTTGCCACCTGTCTGTTTTCTCCTTTTGTTTCTCCCCTGTTCTACCTCCTAAATACACTCACCCTCTCTCTTCCTCTCTCTCTCTCTCTATTCCTCACATTCTTGATCATGCACCTTCTAAAATGTCCCCTCCCTCTCAGATGAAACTGCTGGTCGTGTCCATGGCTCAGAGGATGGAGGAGCTCGAGAGTGGCCTTCAGGAGGGAAGTGATGATGCATGACAGTGATGGACATCAACTGGTGTGTGTAGGGGGGGGTGAAGATGAGGGTTTAATACAGGCGTCTCCTCGCCCTGATATTCTCCATTAATGTCTCTTCCTCTAATTTTCATCCTAACCACGTTCCCTCGCTTAGGCATCCTGCCCTACCCTTACCTTATGCACAAATGTCCACACATGCGCACACACTCTGCTTCCTCTCTGCCTTGTCCTGATTACCGGTGGCCAAACAAAGGCTGCCTGCGCTTGTAATCAATCACGTTGGCAGCTCGGCTCCCTTAACTACTGGCACCATCTTTTCGCTGCCTAGTAAACAAACCCTATGAGCAGAATGTTTGGATTGGCAGGCTTTCACACAGCCTGCACTGTCAGCACAATGCTTTATTGATCCGGCCATGCGAGGACACACGCACACAAACCTGTTTGTTTCTTTGTTTTCTTTCTTAATCGTTCGGTGTTGCTGCCAACAAAATTGTTACGTGTGTTTGAACTGACAAGGTGTGGCCATGACTGAATAAAAATTTGATTTCTGATTTGGCACATTGTTTTCACCAAGCGCACACACGCTCACATAATTATGTTGTTGAAGAAAATGGTTGAAGTTTTCCCCCTTAATTCAAACACCGTGATTTGTTGTTTTTATAGGAGTCCATTACTGTAGATTATTAAGTTGTCTTTGTGCTCATTTTTTCTATTGTGTTCTATGTGTGTTACTGTTGTGTAGTTTGTCATTTTTGCATAAAGGATTACGATACACAAGACCTCCAACTATCAGGCTAATCTTTTTAAATGTTTCTGTGTCTTTGTCTGGTGAGGTTGTTGGGGATCAGCGGCTCATCCTGCTTTGTCTGTAATTAGAAGTATCTGAAGGATTTAGGAGTTAAACAGCAAGTTTAAGGTCTTTGAGGTTGATTATATATTTAGTTAAGCCTGTTTGTTTACCAACTGGCCCCTAATGTGCCTAGCAACACTTTCTATCAAGGCGAGAAAGCGGCTGCATGCTGTACCGCTTGCCCTCCCTCACCCACAAGGTTTCATCAGCCTCACAGAACAACAACAGTTAGAAACGGCCAACCAGCACGCTGTATCCAAGGGCAGGTTGCGATGGCAACTGAGAGCACGTGCTACGCTGAGTGCCTGTTGCCATCTCGTCATCCTGTTCACTGCCGGAGGAACAGCCAGCCAGCTCGCTGGCCGGCACGTCTGTCAACAGACGTTATCCCCCCCGCTCATGCTCAGACATACATGGGGGAGGAGTCCTGAATGTCTAATCTCTGTGTGATGTTTTTCTCTCCGCTAACCCCACCCTCGCCCCTTGCCTCTTAACGCCCCCTCAACTGATGGGAAAAAAAAGTCAAAACAACAACAAACAACCCGCGTGGTTTTTTGTTGTTTCTGGTGTTGTCGCTGGTGGGTGGTTTCTTAATCCAGTTAAGACTGAGGCAGCTGCACGCTTCCTGCACAGACGCAGGGAGATGCACGCTGCCTCCACACTGCCCAGATGTGCACTGCTACGCCCTCTAACACACTCATTTTGGATAACGTCTCCCAATTTAATTGTTTGATTCTGAGCATAAAAAGGCCAATAGTAATTTGTCCCTGGGAGTGGCCTCTGAACTCATTTAGCTGTTTTTATACAGTCACATGGGGAACGCATTGCACCGCTGCCTGCAATTATTGCACCAGTCTCACCCCGTTCACCCCTTAAGTCCCAACCAATCATTACCACCCAGGCCAGGAGCAACAGAAACACACACAAACACACACACATCACTCAGTGCATCTCCACACATCCCACAAGCACTCGGGGACAAAGGATGAATAATGCAGAGGTCGTGTCTGAGTGAAAGTCGCCTCCCCTTTTCCCTCCTTTCCACCTTCTTGAAGCAATAAGGAAGCAATGTTGCCATGGAGGCAATGAAGCCTCGGCTCGCTGTCAGCCAATTACAGCATTAGCTCTGTGAAACATCAGACCAATGGCTGCTCGCACTGATGCTGCTGTTGCCACAGACACGGAGATCCGATTGGCTGAGCTCAGCTCTTTGATTGAATTTCTGATCTTGTTTTTGAGAGGAAAAATATCTCAAGGAGTGCCACCTGTGTGGCAACTTACAAAATGCCCCCCCCTCCTAAAACAACAAGGATTAATTTGTGAGAATTCATGTTTTAGAGCTTTGAGAGATGTAATTTCAGCTCTGTTTGAGTCTCTTTCATAAAATGAGAAAAGGGTGAAGTCATTTTGAAGTAAATATTCTTCTAATATTTGTTGGATGTGTCTGGTAAAAGGTGGGATGCAGCTAAATTTAGTCGCTACGTGTCTTCATTGTGGTTTCCCTCCTTCAGGTCTCATTTTTTTTTGCCCCCCGACAAAAGAACCACACCCCACCAGTTGCTGCTTTATGACCGATTTAACTGTTGCTCTTCCAGCGCACCGTGAGAGCCCCGGGTCTTTTGTTGTCTACACCCCTGTGTGTTGTAAGTTGAGCATGTTGTTAATTCAGTATGAATTTATTGACACTGAAGATTTATATTATTAACTAGTAATTACTTTTTTTATCATTGGATAAATATAAATAAATAATTTTTGGATTTTATAATCCAAAAACGTCCATGCTTTAATGGTCTTCTCAAACTTTTGCTTGATTGATTACAACTTTTTCCTTTACATGATTGGCTAATCGACATGTGCGCTCTCCCCTTTTTTTTTTTTTTTTTTTTTTTTTTAGCGCTGAAGCTATTAGCAGGGTCTGGCCTCATCTCTTGTCTTTGTGTCACACAGTCGAGACGGCAGGTCAATTAATACACGCCGTCGCAGGGGCTGATGAATTTCCCAAAGTAATCTTGAGCATCAGCAGGCGTTTGATGATCTTCAGTGTCGAGGGGTATTTGTGAAAGCAAGCCTACTTTTGTTTTTACTTCTTGCTCGTCTAGGAAGGGAAATAAGACGACTGATAAGCTGCGGGCGCCTCGTTTCATTGATCGGCCTCATCTGTGTGTGTGATGGAGGCAGATCGCCGGCCAGTCAGTGGCTTGTCTGACAGAATAACCTCAATCCCCTCTGAGCGCGCAAAGCTTCCTACTTCATTAGAAACATCTGCTTGTTTATTTCCCCCCTTGTCTTTGTGTACACGGCTGTGTCTGCCAGGTAGTCTCTCTCTCTCGCTCTGTCTCGCTCTCTCTCAGAGCTGCTGAGGATGGCACGACTGGGGTGTGTGTGTGTGTGTGTGTGTGAGTGAGTGTGTTTGCGGAGGGGATGCACATCCCCAGTGTCTGACACAATGTTGCAGGTTAATCGTCAGTTTTCCCAGACACAAAGACTTGTCCTGTTGCCAGTACCACCCCTGTGTGTGTGTGTGTGTGTGTGTGTGTGTGTGTGTGTGTGTGTGTGTGTGTGTGTGTGAGGAGGTGGGGGCTGAAAATAAGATTACTGTCATCAGGATGTAAGCCTGAACAGGTTGACAGGAATAAAGTCCTCCTGTACACTAAGGGGTCAGCGTGGCACCATGACATGAATAAAAGGACCATTAAAGATGTCCTCTCAAAGGTTACCGGTGTCTCCATCATCATCTTCACCGGCCTCATCGTGGTCTTTACTTGTTTCTCTCTCAGTCCGAGTTGTGTCGGAGCCCTCACGACAACATTCATCTGTTGAAATTAGATCCGACAACATTATATCAGTGTAAAAATCCCTCCACTATAAACAGGTTGAGAACATCAATATATTGATCTGCCCTGCTGGGATCTCAGGCGGACGTTTGTTTACCTAAGACTCACTTGACCTCTTTACACACAGATTAAACTGAAATCAACTGCATGTCAAAGAAAAGAAGGGCTTGTTTTGACTTCATTTCATCGCCGTGGTGATTCTTCCTCAGGGCTTCCTCAGATTATAAACAGCTGGACAAGTTGCCACTGAGAATTCAACTGAAGGGATTTGGTGATTAATCATTATTCATTATTGATTACGCATAACGATTACATTTTTTTACCATGATTACATGATTTCAATATCAAGCTTGAATATAGTAATAAGATGGAAATGCATGCTGATGCCTTTCATGCTGTTTAAATGGCCACGTGGATCTTAGAAATATTTCTTTAATCTGACATGTTGATTTATACATTTTGTCATGCAGGGAGAAGCAGAAAATGTTATTTTAAACTTACAAGCAGCTCTTTTTTTTGGCATCTCTGCTTGAAAAATTGATTTTTAAGAATCAGTTTAAAAAGCGGTTTTCTGTCAACGGAATAATCAGTTCACGAGCCACTGCTGTGATAATGTATTGTTATAACATGAAACCTGCCTTTTTTTTTTTTTTACTGTGATAAATTCTAGCAAAAGTGATCATGAATGTGAGAGAGAATGGACAAACAGGGGGAAAAATACAGGCTCTTTCACATCATTTAGTTCTACTTCATGCTTTCATGTTATTGACAGCGATGGATTATGAACTGATACCAGTAGAAGATAATATCACTATCAGCTTATAACCTGAAAGCTTTTTTTATAATAAGATATTCTCACATGATGGAAATATGTTTTTATGTCATAATGTGATAAGTTCTTGTCACAAGAGAATTATTGTTATGACGTATTTTTGTATATTTTATGGTGGAAATAGCTTCTTATAACGTGAACATTTCTTGTAATAAAAGTCATCCTGTTGTAAAGATAAATTATGACCTGATCAGTTTTTCTCTTTTCTGGTGTGGCAGCGACGCGCTGCTGTAGTTTCAGTCTAGTTTGTTGGTTTCAATCTCCCATTCTTAAATTCTAATCATCCATAGCTGGACTAATCACGCCGGTGGTGTTACCTGCCCTGTCGTGGAAGACAAGCTTTCACCCCAGTATTAATTCGCAGCAGCTTGTTTGTCTCACTGGACCGCCGGGGGGATTTTGACTAACTGTACGCCTGCCTTTGATAAACAAAAGGTTCCAGCTCTAATGCATTTTAGAGCCACTCTTGCCCCTTCGGCTTTTATCAGCTTAGCCACGCCGCTTTAATCAGACAGCCGTGTTTGTGTTGTCCTGCTCATGTTTGTCTCAGAGCTCTGGTGACACCCCCCACTCTCTCACACACATACACACACACACACACACACACACACACACACACACTTCTTTGTCTCGTCAGGGTAGCGTCACCCAAAGAGGTTTATGATGGGGTGGGGGTGGGTTGGGGATACAGCTCAGATTAATGTCTACTACAGTGTGTGTGTGCGCGTGCGAAGTAGAGGGTGGGGTAATAATATGTGTGTGTGTGTCAGTCCTGAGGGTGTTTCAGCTGTTGCAAGGGTATGTTTTCCCTCTGACCCACCACAGGTGTCATGTGGGAAATGTATACTGCAAGTGAGACAAGTGGCACGTCCAGGTTATAAAGCAGCAGAGGAGCTGATCTTCATTAAGTCCTCCAGGAGCTTTAGGAAGAAACGACAAGCCTCGGGCTCTGGGTACGTTTGGCAGAAATGAACAGAAATAGTGGATTCTGTGGATTACTGTGGAATTAGTTACTTAATTATGATAATTTAAGTGTTAATTCAACAATCCTCCGGCTCACAGAAAGCTTCTAAGAAGAATTATGCGTGGAGACTTTTTTTTTTAACCAAAATTTATCTGGGTGTTCTACTGTGTACTACCACGGTGTATATTGGCGCTGAGTACCCCAGGAAGCCAGACAGTAGACAGGTACGACTGAAAGACCAGACAGACACATAATGGATTCCATATAAATATTTAAAATACTTTGTACAGCATAGAAATCTCTTGACAATCAAACAAAACCATCCATTACAAAATCTTACAAAAGAACCCCCCCCCCCCCCGAGTCTTTATCAATCTCAGTATCAACCAGAAAAAAAGGTACAAAGACATAATTTCAAATGCTGACAATACAGTCGGACTCATGAAACATTGCATGCAACTTTATCATTTTGACAAGAAGAGATTCTAGAACAGCGAGAAGCCTCGTGTGCCAGTGGAAGCCTTGTTTTTTTTTTTTTTGTAGTTTAGTGAAGTAGTGAAAATCGTCGGCTTGTTGATTTTTTTTTTTCCTTCTTTCGAATCCCTTCGTACAGAACAGCAAAAAGTGACAGGAACACAGGAGTCGCACTGTTATTTACAATTTTTCACATCACTCTCAGAGAGCGCTTGGCAAATACTCGTCATTGCAGAGAACATTTAAGACTATTGCACGAACTACAGCTTTAAGACAAAAGGAAGTGGATCATTTTCATGGATGTAACCTTCTTCCCCTCAGCCTTTTTTGGCGAGGTTTCAGTTTCATAAGGCGTTTTGATTGTTTCCTTTTTTTTTTTAAACTTTTCTTCTTTCTTTTCTTCAAAACTGACTAGAAACATCCTGCTGTGACAAACTTCACGCTTCCCCCGTGGGTCGTAGAGGTGATATAAAAAAGTTATTGTGAGCGTTGAGTGATGGTTTCATCTATAAAAGGTGAGAGTATGACTTACTTCTATTTCGTTTCTTTCTAAATGCTCAGACACTGCAGCGCCGTTGCAAATCCACACAAGCATGTCACAATCGATTGCTGTTACACAACGTGTGTTATGAATAATGCAGTGAGGTAAAAAGATGGTAAACGCTGTGGCTACGATAGCTTTTGGTTTTTCAAGAATAGTGCAGTGAGCTTCTTCATCCAGTCAGCCGTGAGGATACAGTGTCGGCTGGCTGGACGGCAGTTTTCACACAGACAAAAAAACAGTCAAGACATGTAATCAGGGCTGGGGGTAAGGGTCTGTTAGCTGGTGTGAATCAGTCTGCGGCTCAATTAGTAACCAGTTACAGCAATATTACATAAGAGAGTATCTCGTCACTCAGTGTATAATACAGTGTTGTGTGTGTGTGTATGCATGTGTGTGCATGAGTACATCTTGTTGGTATTACATGATGTCCACTCTATCCAGGACACGCTGAGGTTTAGTCATTGCTCAAATCTCATCGTCTCACTGTCGCCGTCACTCGTTGTGTAACGAGGGCGGAGGCAGGAGAGGTGCTGCTTTCACTCAAGCCCCCTTTTGTGTGTGTTTCCTCCTAGACTTTTTCAATGAAGTCAAGGAAAGTGGCTCAGTCGCAATAAAGGGACCGTTCACAGTTCAAAAGGCCGCTCTGGAAGACCTCTCCAACTTGAAGAAAATGTTGAGAGGGGCCTTGTGTTCAGTCTGTCTTTTCCTTTTTCTTGCCTTGTGTCCCTCAGCAGAGGGTCTTGAGTGCACCTGAAGCACAGAGGAGAGTCTGCATGGGGTAGGGGGGTGGGGACACCACTTCCTCCACCACCTGTTCTGGCCTGAAGGTGAACGGCTGCAGCTGCACCTTCTTCTTCAAGATCTGTCCGATTCCCATGGAGGGGAACTTGCTGCGGTGAGTCGGACTGTCGGGATCGCTGCTGCTGCTGTTGTTGGATGGAGGACTGAATGCTGACGTGGGATTGAGGGGACTGAAGGCAGACTTTGGGGGGCTGAAAGCTGAGCTTCCTGGCGGGCTTCCTACAGTGCTAGGGGGGCTGCCACTGGTATCAGAGGAACCGCACCAATCCGAGGAAATGCTCTTCTTTGGCTGCGGGTTGACGATGAGGACTGGAGGACTGGGGATTGTGGCCTTCTTCAAGTAAGAGGAGTCAGGTTGGAAGGCAGAGACGTGTCGGGGCGGGGATAAAGTCCCGTTGGTCAGCTTGTACCACGGTGAAGCCGGTGTGTCTTCAATTTGCTCAGCTTTGGACAGGGAGCCGAAGGAATGCATGCCGATAGGTGACGGCGCCGGGGGAGCGGGAATGTTGTGTTCTGGACTTGTATTGACTGGTGGGAGAGTGGCTAGACGTCTCCTCTGCTGCGGCGTGTTGGGAAAGAGGGGATGGATCTCTAGATACTCCATTGAGGAAGAAGCGACAGTGCCCGGTGGGGCCAGAGGTGAATTGCGATGGCCACCAGTTATGGCACGCAAAAGACCTGAGGAGGAAATGAGAAACATGGTAAGCACTGAGCTGCAGCTTCTCCCTGCACGACTAGATCCTACACGTATAGATAGAATTAAACTCTGATGTTACTGAAGACATTCGTCGTACAGGCATGTAACAACCATGTGGGAGCTAACACATTATGCATTGCTTCACAGACCCACCCGTCCTGAGTTGCAGGATCTGGAATAGCCTTTAAGTCTTCACTATATGGAAAACAGGAGTGGTTACTGCTATCTTTTAAGTGTCAACAGGTAACATAAATCAAAAGCGTTGGCCCTACAATTGCTTGGCAACGTGTCCGAGGTGCCTCCTCTCACATGGATGGATGGATGGATGGACAGACAAACAATGGATGGATGGAGGGAGGGATGGATGGACGGACGGATGGATGTCTGGGTTATTACGATTGTGTGATGTACAACAACACGTGCTCAGTCAACCTACCCTGTATGAATAAAAGTAAATCAAATAAAGAATTCATCATCTGTTTTCTTTTCAATTCTTTTTCAAATCTGCACAGTTGGAAGCCCTAAGAATCCTCACCTGTCCTGTGTTTCTTCTCCTTGCTGGGCCCCTTGCTCACAGCCAGGTAGACGGGGGTCTGTTTGGGCGGGATGGTCAGCTTGTCCACGTGCTTCCTCCACTGGGTCTGGAAGTATTCGTTTTTCTGCTTTTCACCTTTCTTTTTCTCCTGGAACTGCATTTCCTGAACAGGCGCATAAAAAAGCAAATCGCAACAAGTCTTAGCATTCGACACACCTTTGATGTGACGGCATTATATGATCAGATAATCCTGCTCCTTTTGCAATCCCCTCGAGGGATGCATCAGGTTTGTCTTCAGAAAATGGTTTTGCACTGAGAACTTCTTTCTTTTTGTGTAAAGCAGACAAAATCTTCACAACGTAAAACTATAATCCTGCATGAGCACCTTAAGGTGAAATATGTTGTGCCCTTACCCTGTACTCTTTAGAGAGTCTTTTCATTTTCTTGTTAAGGAGGAAGTAGACGGCCAGAGTGTGACAGGCGCGGTTGGTGAGGACGGCGCTCAGCACCTCGCTGTGCTTGTAACCCATCTTCTCCGTCATATGCAGCAACACCGTGTGGTTTATCTCCTCAATGTGGATCCTTGATGCAGAAAAAAGAAAAAGGAAAAACTTAATCACTACCGACAGCGACAAACTCAGAGCATCTGAGACAAACAAGTGGCTCCTCGATTTTACCTGTTGAGGTACGGTGCACCTGTATTCTTATTGGCCAGCTGCAGCCAGGAGTCGGCCATCACCTGATGGATGTTGGGACGCTTATTTGGATCCGGCTCAAGCAGCTTCTTCAGAAGACAGATGGCAGCTGAGACAGAGAAACTGATAGTAAATATTCTAGGGATCATACAGTCATTAAAAAAGAACAAATGAATAATATTAAAATAACAGTTTTGACAATAACAATTTTGAAAAGTAAATATAGAAAGACATTTTTAAAAATGTTAGAAATTTGCTTAAATACCTATATATCAGAGTGTATGTGAGTTTGAGTAATACTGATGAACCACATGGTTATGCTGTATCAAACTATTTAGCTAATTTTAATTACATATATGCCAGAAATTTCTCTGTTTATTTGTATGTGTAAATAAATGTTTCACTGAATGCATAGTTAGGAAAAAAAAATTCTACAAAAGGTGTGGAAAATGTGTATAAACCCACAACCCTCATCGCTGATTTTAACCATTTCTGCCGCAACCAAATTTGGGCGTTTTGACGAGCCCTCACTGAAACACAAAATGTGTTTTCCTGAGAAATGTGACATACATCAAGTTTCTCAGGCCTTCCTTGTTACACTGGGTGACGCAAACCCGGCCCTCATCCTGTAGTATTACATAACACAAAGAAGATGTCATTCAGCTGTCAACAGCTTGATAATAGCTGCTTACTGAAGTAGGTGAAGCAGATTAACTATGCATATTGTAACGAATATTGCATCACCACTTCTAGCGAAGTGGAAGTGAACTTGTTTTCCTTTTCACATCAGCCAACAGGAGAGGACTGATGAAGCCTTGAGTGCATCACGTTTACCTTCATTCCTGTTGCCTCTATTTACCCTTGCCACTTTTGTCACGACTTGTCATAGTAAAAAAATGTGTGTGGAGTTGGTGCGTAGTGTATATGTCAATAAAAGCATGATTATTGGGAACTCCGTGTCAAGTTTGCTGACTTCTAGGGAAACAATATGTCTGTCCTCTGGAGTGTTACAAAGCACAAATGTAGAAATGATATCCTGTTTTGATGCTTCGACTAAAAGTTTTATTCTCAGGAATTTTTATTTTCGGGAAATCTGCTGTTTATCTACACCTATGAAGAAGGTTACGGGGCAGCAAATTCTTTTTATATATATATGCTGTCAAAATAGAACTGAACAATTATTTCTTTTCATTTATGTTCAAGTCTGAAATGTTCTCGTGTGTTTGCTCGTGCATTCTGCATTCTTTCTGTTTATTATTTACCTGTGGAGAGTGATGGTGGTAGAGGGTTCATCTCCTTGTCAACCATCTTCTGGTGCAGAGCTCTGAGGCTGAAGGGTTCTACCGTGAACGGGAGCGTTCCAGTCAACATTGCATACATGTTCACCCCGCTGCAAGACCAAAGATACTCACTTCAGCTCCGGATGCACTCAGGCAATAAAAAAAACTTGAGGATACAATAACAGGTAAGAAGGTGACTGCACTCACATTGACCAGACATCAACCTTGGGCCCATACTTCTTCCTGGAGAGCAGCTCTGGTGCGGCGTAGGCAGGACTCCCACACTGGGTGCTGAATGGGTCGGAGTATCCCAAGATACCAGCACAGTTACTGAGGCCAAAATCTAAGTGACATAGGAGGTAAGGTGAGCTGAGCTACTTTATTTCTACTTTGAATATTTATCTTGTTAATTCATGAATGATTTTAATGAATATCTTGTGAAATTAAGTAAAAAGCAACAGTTAACACAAGGAAAAAGCTTTGAGGAAAGTTACCTATGAGCTTTATGTTGTCCTGCTCATCCAACAGGAGGTTTTCTATCTTCAGATCTCTGCACCAAAAAGAGAGAAAGGAAACGTGAGTATTCACATGAGATCATTTATCGAAGCAGTCCTCATTATACGACACGAAAGCAGGAGAGGTCAGTAGTAATCAACCACCCCTCCCCAACAATCTGCCCCTCCCAATATGGGTCACGCTGGTTGGTTTTCAAGGTCTATTGTGTTCCTAAAAATCCTGTTATACACTTATCTACACAGCCCATCTCCCTCCTGTGATAGAAGTCTAGTTCCCAGGCTCTGAGCAATAAAGGAGGGGTTTTGAGAAATACTAGAAACGACTCATTTTTGAGTTACTGAGTAATCAGATTCCACCCTTACCTGTGCACTACACCTGCCCTGTGCAGGTGCTCCACAGCCAGCACCAACTGCCGGATGTACTTCTGAGTCTCCCGCTCTTCCAGACGTTTCTTGTCATAGATGCGATTCATGAGGTTGCCGCCTGGACACAGCTCCATCACCAAGTAGTAGCTGTTCTCCGTCTCCAGGATGTCCAGCAGTTGTGTGATGTTGGGGTGGCGGATCATCTGCTGGATGTGGCCTTCCCGGCGCAGGTTCTTGGTCACGTATGAGTCCTTCTTAGCCTTCCGCTTGTCGATCACCTTCACCGCCACCTGGTGAAACAAAACAGTTCCAGGGTGTTATTTATGACAATTGTGACACTTTGATAAGGAAAACAAGTGAGCGGCTGCGTCTTCATTTCACAGGGTTGTAGTTTAACAGGTGATGAGTTACTTGACCTCAGCTGGGGAGCATATAACTCGACACTGAGTCCAGCTGCTCCCAATGTGGGGCAAACCAAGCGCCAGGGAAGGGTGTGTGTGTGTGTGTGTGTGTGTGTGTGTGGGGGGGGCATTTGCAATGTGGAGGAGGGTTACTGAACCGTCATAAACTGAGAGAAAAGCAAATGTGACCCAATCTGCTGAGAAGGCGCCAAAGCCAAATGGACAGTTAATGTTGCCCCATTTGCCTCAGCTCAGCACACTTGAGGTGTGGTGACAAATGCAAAACTCAGGAGGGAGGGAGGAGAGCCTGCACATTGTCTGAGGTGGACTCAACGGAAGCAAGTTCCCAGGCTGGGGGGGAACTATTTTCTCCTCCCTTGTCTCATTCAAGAACTGGTAAAAGTCACCAAATGCGTCCTTTTCCTCAATGACAACATTTCTGTGTCCCTCTGTAGCTGATTACATTCAATAACACACCCCACCTCCTCTTCCTCATGTCTCCTTGTGTACAGTCTAGACTGAGTTCAAGAGCATGGCGACCATACACAACAAATCATCTCAAGGAGAGCCCACAGACATAGAAAGACATGACCGCTGAAACTCATCACCATATCCATTAATGAAATGATTGTGTGTGTCCTTCACATTTACTTTTTTGTCCTTTCATCTCTAATTGATTCACCATTTTTACTGCTGCTAATTAACACTGGTGTGTGTGTGTGTGTGTGTGTATGTGTGAGATCACAATACAGTTATAGATGTCCCATGTTTACAACAGTCAGGCAGCATGTATAAGAGGAGTGTGTGCAGGGTATATATGTGGGGGGATGGGGCACTGTATTTACAGTAGTCTATATGGGTAAGGGGGGTGGGGCATGGGGGGTAAAGGGGGGGAGGGTGTGCCCAGCCAGGGGGCTTCTGGGGTTGTTTATCAGGCTCCCCTCAGACAGAAAAGGGGAGAAGGAGGGGGGTAAGACACAAGGGGCGGGGGTTACAGACATGAAAAACACATGCATGTGACCTCCCAAGCCCCCTGACCATGATGACACCATCTCTCACCTCACTTTCATACCCCCTGTCTTCCTCATTCCTCAGCTTCACATTGACTTTCTAGTGATGCTAAAAAGGGAGCCCACCCCCACCCTTCTACCCCACCCCACCCCACCCTTCTCACTGCCCTTTTGCTTGAATAAACTCACTGCTCTCCTCTCTCTCCCAAAGCCTGTTGGACCCCTCTGAATGAGAGAGGGAGAGAGAGAGAGAGAGAGAGAGAGAGAGAGAGAGAGAGCATGTGTGATGCGGTGACTCGTGTGGTTGCCAGTGTTTGCATCATCCTCAACAAAGAGAGTGAAGGAAGGAGGGAAGAGGAGCTCGCTCTCTCTCTCTCCCCTCCACTCACAGAGCGGGAAATGTGGGAAATGTGAATTTCACTAACTACAAGCATGTACTCTGTAGTACAGTATAGCAAATATGAAGACTGAACAGGTTCTTGTTTTTCCAATATGCTAATGTCTTGGCCGCTCTTCAAAAAAAAAAAAAAAAAAAAAAAAGAAAAAAGACCTGGATAGACAAAGACAAGCAGTGGCCAATGGAAGCCCATATCAAAGCCCGGAGCTGGCAGAATCATAAGGAGGCCCATTTATCAAAGACATGATTTCATATGTAAGTAGCAGTGCTGCTCTCTCATAGGCTCCACACTTTTTCCTCTCAATCACAAGCTGGTGCTCTCACACTGGTGAGATCACCATCAGCAGCAGCAGACAAAGCAGAGAGCGCTACACACACCCTTAGTTATCCCAACACATGGAGAGAGGCAGACACACACACACACACACACACACACACACAGACTCAAAGTAAATATTTTCTTACAAGCCCGACCAGAAAACAAGCAATGCTGTGCAGATACATCCAGTGGTGCTGCAGGAGCTCATAAAGCTGCAGACTTTCTCTGGAGAACCTAAGCAACACATACAGTGGTAAGTAGTAGGAATGATAATGAATGGTGCTGAAACTTCCCAATTATAAAGGTATAGTGTACAGATAAATCGTGATATATGAGGAGTTGTGTTCTTAGTTGACATGAAGCAATGCCAAGAGCACATGAGCCATGTGACAGCTGACATGAAATTTAAAACCGTAGAGCTGCATGCCACACATGACTGACAAATTCCTGGAACAGGCAAAGCCAATCAAGTTTTCTATTATTTAAATGCAAGAAAACACAAAAGCTAAATGAACTATTGTTCTGGAAGAATGCGGGGGAACGACAAGATAGATTTGATTTAATCAAAGCGATGCAAAATATAAAAAAAAAACCAAAAACAAAACAACAACAAAAAAAACCGTTTTGTCTTACCTTCTCCCCAGTTAACGCATGGAGACCCTCTCTAACTTTGGCGAAAGACCCCTCTCCCAGCTTCCTCCCGATCAGATAGTTGCCCACTCGCTTGGTGTGGTAGAAGTTCTTGAGGATGTCCGCTGCAGGACTGCTCAAGGAAGCCGGGAGGATGCTGTCGCTCCCGGCGCTATTTGGAGTTTTACTCTCGTTGCTGTTGTCCACCACCATGTCGCTGTCAGCTACTGGCATCACAGCTTCTTTCTCAGGCGTCTCCTCTTAGAGACAATTAGGCGGCTCGCTCAACTTACAGGCAGGCAGGTCTTAAATGCTTATGAGGTGCGCTGCTGTGCGTAAAGTCCGCTCTGTGTGCGCCTCGCCCCTAATAACACCTAAAGAGAACCGGGGCTGGCGCCACCTGTTCACCCAAAGCATCCAGTGAGCAAACTCAGCAGTTTCCAAGACGAGACTCGATTAGACTGTCAGCTTAAATTTAAATGACACGGAAAAAAACGCCGGACTCAATCATGGAAAGTTTATAAGTGACGCAACGTGCGTTAATACTCGAGAGTCCCTTCTTCTCCACGCACGCACATCTCCTGAATGCTCAAGCGGCGTGTTTCTCAGTTTGAAGCGACTTTCCCGGTTCATCTAGGGGGGCGTTTCTTAGGAGGTGGTGGTGAAAAAAAATACATACAGAATGATTGCAGGGGGGTCGTTTACAATCCAATCAGCGCGCGCGGGCGGAGCACATGTGAGAACAAGGGAAAACTCCACCCAGTGCTGTTTTTTTTTTCCCCTCATGGTGCGCTCAAAATGTGATGGAAATGAACAAAGAGTACTTTATAGCCAGCAGATAGGAACAGTAACACTATTTGTTATATTATATATATATATATATTTTTTTTTAAATTATTCCTGGATGTCATGAGTGTGATTGGGCACTTTCTTGTGCATCACACAAGCCAACAAGTGATTCAATTCCTAGAAAAAAAGGTGGTAGTGGTGATAAATACAATAGATCATGTTATTAAAAGGCCGCGTGTTTTCCATCTACAAAAAAGTATGCTATTTTAGCATACAGATATTGGCTGCCATACTTGGAGTTCTGCCAGCACTAGAAAGTTCAGCAGACCAGCAGCACCTGCGGGGAGGGTTTGACAAGGTTTGTCACGTATTTGACTCCGACTCTGGGTTATCTGACCTTACACATCCATATCTACACATTTACTAAATTAACACAGAAAACTTATTGTAATTCAGACCATTAAAATACATTTTCTGGGCATCAGTGAGGTGTTGATCAGTACATAATAATTAGAAGATGTTACTGTGTAGATTTAAATATATGCAATTTTATATGCATACAGGTGTGAAAGGCTTTGTTCCCTCTGCGTGGATTCCTAGAAGGAGAGGGAGGACAACACCTAAACATGCAGTCACTACAAGACCATGCGTCCCAGACACTAAATCAGACACTCATGGAGAGGAAAAAGTAGAGGTAGAGCTCTATCTATTGGAGCTGTTGGGTACTGCAATGATGGCTAACGTGCGGGGTAACTCATGACAAGTGTCAAAGAATTAAGGGCAGAAGAGTCATGGCAAAGATGAACAGATCTGAAGGTAGAAATGACAGTTTAGTGTCTGATTCACTGTGGTTGTCATGACAACGGGTGTAACTTAGATTCCTGATGCTTGAAATGATGCAAACAATTTAAACTTATTGACAGACATTCACCATAACGTTTCAGTAAATCTTCTTGATGATGGAAAGATGTAACTGTTAGGAATTTAAAGAAAAAATGTTTTCAAGCATGCTGAGCTAAAAAGAACTGGACATCATTCATTAAAGGTTCTTGAACCAAAATGTATTCTTAGACAGTCTTTGAGAACTTTTACTTTTTTATTCTGTTGAATTAAAAACAGATAAAGGATATGTGTTCTCGACTCACCGCATTACCTAAACCTGGCGCATTATGAACTATTATCATCTAACTGAAATCCCCATGTTTTAAGCTAAAAATGCGAGCGTAATTTAGATTCAGAAATAGATGTTTTGAAAAGTATAAATTGATTTAAGAAATTGCCATGATTTTCATGATAATTCAATTTCAATCTGAATTTGAAAAAATAGACTTTAATGTGTGCATATGAAAGGGCTATAGTCAAAAGTATGACTACATTTCACGATTCTGTAATGAGTTTTCGGTGGGAATGAGCGTGTGTCCGCCACCTACTGGACACACGCTATAACAACAATATCGAATCCCGTCATGCTTTGCTGTGCCCGCCGACCCGAGTGCTACCGATGCTAGGCTAGCTGCCGTTAGCAACGGGGAGCGGACATGTTGTACCGACCCTTCCTTGAATAAACATCGTTTAAATACGGGAATTGGGTGTTTAGGGGAGGGCTTGGAGCGTTGGGCAATCATGGACGCCGTCAACGCGTTTAACCACGAGGTAAGCTGGCTTCCTGACTCGGTGAAAGGCTAAAACTCACCCCTGTGTGGCGGTGCTGATCATGGAGCTGGGTTGTATTGAAGTTAGCCGAGCAGCAACAGACCAAACCTATGGGCCTGCCTGTGGTCGGCGAACTAGCTGGACATGCAACCTGGCTAGCCACTTTCGGGATAAGCAGCATAACCGTTATATTGTTGGAAGCTAACTCAGCGCCAGCCACTAAACACAGGGTCTGACGTTAGCCTTGCTCAAAGTTGTCTACCGCTGGTGGAAGCGGGGATGTTATTAAGTTACCACACTGCAAACGTGCTAACTACATGTTCACTAGTGTTACATTGATATGGACTGCCCGTGTTTGGCTTGCTTGCTGTCTTGACCATGCAACTGCCTGGTCATGCCATCCATTGGTGTGTGTGGTCTTCCTTGTTTGTGCCCTGGCGATGGCCTCCTAAGTCTAGGAACAGTTTCCTTGGCTAGGCCCCTACTGACTATCACTGGCGAGACAGAGGGAATACAAACATGGATCATATCGCATACAATCATGGTTATTGTCGTATATTTCACCAGATTAATGTGCTAGCAGCGGATGCCTATTGATTATGTTATTGTAGTTTTAGTCAAACCCGATTGTGCTTCAGGGATACTTATTAAAATGGCATATGTGATGTTTAATTGAGTTGGACATTTGATCGTTTTGTTTTTATCAGGAGCTGAGTAATTCACACACTGTATATGTATTCCATGCCGCATATCAGTCAAGGGTCGGGGGGCAGGAGCCCATCCCAGCTGACATTGGGCGAGAGGCGGGGTTCACCTACGGGTCGCAAGGCCATCAGGAGCCATTAGGGGTTCAGTATCTTTCTCAAAGTTACTTTGACATGGTCACCAAGAGAATGAGGATCGAACCAGTGACCCTTCAGTTGCCATGGTTTTACATATTTGTATTTTTATATATATATATATATATATATATATATATATATATATATATATATATATATATATATATACACACACACACACATATAGATATGTAAAACCATTACACTCCATACATTCCATTACACATTGGGATCCTCTAGTGCACACACCCCTCAACATTATTGAGGCTGTACTCTGTCCTACTCTAATAGGATTTATGCCGATCTGTGCTGACCTCTTGGTTTATTGGGTTATGAAACTGTGACACCTAGACCTGCCATCTTGGGGTGTGGTGGTATCAACATTTTATTGCAGGGGGAAACTTGAAGTGCTGAAATATTTCTTATTTTGTGTAAAAGATAACAGTTTGCCTAAATGTATATTCCAGCTTTTACATTCATGCACATATCAGATACTGTATTACTGTATTCCTTATTTCTTACCACTATACAATTCCACCATTCATGTATACAATACATCCACATATACACTATAATCTGTAGTGACAGAGGATGAAGTCTAAAATGTCCAGCTTAAGGTTTTATTCATGGGTTTGTGGTTAAATACCTGAAATAAGGTTGGTGGCAAACACAAGAATACATTAGTTAATATGGTGGTTGGTAATAAGTGACTAAGCGAGACTACTGAAATCATCATGCTGAAAACAATAGAAGCAGCTTGTTTGTGGTAAAATTTAGAGTCCTGCTGTTAATTCACAGCATATCGTTTGTCTTGTATTTCTTATGATTGTGTTTAGGGGATTCGTTTTTGAAGATAAGTTTGCACAAAAAATTGTGTTCGTCTAAAAAAAAATACCGTTGTTTACCACATCCGTTATTTTTGGCAACAGTCGCTTTGGCTCTTAGTCGCGGAACCCCACAGTGATGCTAACTACTGTGCTGGCCTGTAAAAATACATCATTCCTGCAGTGCTTTATATTGCTAGCTCCGGTTGACTTGTGTCAAATATGAATCAATTCTTGGCTGCTCTTAAACAGCGGCTGATGGAAGTGCAGTCCAACTTTCTTTGTGGGTTTTGGTTACTGCATGGACGGTGAAAAAGAATTAATTTCCTCTATTATCATCGAGAGATAACTGAGGTTAATGAGAATTAGCAGGGTCCCATTCAGGGCTACTTAATTATGTGGTATCAGATCACCAAATACATGCTGATAGCCATCCTGCATTTTTAGCCATTATCAGTGGCATTTCGAACACTGCTATCAGAATCAAAACAACTCCAGCAGTGTAGGCAGCAATCCCGCGAATTAACCACCAGTAATCAAAATAATGAATGGACTTGCAACCTTTAAGATATTTGTTGCCATTAAAAATTCACTTCTTAAGACCATTGTCATTAAATATCCATGTGACTTTGGAGTTAAGATGTTCTAATCGTAACGGTGGAAAAAAAAATTTTGCTTGTAAATACAGGCTTTATCTTGATTGTTCTGCTTCTGTAGCCTTGGCTGGCTTTTCCGTCTCTGTTGTGTCCCTGTGGTTGTGTTTATTTGTCCTGCCTCGTGTGTGGATATCTCAGTCCTCTGTTCTTTGCTCTGTCTCTAGTTATTCTCATTGATGGACTCCAAGCCTCCAATATCTCGGGCTAAGATGATCTCCATCACCAAATCAGCCATCAAAGCTATGAAAGTAAGAATGTGTTTGGCATTCCTATGCCTGAATTGTGTATAGCTATTTTCCATACATCTAGAAATGTGTCCTTTATTTATGGTTAGATGATAAAATGGTCACCTTGCTCTTCTTTTTTCAGCTCTATAAGCATGTGGTCCAGATTGTTGAAAAATTTATCAAAAAGGTGAGACAAACTTGTCAGAATTCAACGATCATCTAGTTTCACCAAAGCTCCATTCAACTCATCTCTCTTTGAACCTTCTGCTGTTTCCAGTGTAAACCAGAGTACAAGGTCGCGGGCCTGTATGTGGTGGATTCCATAGTCAGGCAGTCCAGACATCAGTTTGGAGCAGATAAGGATGTGTTTGGACCAAGGTTCACCAAAAACATTACAGGAACCTTTGAGAACCTCTGCCTTTGCCCCATAGAGGACAGGGTAAGAACCGAAGAAGATGGTGATGCTGTCTGCTCCCACTGCACACACCCATGAGTAATCTGCTTTGAAAAGATGGTTGCTTCAGGCTTGAGTTAGAATAATGCACAGGTGTTTTAGTCATGCTACAGATTTGGATTGTGAGATTTGTCCATTTTAACAACAAATGTTCCCACCAATGTTCTTTTTCTTTCCATGCTTATTTTCTTTGTAGAGTAAGATAGTGCGAGTTTTGAACCTATGGCAGAAGAACGGCGTGTTCAAGATCGAGGTTATTCAGCCCCTCCTGGACATGGCGGCTGGTTCTAGTAGTGCAGCTGCGCCCTACACAGGCACAGACGAGCCAGGTAATAAGGTTTTTGGTACACAGGATCTGTGCTGGTTACTCCAAAGCCATTATATTGTTTTTAATACAGTTCTGTAGACCTCACTTTACAAACGAAGCTGTCTTGAGTTTCTGCAAACATCTCAGCATGCTCACCTGTACTCACGTTGAAGCCATGTCCCCCCCCCCCAGGTTCTTCCCCATCTCCAGCCAAAGAACCCGTTACCGCAGTAACGGTAAACTCCACCGTGACACCTGCTGCTCAGCTACAAAACGCTGATGCCTTCGCCGCTGTGGCACAGCTCTTCCAGTCCTCACAGGGTCAGCAGGTGTGTGTTGCGCAGGCTAGCTTTACGGTTGGCCTCAGTCCTTGTTGTCACTCGTTCTTACAGTCCATGTCTGTGGTGTGTTCAGCTCCAGCAGATGCTCCAAAACTACCATCAGCAGCCCCTGAAGCCTGACCCCACCCCTCAGCCTGCAGCTAATACCATTCAACCACACGACCAAAATGCCACGACTGGCATGGGCGTGACCCCCCAGCATCCTCCCATGCCCACTCAGCCTAAGACGGCCTTTGACAAGGTTACTGTGAGTGTCTTCATTATATGTCAAAAGATTCACTCTTAAGAATATGTTGGCCGCACTGTTTATCGCTGTCGACGCTGCTAATTGTTAAAAGGTCCTGAACAGGGTATTTTATCTCTTCATTACCTCTCCTTTAGAAATTGCTGGACCGGTTCGACTATGACGATGAACCAGAAGGTGGCGAAGAAACCAAGAAGGATGAACTGTCGTCCCAGCCCCCTTTGTAAGGCCTTGACTTATTAAGTTGTCTGGTGTACATTGGATAGCAAGAAGTTAGAGGCTTTGAATAATGTTTAGAGAGTAAATACAGTTAATGTGTTCATGGATTATTTTCACGCTTACAGTATGCAACAGCCTCCAGCCTTCCCACAGCACTTGGAGCACTTTAAACCACCGATGATGAACATGTCCCAAGACGTCCCGCAACAGGTAAGAAGAGCACACAGTCTTGAAAGTAAATGAGCCCATGTTGTTTGATTTTTTCTATTTTAGTGTGAACTCAAGAACCGATTTAGAATAGTGCGAACGGATCAATCGCTGCTGCCTCTGGAACCTCGATTGCAGCGAGCTGTCATGTTTTTTTCTCTGTTTTTTTTGTGGGACGAAGGTGTTAAATGGGCTGTTCACACCTGTCTACCACACCCGTGTGAGAAAAAAAAAAGTGTTTTTGTTGTTGAAGATGTCTTGCAGGGTTGAATTTTTTTCCCACCATAACGGAACATTCTAGTGAATACTAAGATTTGATTCCGCGTTTGTATTCTATGATGGTCATCAACTTTTGGGTTCCCTGCAAATTCTGTAAACCATACAGTGCACACTTCTCAGGTGTACAATACGTTATATGTAATATGTTTTACGCAGAAATATTTGATATCTGAAAAAGACCTGTTGTACACAGACTATTTATTCTAGTTGTCCTTGTCAGGTCTCTCTCCCCCCTAATGGGCAGCTCCAGGCCTATGGGTTGCCACCAGGACAAGGTTTTCCAGGTGTGATGCCTCCAATGGGGCATGCCCTGCCAGGTCAGCCCCTCCCTGGTTCCACTGGGCCTCCAGCCTTCCTGGGGGGATACCCTCCCCATAACGCAGCCCAGCAACAACAGGTGAACTTAACAACTGTACAAAGAACTCACAAAATCAGAGCATCTCAATTTTTTCTTTTTCCTTGTTATGGTTACATTAACTTTTATAAGTAAATTTTCACGTTTGACTCTTGCACGTTTGAGCTTATTGCTTAGTATGGCAGTGGTTAGGATTTATGCTGAGTGATGGGCGTGCTGCATTCACATCCATAGTCTTGCTGTCCCAGTCAGAGAGTTTAATGTGAAATTATACGACCACCAATCCACTGTTGTATTCAAGGACGTAATACTGTCAGTGTTTTGCTTTGTGGTATGGTAACATGTCTTTTCTGTACTTTGTTAGGATTTGTCAATGGATATGGACCGATCAGCTATGAGGGATGGCAGACATCATCAGAGATCACACTCCGGCTCCAGGTAACTTGAAATCGGATGCTTTTAGATTAACCAGGTCTTTACAAAGAAACTGGTCCTTTTTCAGTCCAGCGGTAATGTATGATGAATAGATTATGATAAATGATATTTCTTTTTCTGTTTTTCTCCAGGTCTCCAAAACGGAGGAGATCACGATCTAATTCCCGTACGCGGCGTTCTAGGCACAGGCGATCCCGCTCGCACTCTAGAGACCGCCGCCACCATTCTCCACGCTCGCGCTCACAAGAGCGCAGGGAACGTGAGAAAGAGAGGGAACGGCGGCAAAGAGGCCTTCCACCACTCAAGAATGAAACATTAAGCAGTAAGTCCTTGTATATTTATGAACTGATATATACATATTTAATATATTTGTCCTCCCTGTTATTCTGAACTGTTGCTTTCTTAGATTCAAGTGTCTTTTTCCCCCTCAGTTTGCAGCACCACTCTGTGGGTCGGCCAGCTGGACAAGAGGACGCAGCAGCAGGATGTTGCATGTTTATTGGAGGAGTTTGGACAGATAGAGTCCATTAATGTAAGTTGACCAGCAGGATGGAAGATTCATTGATCCACTCAGTGTTGCATCAAGGACACATTTGTATTTATTATTTACAGATGAAATAAACAGATTTTTAATATTCTTTTGGCCACCTTATGAGATGGTAAGTTTATTGTGTATTTTATGTCTTTAATGGAAATCATTCATTAACATTCATTCATTTGGGTTCATATTATTTAAGTGTCATTAAAAAACTCATCGCTTAAAAATAAAGACTTTTTTTTCCTAGTGATGTTTATGAACAGGTCATTGTGCTATCATGTTTGTGAGCAGAGACTCAGCTAGTCCGGCTTTCTGGGAGAGCGCTGTGGGTATAAGCCATTGGGCAACTATTTCAGGTGCCATTCTCATCGTCTTCCAGTCTTTGCCTTTGTGAAAGTCCTCCTGTGTTATGTGAAACCACAGCAAACTTCAAGCTAGTAGAGACCTACATGTGGAAATGAGCATGGATGGTAAAATGAAGCAGGTCTGCCAGCATGAATATGTAAACAGTTGTCCTGAAGAATGGTTGCCTGGGCATCATCGCTGCATTCAACCTGTGATGGTTGTGACTGGCTTATGGGAGTATAACCAAGTCTGAGCTTTTTCCCACTACAGCAGAATGATGCCGTTTTCTCCAGGACAGAAGAAACATCTTAAAATTGGCTAATTAAATGAAAGTGACACTTTATTTTTTTTTCATCCATGTGTTGTCAGATGATCCCTCCTCGTGGGTGTGCTTATATTGTCATGATACACAGGCAGGACGCCTTCAGGGCTCTGCAGAAGCTCAGCCGAGGATCTTATAAAGTTAACCAGAAAGCCATCAAGGTGAGCGGGCAACGAAGAGTAGAGCACTGTGAAACACACAAAAATTGGGTGTTTTAAATACAAAGAAGAAATGCAAATGAATGGAGAATTTGTTTTGGTTCCAGATCGCATGGGCTTTGAACAAGGGAATAAAATCTGAGTTTAAACAGTACTGGGACGTGGAGCTGGGTGTCACCTACATACCCTGGTCCAAGCTCAGGGAGGACCAGCTTGAGGAACTGAAAGAAGGAGGCACACTGGATATGGACACGTTATCACCAGGTAAACCCATTCTAACAATCAAGCAGCACAGCCTTACACCAAGTCAGTTTGTCACTTAGAAAAAAAAGAAAAAAGCATTTGCTTGTGTAGAATTACTGATGTTACTGTGTGTTTGTATTTGCTTTTTGAAAGTTTAACCCGTAACTGTCCTTTCCAGAGTGGAGTGGAGTCAGGAAGACCCTTGAGAACCCAGAGGAACACACCCACAATGGAGGCTCGGAACCACAGCAGCCTGAAGAGGCCCAATCGCTACCTGCAGCTGCTCCTCCTGCACAGGTAACCAATAGCAACAAGATGTCACCATGAAGTTTGAATGAGAGCTGTCGTCATCCATGACTTTTATCAAAGTTAATGTTCATCTGGTAATCTAGTTGAACGAGATAAATTGTAGGTATAAGGATGTAGGTGTCAGTGTTGTCAATAATAAACCCTTCTAAATGTTCTCAGGTTCCTTCTATGCAGCAGCCAATGGTTGGTGTGGGTTCTCTCCAGCCTCCTGTATTTCCTGGTCCCATAGGCATGCCTCCGCCTTCCTTTCCCCCAGGTGTCCCCCCACCTCCTTTCATCAGACCTGGCTTCAACCCCATGCAGATGCCTCCAGGTAGCACCACATACAGTGCAGTTGCCATCAAAGCCACTTTAGCTCTGCTCAGACACAGGCGGACAACTGAAGTGCTCTCATACACTTCTGGCCATATTGTGATTTTGATTAATTGTGCAGCCCCCCTGCAGATAGATATAATAGTTTAGCTTGGTCTTCTATAACCAAGTCCTATGGTTTGTCTGCTTTGCTTATGAACAGTTGCAGTCTGCAACAATAAAGAGAGTTTCAGGAAGTGAAAAACTCAAAAGAGTTGCATTCAACTTTGTTTAACCCAAACCTCTCCTCTGAAGGTTTCCCTCCCCCAGGTGCCATTCCACCTCTCGGTCCCCCACCCCCTTCCAAAGGTCCAGTTGAAGACATGCCACTGGGTCCTGCAGGTCTGGCCAATAGGAAAAGTGATGAGGCCCCAGAGGGTCCCACATTCTTCAATAACCAGATGGGCCCCCTGGGTCAGTCTCTCTCTCTGCATCACCACCTACACAAGTTAAATAACCAGTTTGGATTTGTCGTTTTTAAAGTAACATTAATGTTTATTTTTTTCCACCAGGTAACCAGGTAGGTGTACCTCTGGGTGGTCCACCAGGTGGTCCCCTTGGCGTTCCTCCAGGTGGTCCCCTTGGCGTTCCTCCAGGTGGTCCTACAGGTGGTCCCCCAGGAAATATCCAAGCCCCTACTGGAGGTCTGCTTGGGGCTCGACCGGGAATAATCCCACTCCAGCGTCCTCCGGTTCCCCCACCACCACACATGCCACGTTTCCCTTTGCCCCAAGGGCCACGATCTCCACACCCCAATATGCCCACTGTGGCCCCACAAATGATGCCCAGGGGGCCTCATCCTCAAATGATGCACCACGACCCCCCTCCACCTAAAGCAGGCTTTGGGATCCCTCCATCCCACAATATGAGGGCTCCTTTCCCTCCACACGGGCATGGCCCTCCTCCTCAAGGTCCCCTCCCTCCTTTTATCAGACCAGGGGGTCCTCGTGGACTTGATGGGCCAGAGGAAATGGATATCAGACCATTCAGAGGTGACAGGCCTGGATATAGGGACCGAGAGCCAGAGAGGGACAGAGACTGGGACCGAGAGAGGAATAGAGAGAGGGATCGAGGTTTCGGAGGAGGAAGGCGCCCGTTTAGTGATGGAGGGAGAGGAGGTGGTGACCGAATGGATGGGAGGGACAGACTCGGAGGGTGGCAAGAAGATGGAGGTGATCACCGGGGAGGTGGGTGGGACAGGGACAGAGATCGGGACAGAGACAGACGGGACTGGAGGGAGAGGCGGAGCAGCCTGGATAGAGACCGTGAACGAGGGAGGGGTGATGATGGGGACAGGGAGCGAGGGAGAGGGGAAGGAGGAGAAAGGGGAAGGGGGGACAGAGGGAGCAGAGAGCGAGGCAGAGGATCTGACGGAAAAGAAGGTGACAGGCCAAGGCGGTCGGAACGGCGAGAGAGGACCACACGGTGGGACAGGGATGATCGATTGGCCGAACTTGAAAATATGGACAGATTTCGGACCTCTGACAGGACCGAGCAACCTCGTGTTACTCCTGCAGTTTCCGCGGAACCCATTAAAGAACCGACTACAGAAACGTCCCAAAAGAAAGCTGAACCTGAACCTCCAGAAACAACTACTATTGTGGCAAAGCTGCCGCCCTCTGAGCCCTCACCCTCGACCCAAAGTGACCCCACTGAAACAAAACCGGATGCAGCATCATAGACGGATTCTGTTTTTCAGAGACTGATAGAAGATAGAAAACTGTTTTTTTATTTCTTTTTTTGTTGCTATTATAGTCTGTTTTAACCCCAGATTAACTGTCAGTTTGTCAGGTGGTTTCAGGGCTGTTTGTGGAAAACAAATATTTCCCACGCATAAAATTTCAAATACATGAAAATCCATTTGGAAAAATGCCAGTAGTTAAAAATTGGTTTTCAACTTTACTTTTTCTCCTTCCTTTAGGCTGTGAGACTGAATGGAGTGCTTGCATGTTAATTTAGTTCTGTCCATCTACCGTTAATTTGAGAGTAGCCCTTTTCTTTTTACTTTGTAGGTTAAAGGAGTCAAATGATATCTTGGACAAGATTTATTTTTACTTCATGGCCTCTCGTGTAATAACAGGCACTCCCCAACAAGATAATAATCTTCTAATGTGATGTTTTAAACTTTGCCAAACTTTGTCAAACATACATTTTTCAACAACAGAGGTTAACACCAGAGACTCGAGGGTGTAGACAGGGGAGAAAGGGATGTTTTGTATGTTTAAATTTGGAAACACATCTCTGAAATTTGTGAATTGGGCTTGCTATTGACAATATTAATGTAGTTTTAACTCCTTCATCTGATTTGCACTTTCATTTTCTTTGAAAAGTCTACACTCATTCAGTGTTTATTTTTTGTTTTGTTTTTTTTTAATTTTTTTTTACAAGATCTCACAAATCAGAATCAATGATGATTGGACGTTGCATTTAACCGTTTGATAGGAATCACTCCCAATTTCTGGTCAAAAAAGTACCCACTCCTAGTCATATTTTTTTAATTACATTTTACTTATTTGGCTCATCAAAATCTTTTAATTCTTTATGTATTGTTTATTTTGATGGAAAAATTACACCAACAGTCCACTCTGAAAATGAACGACTCACATTTCTATGGTGGAAACATCCGATTTGTTAACAGACTGAAAGATCAGAATCATTTCAGATGAGACATTTTGATATAACAAGCAAAAAAGAGTAAGGAATGAAATAAAAAAAGTACTAGAAATGTCATGTATGTGTATCTCACTTGAAGAAATTTTGGGCACAAACGTACATTTGCATTACTAACATCTCCGTTTGAAAGGTTGAGAGGAAATTTCATTCCTTCCTTTTTATTTTATCCATTTGCTTACAAAATGTAATTTAATGTATATCACAGTCAAAAATGTGCATAAATCCAGGTGCTAACTGGCAGTTGGAGGACCCCTTTGAATTATCTGGCAGATTAGGTCATCTTAATTTTGATAGTGGTCTTTTATGTGGAAAGCACAGACTCTTGGATTAGAGATTATTTGTGTTTTGTTTTTTTGTTGTTGTTGTCATTCAAGGTGATATTGTTTAGGGTCGGCCACAGACACAAACTTAAACCGCGTAGCCTCTTTTCTCGTCTTTGACAAACTGAACTTTCAAACTGTCCATTTCCCTGAGGCTGTACTGTACCTGATTTTAGTCTCACTTAAGCCCAGAGTCTGCAAGCCCCATGTTTGTTTTTTGAATAACTTGAACAGCAAAAGTAAAGTGAAATGAAGAGTATTGCTTTGGACACACTGCTGTAAATATGCTTATGTCACTGATGACTCCAAGGTGTAATAGTAATTTGTTTATAATCTGTTATTCATAAAATTGACTTGGAAGGAACGACAAAAAAGGCCCTTTGCTTTAATGTTTTTAACTCCTACTGGTTTGAAAGTTGACAGGTGTATCTATGATTTGTTAAGAATACAAAAGACATGGACGTAAAAATCTTCAATATTTCAGCCATAGGAAATTGTTTTTAATAAACTATTTTTGTACCAAATAATTGTATTTGTGTTAATGCGTTTAGTCCCACTGGCCATATACATCTAACATAGTTCTTGAATTATTACTGGTGAGTGTACTTGCTGTTGGGGTGCAGAGTGAAACAGGTAAGACATTTGATGTAGTTCAAGCATTGACCCCATGTTCACCTCTCAGTGCCCATCGGTATACTTGAAGCATGTGGACACCTTTTGCCAGCTTGCTTTAGTTACTTTATATGCAACAAAGATCATTATTTATCCATCATAGCAATTACAGAATTTTTTTCCTCTTATTATATCTTCAGAAGCAATATTGCCAAGGATGTGTATGACTGATAGATTAAAATGACTACAATATTTTGAATAAAATGGTGGTTCTAACGTCTTAAAAGTATCTAGAAAATACAGGCTTCTTATTTTTACGTAGCTTGTTTTACTTAGAATGTTATACATAAAACATAATAGGGTCTTCGCTTTAAGTACCTTCAGGCTCAGGCCCTAATAAAACATGCAATCAATAGGTAAAGAATAATTCGCAAAATGAACGACGGAGATATTTTTGATTGATTCATAAATGTGACGGTTGAGGCCGTCGTTACCTGCCTAATAAGCTGTCACAGCGTTGACCAATCATTATTCGTGTCGTTTATTACATTTGGCTCTGATTGGCTGTCTATATAATAGGCCCGCCCTTCCAGGGTTAAACTAGGGTTGGTTGTGTGTGGCTAGCAAAAAAAGCACGTCAGAAATTTAGCGGCGTTGTGGTGTGTGAAAACTACTGCGAAGATGGTGAAAGCCGTGTGTGTGTTGAAGGGAGCCGGAGACACCAGTGGGACTGTGTATTTTGAGCAGCAGGTAAAACGAACCGTGTTACTTTCAGGTGACGGAAAGGCTAATTTTCCACCTTTGTTGAGTAAATATGGGAGATTTTACATTTTCAGAAAGCTGCAGAGCTCATGCTAAGCTAGCTAAGTTCTCCCTTTAGCGTGGAGGCGTTCAATAAATCGTGTTTCAGGAGAAACCATTATTGCCAGCTTGAAAAATATGCATGTCAAATCTCTGAAAGCGAGTAATACTCATTAAATTTCTTAGCTTGTGTAACAGCTTGCACATTATTTCAATGCAAATCGGCGTCACCTTTCACGTCGCGAAACTAAGTTCAAACGCGGATATGATTTGCTTTGTGGGGAACTCATTAACACCTATCGAGTACGCGGTTCTACGTGACGAAACACTTCAAATTAGCTTGTCATTATTGATCATGACCTTCGTCCGCGTGCAATTTGATAACGATCAACAGTTACGCCGCTCACGCGCTCGTTGCATAAGTTCAACGTCTGCTATGTTTTTCTTATTCTTTTTAAAACAATGTTCTCTCCTTTAACAATACATCACGGAGCGTTTCTGACTGCGGCTTTTTTGTTGTACCAGTGACACTGTGTTTCAAAACAATATGCGACAATTGGAACGATATACGTTTGCATTTAAAGACAACCAGCATCTTATCAAAATTGCACGTTTTGCTGAGTCACTGCCCGACCTGGTTGATGTCAAAGTAACGCAAACGTCTGGCACAGTGGGTAAAGAGGGTGAGACTCAGCAGCAACGTCTCTCAAAATCCGTTGGGGTTGTTTTTTGTTAGGAATGGAAAGAGAAAACAGGATACACTAATCAGCCAAAGCATTGAAACCTGACTCAGTTTTCTTGTTGAAAATAAACTAACAGTCCTGTAATAAAACCTCCTTTTCATGAGGAATGAGGGTTTTGTTTTGTTTTTTTAAATAAAATCTGTTTGACTTATTCTAATTGACATTTTTAAGGCTGTATTTTGTGGTGGTGTTGAGCCACACTGGGCTTTGCTGATAGGTGCATGTAATTAATGGTTCATCACTTTTCCATGAATTAAAGTGAAACGGTATTAGTAAGCAAGTATAAGTCAACAGCACCACAAATTTCAATTTACAAAATTTGAATAATAAAGCTGTCTCTCAAACACACCCAGTAAAAACTGGACATTATCTAATTCGACAGGGGATTTATTGCTGTGCTGTTGTAAAATAGTCAATATAAAACTCGTCCGGGGTTTTACAGCTTTAATCTCAACTTGTGTGTTCTCAACCATCCACGGTGGTGGAAAGCTGTTCAGAATTTTCCAAAATTAAAAAAAAAAAAAAAAAAACTCAAAATACTTGCTGGTGTGGTTAAAAAGTAAATCAATTCCACTAGTCAGTTTCATCCGATAAAACGTAGTACGTTAATACCTTAAATGGTGTAAATGTTGACCCACATTTCCCAGAAATACTCCAGACACATGTATTTACACGGTGGGTGAACAAAGCCAATACCATGGTTGATCTGGATGTGATAGTCACAAGGCTGTCCATATGATGTTGGCTCTTTCTTGACCTTATCATTTGTCACACCATTATTCTTAGCCAAACAGTAAATGTAGATTTGCCTGATCTTTTTAAAGAACTGATCTTTTGACTGTGATATTAAACAACATAGGAGTCTCACAATCCTGACATTTAAATAATATTTTCCAACAATTAGACAACAGAATTGTGTAGTTATTCTGCATAATCATAGTCAGGTGACAGTATCCAGTGTCTATGTTAATGAAAGGTCTATTATGTATTTTACGCCTTAATAATGCAAATAAGACTATCCTCTTTGTGTTTGGCAGCTTTGAGCCTTACTTGCCACCTGTTTTTGACAGCTGTGTTGTGTCCTTGTTGCTGCTAAATTATGCTCTACTGATTCGCTAGGGCGACTCGGCTCCTGTGACGTTGACAGGCGAGATCAAAGGTCTCACTCCCGGTGAGCATGGCTTCCATGTCCATGCTTTTGGAGACAATACAAATGGTGAGCATTTTATACATTTTTAAAACTTTGCAAATGTCACTGTTTGTTGTTTGTTTGTTTTTGGCTTGCCAACAATCAGACTGAATATGTGTACAAACAGTAAAGATGTGTCTGTTTCCCAGGATGCATCAGTGCAGGCCCTCACTTCAACCCTGAGAACAAGAACCATGCTGGTCCTGCTGACAAAGAACGGCAAGTCTACTGTTTAGTACATTGAGACATTCAGCCAATTTACACCTGACAATTCGTGTTAAGGTTTTAGAAAAAGCTTAAATGTCAAAATATATCTGAATCCTTGCACTAAAAATTCAGCAGCAGGTTCATTTATCATTCCCATGACAACGTAAGGCACTAGAAAGGGAGAAAGTGTTGTCATATATCTGTGTGGAGCAGGAAGCATCATCCGTTGTAAGGGGAATTCTCTGAATAGTCTGCATCGTTCCAGACTGCAACCATTTTGGAGATGATTAACCTAAATTTTATGACTAGGCTGACTAGCAGTATGTCCCCCATTTGTTTGTTAATATCACATGATGTGCCAGGAATCAATTCCATTCTCCTGGGTGGGAGGAATTTGGACAGCAGCTTCACTCTGCTGCTGCAGCTGGTCCTCAGAATGACATCGCTAATGTGCAGAAGACCTGTTTTTTTGTTTTTTTGTTTTTAAACAACAACAACAAAAGAACAAACTTATGTCATATAACTGGATTATCATTAATTTATTTGTACTGTCGGACAATTTGATCTGTGAGCGTTGCATTTTGATTCAAGACATAAAGGTTATGATGCAGTGGGGCCTTAATTAATTAATTAGTAGCACCTGTGTTAGTCTATATGGCCTTTGTGAAAGAAGTCTAAACATTTTTTTTAAATTCCAAGTGAATGATGTAAGATTTCTGACATTATCAGGTTGCTTTATCACTTATGCTCATGCAGAAGTGTGGTGCTATTATGAGGTTCGTGTTTCAAAAACATAGAATTTCTAAGCATAAATTATTAAAATGTTCAGACACTGACTTGAAGAAACCAGATGGTTGCATGTGTAATTTTTCACATTCATGCACATGCAGTAGAATGTGCTCTGCAGAGGCTAGCTCTCCTATAGCATTTCTTCAGCCTTCAAGTACTCACAGTTGGGTGTCTTGAACTCACCAGGAGGATTTTTTTTTTTTTGTCCCTCTCCCTGCATGACTTCCTGGTGCTGAATGCCTAACGTATATTAGCTTGAAGCTAATGAAAACCAATTTATTAACAGAAAAACTGTCAAACATCTGTTTACAAACTTTACAAGCCTGAAATAAACCACATTTGAACATGGCCAGCCGCCATGCTGATCACGCTCCTTGATGCTCTTTTCAGTTCCTTTTTTTTTGTTTTGCTCAGATTTTTAGTGGAGTACTGTGTGCATGCAGCTGGATGATGGAGATGTGGATTATACTGGGATTAGCATTTATAGAAGTCCTACGGTGGGGGGGGGGGGGGGTGCTTCAAGTTTGAGACAAATGGCACTGCGGTCTAATGCTTTCAGGGAGCAGTACTGCTATCTGAGAGGAGTGATTGTAGTTGGTATCAACTGTGAGTTGTTCAGCTAGAGAAGGGGACAACGCAAGCCATTTATTTGACCTTTTTTATATATAAAAAAAAAAAAACAGGCATGTTGGAGACCTGGGAAATGTGACAGCAGGAGCAGATAACATTGCCAAAATAAGCATCAAAGACAGCGTGGTCTCCCTCAGTGGTCCGTACTCCATCATTGGCCGAACCATGGTGGTGAGTCAAAGTGTCTGAAATGTTGCAGTATATTTTCTGAGAGGATTTGAGCATCTGGGATGTAAGGTTTTAACTTTGCATCTTGTGCTGCATTTTAGATCCATGAGAAGGCTGATGACCTGGGAAGAGGAGGCAACGAGGAGAGTTTAAAGACGGGCAACGCTGGTGCACGTCTGGCCTGTGGAGTCATTGGCATCACCCAGTAAACCAGAACCTGCAGCACCAGAAGCAAATTGTCCCAGAGCACTTAGTTGACCAAGATAGCTACTTGATGTCACAGTTCGTTAGGTTTTTATTGCAACGTCAAGAGTGCAGATTAGCCTAGCTTAAGCCTGTCCAATCTTCATAACACATGTTTGTATGTCTGGTCAGTCAAACTGTTGTTAACGCACAAGTAAAAAGCTCATGTGTAAAACCAAAAGTTGAATAAAGACCATCTCAATGCTGTCTGTTTTTGTCTTGAGGTTTATGGTAGCAAGAGTGTGGGTCAGTGTTTTTAATAGCAGCACTAGAAAGCTGCAAGCAGCCGTACGAAGCCTCTCGCTGCTCAGTAGAGCAAGAAAGTCTAGAAACCTGAGGGAAGTTTGGATGTTAACCAAAGGAGCAGAATCTCTCAGCACTGGAATACTCAACATTACCCACATAAGGTTTACATGTACTTATGATATGATAGTAAACTATCAAATGCTTCATTTTACCTTAGTAGCCCTTTGAATGAAAACTTTGGCTCCCAGAGACACCACTGGTATCATTTGAAGAATCTCAATATGAACATGGCATTTAACAAATAAGCTGGTTCCTGCATTTAAAGAAAAAAAAATATTGCTCTGTTTGGAATGCATTTAGATTTTTTTTTTTTTTTAGTTCTCCAAGTGCATTTCCCCAAAAGTACTGAGTTGAAGTTCACTTGGAGGAAAAACTGTAGGGCCAATGTCATCAGTTCTCACAGCTCAAATTCTACAGGAATAAAATTGAAACTCAAGAGTACAACAGAATTTTTCCCTCATTCATAAACAATAATACCTCTTTATTTTGTGTGTAAATTTCTTTTATTCATCAGTAATTCAGAGCAGGGTGAAATGAAACGCTGTATAAACAGAGCAGGGCTGAACCAGATGAGTTCTGGAGGCTCACCCCCCCCCCCCCCCATAATGGTTTAACCCTTAAAGAGGTGTCTCGACCCTTACATTGGGAAACTCATGTGCTTAACATGCACAATGAGAACGTCGAGCAACGGTCGACCAGCAAGAAGTATTTTTTCAAAACAATCAAAGAATATGTTGATATTTGGCCCCAGACGTCTCACAATTATACAGGACGCGGAATTTTTTGTCACACCACTTCTGGACGTGGAAGCTAGCCAGGCCCTGGAACTGCCTCCCGCGGTAAGCTGTTAAACAACTTATTACTTGTAATACTCCTGTTGGACGCCGTGTCACTTCTTTATCCGGACAATTTGTAGTGTTTTGTAAAGAGCTAAGAAGTTTTGGTAACTGTTTATGTCCAGGGTATGCGCCTTCACAGCCAAATTGGCCCGCGAAACCAACACCTTTCCCGTCCCTTAATTTAAGCCCACCCCTCGACCTAGCTGTTGAGAAAACTTGGTTCCTAGAGATGTGGTTCCCATCCTCCGGTCCCTGATGTTAACTCCGTCGTCCACTGGAGGGCGATGTCACTCTTCTTAGTTTCGATTCAACACATTAGTTTTTCAACCATGAATGGATCTGTTTGTCCTGTCTGTCAAATTTTAAATGTTATTTATTACTGACGTCTAAAATCACAGTCTACAAATTAATCATTGATTATACATAATGAGTCCTTTTACGTACCTTATTTGAAGCCACACACAAATAAAAAATATTACATTATATTTACTGAACATCTTAGACAGGCTGTGAGAGCCAAACTACTAAAATATAAATAACAGTTTATGATTAGAAATTTAAGGGTGAAATTGGATTCTTGCTTTCTCTTCCTCCATGATATTAAACTGTACAGCTGTGCTCCTCTCTGGCTAGCACACACACACACACACACACACACACATACACACTCGGGCACACTGGTATAGCCATACATGTTCCTGCCATGCAGAGGCACATGGTTTTTGAAATTGCACGCTCTAAAAGCTTTTTCCTTTTCATGGGAATTGCGGTGGTTCCCCTGTGAAGTGACTTGGCACTCTCATCTTGTCTCAGTGAAGTGAGAAATTGGAGGGCCTTCAGTGGAGTTAATACCTCAGGGAGCAATCCAAAGGCATGCTGTAAAGAGTGCGTCCCTTAAATTCTTACAGGAAGTGTGTGTCGCTCTGAAGTTGTGGAAATTTGATGGTTCCTTTCTGCTCAGTTGTAGATCGTCTGCTGCTGATAAATTTCAGCTTTGATGCCCGTCAGGTTGCAAAAATGGTGACAGCACTAAGTAAAAAGGATCTCTGGTTACAGTTTTCATGACAGTCATGTGACAAAACTTTTTCCTTAAAGTGATGGTGTGTAGAATTTTGAGGTATCTTTTTTTTAATCCGAAATGGAATACAATACTGAAAATCACCTTAAATTAAAAATTTGTTGCGTTTTTGTTATCTTAGAATATCTTCATATCTACTTAGTGAGTGGATGCTAGTTTATGGAGTTCACCATGTTGCATCTCCAGTAGTCCAGAACACACAAACTCCTGCTGTCGTCTAACCTGTACCAGTGGTAATCTAATTGAGTTGTGCCCTCTCTAAACAAACCAGCTGATATACAGTATTCTGCCAGGTTTTCTCTGTGTGGTTCTCAGTATGCTGGGTCCTGAATGCAGTTGCGTTGCTTACGCCATTTACACTGCGGAGTCGGCTGACCGGTCGTCCTGCTGACGACAGCAGTGGACATTATTGAGGGATTTTTGAGGACAGTAGAGAGATAAGAGCTGGACCGAGACAACAGAGATCTAAACTGATCCCTGTACCTAACTCCATTCAGAAAACCAGCGTTTTAAAAGGTTTTTTTTTTTTGCTTTTTGTTTTGCTGGCTGACATGAAAAAGCATTAATTCATGGATAGTAGTAATCCTCATCCTAGTGCATTAATTTAGGCATCAGTTTAATTCATTTATAGCAATTAAATCACAGCCAAATTTACATAGAGGGGACAGTCATTGAGGCTGGAATAGAGAGTCATGAAAGTCAGGGCCGGTGATTCAGTGGCTTTTGTTTGACGTTGTATCTTTGTTGTCCATGAATATGACAGGACTAAAATGGCTAGTTCAGCCATGGTTAATAAAAGAAAGAAAGACTATACCTAGAGTATCTTGCTGGAGCTTTCTACTCTTATCTTATGCAGGGAAGAAGAACACAGGCTGATTATTTGCTGTTTGTGTTAGCACATGAGTATCTGCAGCGATGTTTCAAACCTGGAACTTGTCAGAAGCCCAAAAAAATTGTATCAAAGAGAAGAAATAGCTGTATTAGAGTAGATGGAAGCAGCAAGCGGTGTGAAAAGACAGACTGACTATAAAAGCTGGTATAAATAGCCTTGGCGTGGAGGTGATGAATTATAGAGTCTACTAATGTTGCTGACAGTGAGCGAGAGAAGCCGTGACATCACGAGAGTCCAACCAAGAATCAAGTGTGGTATAAAAGCAAGAAATGAAACAGAGAGTAAAAGAAGGGAACTATCCAGCCAGTTTTTGCCTCTCATGAGTGGAATTGGCGCCGCTGCACTTTAGCACAGCCATAACTGTGAGGAAATGGTCGCTTATATTATACTGCTGTTTACAAATTATAAATCATAATGGTTATTACCCTCGCCAGGATGTTATTGGAGGTGTTTTTTTGATCACTCAATGGATGGATTTTGATTAAATTCAGTAGGATGATTGAAGTCAAGGCGGAGAAGAATTGAGTCGCCATCTTGTTTAAAAAAATGGAGCCTTGATGCTTTCAAGAAATCTTAAACCAGCCATGTGATTGAAATTCGTAAGTATATGAAGGCAGTATACGCCTGATGACAAAGGAGCACATCTGTGATGAGAAGTCATGCTGTACATTTGCAGCTGCAGTGTTTTGTGCAGTTCAGTTTGTGCTTTTTTTTTTTTTGCAGCTGCATCTCCAACAGCACAGCAGCTGCACCCCCAGCATGCTTTTGAAGCCATTGGTAGGATGTTCCACAAAGGGAGTCTTGATTCCCCAATTATGGTCCAGCTTCAGCCCTCTGCTGAGTCTCCTCTTTTTTCCCTCCCACTGTAGGAAGCATTGAAGTTTAGATGCTGGGAACTAAATGAAATGAACTTGTTTTTTTTGGTGTTTTTTTTGGGGGCATGTATGTTTATATAATTTCAATGCAAAGAACCTGTTTTAAAATGACCCGTGTGTCCTTGTCAGTTGTGTCCATACTCAGTGGGATCTCTAGTGGGTCTGCTGGCTGTTGGTGTGCATTTCTGGCTTATGAACTCGACTTCAATATTTCTATTGTCACTCGCTATCGTTGTGCTCATTATAGTTTTTCTTAAGTCTATATAAACAAGTAGTAGGAAGCTAATGCTGGACTGTTGATTATCACAGAATCATTCTGTGGTGATTCCCACCTCTTCCACTAACAGACGCGCATACTTTTGTCAGGCTTGGCGTGTTACTGTCACACAGGCTGTCAATGACACACTTTCAGATGACGCGCAAGTAGTATTATTCCATTAATTACCATCACTTCAGGGGTTTTTATGACACTACTGCTTCCCATAAGTACTAGTGAACCACTTTTACAAGGTTCAGTTGTTTCTGTTGCTGACTGGTCATAATGAATGGATGTATGCACGTCATTTAAAAAGAAAAAAAGGGGGGGGGGCGTGAAATGTCATGGCATTAGCTGTTATCCAACACCCACAGTCACACTTGGAGGAGGTGAGGCTGCCCCTCTCGCTGAGAGATAACTCAGAGGCGTCTTTATTCAACCAAGTTACATAAGTGGGAGAAAGTGCACTTCACTGGCTTGTATGTGCCTTTGTGAGAAGGTGTACCTCTCATTCACAGACTTTTGTGTGTGTGTGTGTGTGTGTGTGTGTGTGTTTTTCCCCTGAATGTTTTGTTCTGTGAAACACTGCTGACAAGAACCTGTGTGATCACGTTTTTGTTATGAGAGGTTCCCTTTCATTCCTACCATTCCCTGAACACTCTGGACTTGAACAGCTGAACACTCGTGTTTCCATTTACCTTCAGTCTGAATGTAATTTATCTGACGCGGACCTTGATATCAATTAATGGGATGCATGATTTCCCTCTTGTTACTCTGGTGATGGACAGTGTACTTTTCCATGCACATTTTATGACAGGAAGCTACTCCCGCCTGATTGAGACTATTGAGCTAATTGTGCTCTCTCACCTCTGACCTTCCTCTCCTCCCCTCATGGGTCAAAGTCCACCTTCCTCAACCAATATTGCAGAGATATTTTAGAGACTAGGAGCCATAGGTCAGGGGTGAGATGTCATAAATGGTGCCTGTCCTATGAGACATGGTTTGTTGGTAGACGGACTAATTACAAGGCCCCTGTGACCTAACCTCTGACCCCTGAGTCGTGTGATTGTGAAAGTGGGAGCCCCAGAACTTCTCCTCTCTGCTATTCATTTCCATTGTTTCCAATTAATTGATTAGACTTCAGCGGCATTCCACTGTTCCACAATCAGCTGAAAATATTTTGACATTATGTAATATGGCGTCATTTCCATCTGCTCAAAAGATGTTACCTGCATGCTTACATGTCCATGCTGTTTCTGGCTCTCCTGATCTATTTAGTGGACAATCCCCTCCTGTCTTTGCCTGATCGCTGTGATCCACCAATAATCCAAAGCAGAAGACAGTCGTCCTTTCCCGGAAGAGAGACGTTGTGCCACTGCTAGAGGATGTTACTCTCCTGGTGGCCACAGGAGAGGGAAGAGTGGGCAAACCTAGTGTTCAGGCCTCAGCAGAACATTAGATGAGGAACATAATAGAGATGACTCCAGAGGGACTTACAGGATTATTTAACACTTTACAGCTTCATCTTATTCATTGTCAAATAGCAGTCTTGGGGTTTGACCATCGAACTTGATGACCTGCTAAACCTACATGATTATAACTCTCCCCTTCTACCTGAGAAGCTGCGTATTATTCTCTCTGGTATGAGCAGCGGCACGATATGAGAACCCGCTCAGTGCAGGAGGACGAGGAGGCAGAGATGATTGGAAATCCGGCAACAGAGCACCTTGCCAGTCGCTGACCTTGTGTGACATTCCAGAGATCCTTGTGTGTCTCACTCCTGAGGGGTCAGAGCAGGAATATCACATGTGCTGATCACAATCAAGTGACAACATTTGGGACCAAATCTTAATATCATGAAATAATGAGCAATTTGTTTTAGTTAAATTGAAAAATAAGATACACATTCATATACCCAAAATAGGATGAATACAAATTACAGCTTGTTGCTAGTGCAACTAAAGTTTAGTTTCATCTTCTATTAATCTGCCGATTAACCAATGAATCCTGGAGTCTGTAACATTTGAAAATCAATAAACGTTACTCACAATATCCCAAAGCTTGATTTGGTCAAAGTGCCTCTTTTGTCTGTCCAACTCTCCAAAACTCTAAAATATGCAGCTGTAAAACAAATCACTTTACATAAAAGATGTTAAAGCTTAATAGCATGACATGTTATTAACATGTTATATCCTGTAGGTTTATCATTTATACAAGATTTTTCACCGAAATGTCGAGGTCATACCCTTCACTCTGCCTCGACCTCTTCGTGCCCAAGAGTCAGCTAATTTCAATTTTTCCCCGCAGGCAGACTTTAGGTTCAGTTATGTAAATTAATTCCACGATCACTTGTTTTCAAAGCAAATATTTAGTCAGCAGTTACAAGAGGAGGAAGTAATGAACAAGATAAAGAAAGGAAACCAGTTTGTTTTATGTTGTTTGCTTGAAATGAAGGGCGAGCAGCAAAGGGTGTGTCACGCTCACCAGATACTGTCGGGGGAGGGGTCATCATTAAACCGTGGACAGAATAGATCGATCTCTATCTCTACAACGAAGTGATATCTACTCAGGCTAAACACACAGCAGATATTTGCACACACTTTTATCTGCAAGGTGACCTTTTTCTAAAGGCATCACGCCGAGCTTTCCTGATTATTTTCTTCCTTGAGAGCTGATTGCTTGTGTGTGTGTATGTTTGCCAGTTTTCCATTTAAGACTCTCATATGTGTGTGTGAGATGTGATGTTCAGGTGTGAAGTGTTCTGCGGTTCCCAGCAGACTGAAGGCAGCCACACACTCCTCTCTTGTTTGGGACAGAGGGGGAGGGAAAAGAGGTCATTGATGCCTCTCTTTATCTTCCAGAGAATAGATATTCAACATTTTCCATGGCCGGACGATTACTTCTCTCACACAATATCCTCTTGCTCACCCATTTTAACTTTTTTCTTTCTTTCTTTTCTTCTTTCGTTCTTCTTTCAGTCCAGTACAGATAATGCAGAGAATCTGAGCTCTGACCCCCACGCTCTTTGAGATGAAGGCGGAAATTACAGTGCTAATATGCGCATATTTTACATTCGTTTGAATTACCCAGTCCAAAATTATACACTTCGCCCCACGTTTTGCTTAATTATTCATCCACTTGTGGAAAGCATTTGGAAAGTGAAGTCAGTTCAGGATTTCTATTCGTAGCAAGAATACTGGGGCTGCAAATGATGTTTATTTTCCTTTAATCTGCTGATTATTTTCTCATTGAACTGTTTTATCCATGAAATCTACAACGTTGGTGACAAAAATTCAGTGTCTCCAAACGCTAGTTAGCAGATCATCCCAATTAAACCAAATTACTCAAATGAGAAACTGACTTTTCAATATCAAACGGCTGTTTGCATCACTTCTTTCTGACTCCAGGATGTTGAAACAGCCAACTGCTTGAATGCAATACTAATTGCACCCAGTAACCAAATACAAACAGCAAAATTATTCAGAAAGCTCCGTTTACAAACTAAGCATATTGTCTTTAATCCACATCTTCTTTATACAGATGTATACTCTGTAATCCAGGAACACTTTAATTTGAGCTAAAACCAACAAAGTGCAATGCTTCTGATTCCACATTCCTATATATGTTTCAGTACAGGCAGCTTTAAATGTGATCACTATGAAACATGGTTGAGCTCTTGTTTAACAACTGCTGGGATATTTAAACTAGTTCTTGGGGAAAGCCTTACTAAAACTAGCATCAAGGACTTGCCATTTTTGCCCTGTGACAACTGAATGACTTATTTGCAAGGCTCACAAGATAAAAGGTTGCGGTAATGCACCTTGAGTTTGGTCAAGTCCCTCTACCAATAGATGAAGTGTAGAACCACAGGCTTTGAATTCATTCGGTTTAAAGAGACCCAACAATTCCCCATTTGCTAGGACTTCAGCGACAGACCCTAAAAAACTGTCTTTTAAGTCTTTTAACGTGCAGAAATGTGGAGCAGAGCCTTAAATGCTAGTTACCACCGGCTGGTCATATTCATATGCAGTGGGGCTGCATCAGGCTGTACCATGATATTTAGCTCGCATGCTCACATGAAACAAAAAAAATGGGCAAAGACTCTCAGGTAACAACTGTGACATCCACTCTAGATTTACACAGAAAATGGTTGATTGCCATTTCTAAGTCTCAAAGGTTAAAATGCTGACTTGAATACATGATGGTTACTTAATTTATATCTCCTTAATCCATTCTTTTTTTCCCAAGGGAAATCAAAAAAGTCAATTATATCAGATATAAAGAGCTAGTTTATACGATTAGATGAAGACTGACTTGAGGATAAAATTTGGGTAAAGGTCAAGCATAAACCTGTAGAGGGAGTTAAAGTAACTAATGCTTTCACGTGGTATTAACTCAGTCTTTGGAGCCCGTTTACCAGGATCAATAGCTGCTCTTTGACTGTGACCACAAAACCAGCTTCGGGCATCAATTGGCTTGAAATCTTTGGATTCAGTGGAAAGCATCAATAAAAGAAGAGGTCATTGTGAGGGCAGTTTGTCATTCTTTCAGGAAGCTACCTGAATGCACCCATTGAGTACCATTATCTAAGGAGGACCTGACTGTGGAAGAGCTATCCTATGCTTCACCTCGCCTCCCTAATGCTGCTGTAGCATGACTTTATGTTCTGTATACCTGTGTGTGTGTGTGTGTGTGTTTCTAACCAATGGCACATGAAGACACTGTGGCTTTCTACATTTTAGATGTATCGCGCATGTTCACAGAGATTTAATCTCATCAGTGACTCACTGTAAGACATTATAACATATTAGGGATGTTATTTAGCTTGTTTCTAACCACATCATCCACTGCAGTACAGATACCAGAAGGGGTTTGAGTCAGGAGAACCATAATCTGATGTTTTCTACAGCCAATCACATAGACCAGATCAGACTGAAAAATAGAATTACTTTACAGCGTTGTACCATGTAAGGGCGCATTTCCACTGGCTCACTTCGGCTCGGGTTGGGTAAGATTCTGCTGTTGTCCTGATAGCAAGAACAAAGCTTTGGTTTATGTCCATTCCTTTTGAGTTTTAGAAGAGAAAATGAAGTAATCTAAGAAACTTGATGGTAAACTTCCATTTTAGATGCATATTACTCTGTCAGCACATGATGAAAGTCCCTACACAATGTGAGTCATGAACGCGCAATAAGATACGCCGTCTCGGACAGCAAGCTATGGCTACGCTATTTTGACATTCCACATCTCAGTCCCTGCGTGATGTGAGGCGGCTGTAACTCGCTCTATTCAAAACCGTTTTTGTAAAGAAATTTTATTTGTTAGAAATGTCATTAAAGGCCTCTGTCAGTACCAGTGTGGATGTATTTGCCACCTTGATGGCATCGGCTACACCACTGGGACAAACCTCAGAGTCTCACCAACTCAGTGGCAACTGTGATTCATGAAAACACACAAAATATAGAACTTTTGAACTTTTGGATTATCTTTCCAGGATGTTGCCCATATGATTAACATGTTTCACTCCTCAGTGTAGCACATTTACGTCAGGGGTCCATAGCTCCATATAATACACTAGAAATCCTTTAATTTCCTTTGGAGCTTCACTAATCTCCAGTGTGCTTGTGAAGCTACTGCTCAGTTTATTTTTTTTCATGACAGTATTTAAACTTTAGCTGTGGGTTGAGATGGGCTGTGGAGAACATGCTAGCAAAAACAAGCTAACCTGCTATGGGTAAGCTAAATAATATGCTTGTGTGGTCCGGATATTCCACATGTCTAGTTGTGGAGGGGGGGGACTGAAGACTGAAGAAATCAGCTTGAACTTGATTCTGGATCAGTTAGGACAATTAACGATGTTAAATATTTCTTGTCCTGCTTAACTTTATTTTCAAAATTTTAAGATAATATCAACCTGTCCCTTTGTGGGGTTTCAGCAAACAGAAATTCTTCACCCTCTGAACTTTGAAGCACCATGACTAAGCAACACTAAATCCCATCATTCTCTGCCCTCTGTTGGCTTCCTCTTCCTGTCAGTCTGTGCTGCTGATTTATTAGCGCTTGCAGCCAGCACAGCATAAACCCACCAAAAGTACTGATTAGTCAGCAGGGTCACAGCAGCCAAAATGTTCCTACAAACCTGGAAGAATGGCAAGATGCATCTTGCTGCCTTTTCATAGTGGTGCAGGTTGGTTTGAGGCTCTGCTAAGAAAGCTTCAGAGTGCATCGAGGGTGCAGCGTGGTGTCCTCACCCGACACCCTTGATGCACAATATCTTCTACTCCTGCAGCCTGAAGGATTTTACCATCCAGTCAGAATATGTTTGCTCGCATTTGGATTTAAAAAAAATGATTATCATAATCTTGTCTAGACACGTGTCACTGAAATGAAGGCTTTTCTGCTCCCAAATTTTGACTTATTCAATTTATTCTGTAGGATATTTCCTTTTGTTTCCATCTCGTACAAACCAAACATGAGCATGGATGTTTACACTATGTGACATGCAAGCAAGCCCGCATGACTTATCAGATAAATTATATTTTGGGGCTATATTTCTGCGCAAGTAAAAGGATTACTGTTATGTAGCACGTTGATCCTAAGCGCTTTACAGGCACACACACACACAAATGCACGCGCGCGCACACACACACACACACACACACCAATACCAATGACAGCATGTTGTCATGCAGGACATCTAACCATCATCAATGACACTGTTTTGAGGTATAGGGAGGAGAAGCTGGGGGTCTCGCCACCGACCAGGTAACAACCACACTGCAATGTAATGTCTTTATGTGTGTGTCCATGTTTTCCTGACTTGTATATTTGTCTATTATCTTGTCACAATGCCCTGTATCAGCTTAACTCTGAGGTAGAAGCTGTTGTGCGTGTGCCTGTGTGTGTGTGTGTGTGTGTGTGTGTGTTTCCATGAATGTGTCTTGTCCCCCAGTGTCTCTCTCAGTGGGTGGTAACTGTTAAACTCTTCAATTTGGTGGGATTACTCTTCCAGGCAGTCCTGAGGGAGCAGCCATCAGTCCGTCATCTTTCAGAGGAACACAGTATCTTCTGATGCTTTAATCCCCCATTCCCTCTCTTCCCCTCCTTTTTCCCCACTCCACCTCTTAACCTCATCTCCTGTTTTCTCCCCTCCCTCTCCTCTCTTTTTCCTGGCGCTGTCAAGTTTCAGCTGAAGTGGCTGAAACTCAGACGATACAACAGTGGTGGTGATAAAGCACTGAGATGTCTCAGCATCCTGCGTCTTTTTTTTTAATGTTTTAATCTTCTGCCAGAGAGACAATGTCTTTAGTGACGTTTGTCTGTCAGCATGATTACACACAAACTATGTGGTCAATTTTCACTGAAGTTGGTGCAGGGGCGTAGAATGGGCCAAGGAAGAACCAAGTACATTTTGGAGCAGATAAGTCATAGCGCCATCTGGTGGCAACAGGAAATGCCATGCTTTTCTATTACTTGTTGCTGTACTCCTTATGGGTCTAGCATCGTCTTGAATTTTGTCAGAAAGGACATGGTGATGGTTTACTGTGAAGACTGTGAGTTTTATTAAGTGGTGTTACTGTGGCGAGCTGTCATTTTCAGAGTCCCGGCCTGAAGACGCCTACCAGCCAAATTTGTATTGTAGATATAGCGCCAGTTTGATGTAACAGGAAGTAAACCTGAACATTTTTGATTTACATCAAAATAACACTGTGTTTTCTTCACATGATGTTCAATAACCTAATATGAGTCTTCTGCAGATCCATGTAATGGATGCAGGAAGTGATATTCGTACCACAATGCGTGCATTAGTCTGCTGCTTCATGAAAAATCCAAATATCAGCAGGTTTCACCTCTTTCTTTCTCTCCACAACAGCAAGATGTGCGAGAGCTCTGCTTGCAGCTTTAATTAGTACATATTTTAATTACATAAATATTAGCACACATTTTTTTTTGTATTCATTGATATGCATATTCATGCAAAAACAATATCGTGATGGGATTATTTCGCTTTGGTAGAATTATTAACACAGCTGAGCTTCGTTATCAAACAGTCGAACTTTGTTCACTCTCATTCATCCTCATCATTCATCCTCTTCTGAGTTTGTGGTGAGTGTGGCCAGCGGAGGGGCTGCTGGGTGGTGGGTGGGTAGATGAGGTCAATTTGAGATGGCTGTGTGTTACAGACAGTGAATGATGTAATGAGACAAGCACAACTTGGGGACAAGAAAAGGTCTAATTCTGTCTCTGCTGCTTGACCTGGAAACCACCCAGATAGGAAGATTTCTTAAATGAGCCGGTTGTGCATGAGCATAGATGCATGTGAGTTCAGTGCGTATGAGAGAAGGAAGTTAGGAAGGAGAGAAAGAGAACACTGGAACCAAATAAAGGGTTGCTGGGTCGCTGCAGATTTGATCCTAAGTCAACTCAAATATACATTTTAAATCATCCTGAGTTTGAGCATCTCTAAAATGGAGGAAAAAATAATTTACCGCGGGTTCTATTATCCTGCTTTTTATTAATGCAACTCACCGGGAGAGAGTGATGCATAATTCATCACTTCACATGTTTGAGCTCAAATGTGCAAAGTGAAAATAGGGCTCTTTCTCTTCGGCGGTGAAAATGAAGACACGTAAAAAGTGACTCTTTGGACTAATATGAATGCGATGTTGACTTTCTATTATTTTCATCCCGGGAAAAACAGGAATGATCAAAAAAAACAACTCCCATTGTTGCTGCGAAGCTCATACTTGTTTGTGACTGACTAGGTGCACAAAAGATTTTTTGTGATTTTTTTTTTGTTGCCTATTCCTGCGCAACTGTAAAGTTCATTATACATTTTCCATCAGAACCACTGTGAACACCTTTAGAAACATTTAAAACCCATCTGAGCTGTCCTGCTTACTCTAAGTTGGAGTTTTGATTAAATAACTGTCTACTGATGTGTTCATGTTCAAGGCTTTGTATCATAACTAAACCTGGGACAACTGTCCACTACACAAAAGGATTTATTTTATGGCAGATTGTATTTGAAAATGCAATGTTTGGACAAGTTTGGCTGGAATTATCACAAAAAGGACCAGTTCATCGGCTAGTATGGGGAACAGTATCAACAGCTAATACTTTTGATTACAGTAAAGTCCCACATCGTGGCAGGCAACCGTCACTTTTTATTATTTTTATTTTTTTCTAAGCTTGAATCCATATACGTCCTTGTCCAGGAGTCTCTGATGAGCAGTGAAATATTTTAATGCATGTAGTGGCTCACCCTTGTAAGCTTGTGTTATTAACAAATAAGCAGCATGATTGAGAGTTTCTCCTGAGAGATGCTGAGTTACTGGTGTGTGTGTGTGTGTGTGTGTGTGTCTGTCTGTCTGTCTGTCTGTGTGTTTGTGAGAGAGAGAGAGATCCCAATGAAATGGGCTATGCAGTTTGTGCCCATGAGTTTTTGACAAGGTTAGAAGGTTAGATGTGTGTGCGTGCTCACACAATTGTCTGAGCACTGCTCCAGCCCTGTGTGTCTCACTTCGCTCTGCCACACACACACACACACACACACACACACACACGCTCTCCCCCTACATCCCACTCTGTCCTCCGCGCAGACGTTTATTATTCTTTTGCTGCCATCCCTTGTTAATTTCTCTCCAAATGAGTCAGAAAGTAAGAGAGATTAGATATGAAAATGATAATTGAGCATGGAAACAAGAGACATGTCACGATGCTCCCTCCCCCTCCGTGTTCTTGTATCTCAGATTATCATCTATGAATGCTGCACCCTAATTACCAGGGCTACACGTTTACATTGAAGGGGATTATGATTTGTGAGTGTGATTCCATGCATCCACCCGATCATTTAGGAAGGACAGACACGTCTTCATATCTGATACTCTCTGTCTGTCTGATTATGTCAGTTTTTTCCACGGTGCTCGTTTTGTGTGTCAGAATAATGACTGATGTTAACCCGTAGCCTCCATTCTCCTACTCTGCTACTAATCTCTGACATTCAGCTGTTATTGCATATTTGCTTGAATTATCCAGGTTTATTTTTTCCACCTTTGCTACATGTGATTATTGTCCTTCCAGAGCAGCATACATTTGAAGGATTATTACCACACCACTCGCTGTAATTAATCTTCATCTAAGCTAGTTGAGGTTTCTGTAGTCAGTTTCTGCTGAATGGTCAGACTATTTTGAGGTACATAGACATTGTCTATCGCCTGATTTATTCCTAATCTTTCCACCCACATTGGACACTATCATGTCTTGAACACAGTTGATCCTGGAGTGAAGTAGTGCTGACTGCTGCACCGCTCCGTCTGTTTATTCATCTTTCTGTGTATGTCAGCAAGAGCCAAATAAGATGTATTCATGAGTTTTATGTCGTAGTGTACTTTCTCCAGGGGAAGGATTTAATCTCTGTGTGGTGTGTGTGTGTGGGGTGTGTGTGATGGTGCTGGAACAACTTCAGTGTATTATTTGATTACTGGCTGCATATTGTTGCTTATGTGTTTGCATACTTATGCGAGTGTCTTATTAGTATGGATGGTTGTTGTGATGTGAGCATCAGTCTGTCAGGTTTAGGGATAAGCTTAGCTGATTGTAATACAGTCCATTAAATTACTAAGCGGATGGGGGATCTACATACTGATTGTAAGATTATCTCTGTGTTTGTAAATATTGTGTGAAGATATTATTTTTCAAATACTGAATCCGTTTTTTTCAAACTCCAACTTAATTTGTTTGTTACTCCATTTTTCACTCTTAAATTTAAGGGGGGGGGGGGGGTGTAATAACCTTTTGAATTTTATTCTCTAGCTCAGCTATGGTTGCCTGACAGTCAGGGCTGAATGCTGCGTTTGTGCTCCAATATACCCGGAAGACATCCAACATGGAGAAGAGCAATGAAACGTTCGTAGAAGTTGGAATTCGAGCTCAGAAACCTGGAGAAGATCCATGCAGCTTGAGCTTGTGGTGCACATAGTGAACAGTAAATAGGGTTAACCTTCTTCAAAACTGTGGCTTGATGTAAAGTTTGTCTGGTACAAGTGTTCATTGATAGCGATAAGTTGGCGCAGATGGTTGTGGAGCTTGTGGAACGTTTGCTGCGGGCATCCATTTTTTTCCAAGCAGATGCACCGAGAGGCATTTGGAGCTGAGGTTGGGCATTACTGGACTTCTGTCTTTGCAGCAGAATTATACTGGATACTGGACTCCTCAGCAGTGATATTCATTCAAAGGAAAATTGCAGAGGGCTTGAGGCAAACATTTTCTAGCTTTCAGTGTTGCTGGGATTAAAAATGTGCTCAAGTAAATTTTGTTTTTAGACTGCAGCTGGTCGCAAAACAAGAAAACCACTAGGATATAAAAAGAGAAAACATCAGCAATTTTATGTTGTTTTTTTTCTTTCTGTTCTTCAAAAATGGAGATATGTACTGTGATTTTTTATTTTATTTTTTTTTGGTTTAGTTATACCAAGTTAGTGCTGGCTACACATTTTATGCCCTGAGAAGTTTGTGATGATAAAATGTGCAAATGTAGGATAATACACAACTGGGCTTGCAGGCCACTGTAGGCGCTTGGAGAGGGGCCACATTTTACAGGACAATAATCTCTACATTATTGCAGTTGATAAACCAGGTAATGAGCGAACCTCTGCCACATGTATATTCATTAGCCTCATAGCTTTGGGCTGTAGTGCTGTATGACCTTGTGTTTTAAGGACAGGAGGCTAGCAGTATATAAGCAAGTGTTAGCTAAAGGCCCAGCTGGAATTAAAATGCACTTTTGCATGTGATTGCTAAGCTAACATGTGTGCTCTGTGACTAGAGTCTTGAGTCACGTTGAGAGTGTAGAAAAGCTAATACCTTTCCAATACTGATCATGTATCCTCAGGATAGAAGGAAAGATTTAGATTCACAGTGTCTGCGAATGGGCTCTGGCTAGTAACTAATGATCAGCTAAACAATTAGGAGATCTTTTCAAACCATACAGTTAATGTAGTACTGTCCAACCAATAGGGAAAAGATTATATAATAACATTTATTCAGATGGGTGACATCCCTCATTGATTATTGGGTGGTAGTTCATTGGCTCAGTCAGCGTCCTCGATCTCCAAGGGGTCATTAAGGGCCATTACACTGATAACAGAGGACAGTGAATCCCAGTCCTTGTCTGGCCTCCTCTGAAACACAACTGTGCTGTTGTGTAACACATGTTTTATTTTATTTATTTTTTGTAGCTAACGCGATCAAAGAAAAAGCCATGCGGCAAGAAATCTGAGAGTGTTTGAATGGGTGGATGAGTTTCAGAGGATGTAAACGAGGCTTGCTTGCATGTGAATGATCTGAATTAATTGACATCTCAGCTGTGGTGTCAACGCTGAGGTGTCCCATCACGTGTTTACACCTGATGCATGTCTCGATGTCTTTGTGCAGATCATGAAGGGGTGCTGTCTCACACCTGATGCTCTCCTGTCAGTCAAGTCCGTCATCACTATTGATGAGCACAATCTGTCTCCGCGTCTAGCAATTTATCTTCCCTGTATATGTTTGTGTGCGTTTAACACATGGTTTTTGGGTCTACTCTGCATAACAGTGTTGTCCCGTGCTAATAGAAAATGTAATAACCTTAGACAGGGTATAGCAGATATGACCTAAAGCTGTGGAAGTAGTAACCGGTAGCTAATGTGAGTCTAAGAGAAAGGTAGCCGGCCAGAAGGGATGTTCTATTGTGGCCCAGCAGTAGATACATTATTCATCAGCTCTCCTCGCTTGGCTGGGGGTTATGATTATATCAAATCTGGCAAGCTGTTGGGTTGGGGGGGGGGGGGCAGCTATTCTCATAGTATCTATATGCATTTCCTTTTTGTCCCCTTTCCAATACAGTATGTTCATGAATCTCATTATGATATGTTTAGCAACAGATACAGAAGGAGGAATGAAATAAGAAACCAAACTGGGTCTCATTCCTTCAAGTCTTAACTGCTATTGCCAACTCCACACACACACACACACACACACACACACACACACACACACACACACACACACACACACGATACATCTATTACAGACGGAGAGGTGGAGTCTATCGTGCTGAAAGGTTGGCTCAGGTGTGCAAGAGGACAGGAGAACTTGATGTGATGGTTGCCAGTTTTAATGATGATCACAGTAAAAATCCCAGAGGGTTGCAATATCATTTCCATTTTAATCCTGATGGTATTGCGTAATTATTAGGGCTGTTGCGATACACTAATCTCGTGGTACGATACACAATATTCGGCTCAGGATACGTTATATAAATCACGATATAATTCGATACACTTACATCCTTTTATGAAAGATATTAAAGGGACAGTGATTTTGGTGACATCTTGTGAGTGTTCCATTGACTTGGATTGAATCAATTGAACTGAAAGCATCAATTACACAATATATGGCTCTGACTGGCAGCTTGCAAATGCTGGACAAAATGAATCAAAGATGTGGTGAGAAATTTAGTTTCATTTATTGAAACTGAGTGCAAATTGTAGCTTGCAAGCTTTTGAAAAGTAAAGTGAACAATGGAGAGTTTAAGTGCAGCATGTGGCCTACTTTGACAGCTTTTTTAGCTTGATACTGAACATTTGAGGTAGCTACTAGCCAGTGTAGCCACCAGGTTAACTTAAAATAAACCATGGCAGCCAATAATTCAATTCCCAGGTGACTATAGCATAGTAGCTCCATCACGTTCACCATGCGCCTAAAGCCGGTGTTTTCCACCACTGGATAAGGTCTCAAATCCTGATAAAAGGATTTTAAAAGTAGGCAATGGACTCCATAATTTTCTGCGACCTCAGTGAAGAAGATGGGAACTTGTGGCAACTACCACCATCACTGTCCAGTGTGGTTTGTTTCTGTTCGTGCCGCAGCTTCTTGGGCTCGGTCTCAGTTAGCACTACCTTGTCTGGGACGATGAGGTTTTAGATGGGCTCGCAGGTTGGTGGTATTTTTTTTGTTCAGTTTTTTTTTTATGCAAAAAACTTTATTATCAATTACATAGTTTACAAATTGCAAGTCTTTGACATAGAATAAGATATGGCAATATGCAAAGATTGTAAGATTGAATAACTTCAACATAAAACAAGAGAAGCACAACAAGATATAACTTAACTTGGGTTGGTGGTATTTCCAGAGTACTTAACGTTTGTGTGACAGTTTGCAAACCGCCATACTTTTGTCTAAATCGTCGCTTTCCTTTTTGTTTTTGAACCCAAAATGCTCCCACACATCTGTGTTAAAGCATGCAGGCACTGGATTTATACTCGCCGCCAATGTTCCCTCTAAATTGCGCACTTGCGCAATCACGCAGCGCTCGCACATTCTCAGCGCACAAGAAAATCTGTGCAGCGCATCGACTCAGTGAGTGACAGGTGTCCAGCCAATGATAGGATACGGTTCACTTAGGCTACGCAGCCAATCATAGCATTAACAGTGCTTGCGTATGTGCTCTGCCTGTGGCACCGTGCAGTTTAGCTCGCTAACAACAGTGTGGTAGAGAGAAGAGACGGCGACGGTAGCTCAGCAGTTGAGTTGTAAACCCCTGAAAACATTAAAAGTAAACTAATAGAAATTGCTGCTGTAATTTGATTCTTTTAATAAGCCATGTACCTTGCTATGCTCCCAGGTGTTGAACAGGTATGGTACTGGTGTGTGGCCACAGCGTGCACAACTGATGTTGCTCACATTGATCCTCAGTGTGCTCAGGGAGCTTGTGTGTATGCCAGACACATGAAAAATTAGAGGGAACAATGCTCGCTGCCATTCTCCTGAGTCTCACCTCTAACCGATGAGAAAGGCGTCGGCATCTGGGTAACTAGAAATGCTCTACAGCGACACTAGTGGCTGGCAGACCTAATTGCTCTTCTTGCTAAGTGCGGGACACGGGGTATTAGAATGGCACTTAATGTATCGATGCTCGCGGCTGGAAAAAAAAATTCTCTGGGCAACAAAATATCGATATATATTGCACAATCGATAAAATTGCTCAGCCCTAGTGATTAGCACTCTTTGAAATGGCAGTAAAATAGACTGTGCGGGGTCAACCAAAGTGTGTAGCAAATGTCAGCCAGAGTACTAGCCCATTCTCGGCTGAAACTGGCATGACTGAAGGTGTGGTGGAAGGCACTTATGAGACAAGTGACACCAGTGGAGCCTGCGAACATTTTCAGCTTTCTAAGGAGACTAAATCTGAAGTGTTGGCCTATTTTTGGTTTTATAAGAGTTCTTAGGGGGAGGGCTGCAGCTAATAATTATTTTCATCGTCAATTAATCTGCTGATTGTTTTCACAAAACAAGTCAGTCAAAAAAAGTCAATACATTTGAAAAATGCTCCTCTCATGCTCTGTCCCAAAAGTGATCGATATGCTGCTTTTTCCCATTCAGTAGTTCCAAACATGGAGACATTTCCACCCCTCCCCCCCCAAAAAAACAAGCAAACAGCAAATGCTCATGTTTAAGAATCTGGTACCTTCAAATGCCAGTTTTGCTTGAAAAAAGACAAGAAATATTCTTGATATTTTGACCTCTGACATCCTGATGTTTCTCCAGCCCTCCTCTCTACTTACATAACTTCCTCCACCTGCTCCTGTTGTTGTTACCTCCTCTGGGTACTGCTTGCTCCAACATGCCATCACAGCCATTCATCTGTGTTGCTGTGAAACCACTAACCAGTCACTCTCCACTCCTTGGATAATTGCATTACAGCTCAATAACATTATGTTTGGGTAGGAGTGTGGGAACTTGTCGTCCAAAGTCTCTGCTCATCCCGTTGAATTGGTTACTTCCTGTTTGAGCCGGCTCTCCACGGGACATGACCTTCTCTGGCTATTGTTAGATAACAAATAGACAGGTGCTAGCAGACAGACAGCATTTCCACATTCCCGTTACAAAAGAATTGTAATGGACGAGAAACACAGTTGTATTGTTAGTCTTAGGTGCTCAAATGTCATGGTAAGCTGGCGGGTATGAAGCTGTGAATGTGTGTGTTGTCCATGCGAGTGTGCCCACGATGTTCTCTCTCTCTCCCCTGTTGAGACTGTGTCAAGTCCTTTTGTTGGGTAGATCTGTTACCCTCCCTGCCCTTTGTCCTGACATGTTTGCCTCTTTAAATGGGATATACTCCCCATCACCAGTTATTTTAGGAGCTTTGGAGGGAAAACGGACAATGAGACACAGCCTGTTACATAATAGGTCATGTTTTCCTCACAAATTCCTTTCTCCTCAATCCAAATATTTGGATTATAATGTAATGAGGAAAAAAAAGATAATTGTTTCGTCAGTGGATACAGAAGAAGTCATCTCCAGTCTTTCTTGTTTCTGATGTACTTTGTGTAATTGCTAAAGCGTATCTGTACACTCGCAGATATGAACCTACGTTTGGAGTAAATTCAAACATGTCAGAAGGATCTCGCCAATTTACACATAACATACATGTATGTTTGTTGTTGACCCATATCACAATTATGTGATCGCCCCAGTCTTGTAACAAGACGTTTGGAAATGGTGTCAGATGTGTTTGTATTGTCGTTGTCATAATTTAGTTCTCATGTTTGTCCCAAGCTATACTAGTGATGACGATATGAAGCTATAATCATACTTTTGAAAATTCTGTAAAGCAAAAAATAATATTGTTGCGGACATCCTGAGCAGGCTGCACGGTGGTGCAGTGGTCAGCACTGTGGCCTCACAGCAAGAAGGTTCCGAGTTCGAGTCCCGGCTCGGGCACGGGATCTTTCTGTGTGGAGTTTGCATGTTCTCCCCGTGTCTGCGTGGGTTCTCTCTGGTACTCCGGCTTCTTCCCACCATCCAAAAACATGCAATTGGGGACTAGGCTGATTGATACTCTAAATTGACCGTAGGTATGAATGGGAGTGTGAATGGTTGTTCGTCTCTCTATGTTGGCCCTGCGATGGACTGGCAACCTGTCCAGGGTGAACCCTGCCTCTCGCCCATTGTCGCTGGGATAGGCTCCAGCCCCCCCGCGACCCTTAATGTGTAGGAATAAGCGGAAGATGACGATGGATGGACATCCTGAGCATTCAAATAAAACAAAGTGTAGTATTCAACAGGAGTAGTTTGTCGAGGATTTCTTTTTTTCTGGATCAGTGTGATGTCATAGATATTAAGTCCCCTTGTTTTTCTTTTACTTTCCTATTCACTTCTGTGTAAAAATGACCCTGTGGTAGACACAGGTATTTACTGGCTCTGGATCAGCTTTGGACTTCACACCAAACCCAGGTAAATGCACTTATTTGTGCTGCTATGACTCGCACTCTTCTTGTTGAGTTTGAAGAATGGACAGCAGGGGAAAAAAAATAGTAGCAGCTCATACCACGTTTACAACACTCCACTGTGCTTTCTACTGGCTGTTTACACACGTAATTGTGACCTTGAACATGAAAACCGAGAAGAACAAAACAAGAAAACAACACAGAAAGGCAATTTGTCGACTCACAATTGAAAAGGGTCTATGTGTCTTCTTTTAGCAGCTTTTCCCTGGTAGGTATGTGCATTGAAAAATAAGTTGAAAGAACAAGTTACAAACTTTTCAGAGCCTTGTACTGCGAACTCTAAATATACCAAACATGTGAGAAAACAGTAAAAATTTCAACTTGCCGGCTCATTCTATCAATTTGTCTTGTGTCTTTCAAGCAGCCTGGTGAAGTAGCAGCCCAGTATGAGCTCCGGCTCTGGAAGGTTTCCAGCGACAGAAGAGATTGATTCTTGTACTCTGCTGCACCTCACTGCGAATCTTTCTCACCTTTCTACTCAAATCACATCTCTATTCTAGTACCTTCCTCTGGCTTTAGGTTTTGATTTTCCCTACCTGCTAAAATCTGATAAGGTTTGGATGATCATTTCTGAAAAATACTCTATTTACCTTGTCGTTTTGTACTGTATACTTGCAGCTGAGTGTGTGTTTTGTCTGCCCATGCCGGCTTGTGCTTGTTCTGTGTATCAGTGTGTCTTTGTTTTTTGAGATTTGAGGCCAGAGAGCCAGCAATTAAAAAGAGGAATGGGACATCTAAAGGCTTAGAGGCACAGACCCAGCACACATGCTGGCAGTCAATTGGCAATCCGGGGGAGGTGAAATCGGACAGAGACAGTGAGAGAGCGAGAGAGAGAGAGCGAGAGAGAAATAGAGAGCTGAGAGAGTAAAGAAGAAGGAGGAGGAGGAGGAGGGAAAGGGCAGGGTGGGAGAGCAGGCGAGAACCAGAGGAAAGAGGGCGGGCTCAAACTCAGCCACAGCTCATACACCCTCTCCACAGCCTTCAGTCTGGTTTAGGCGTGCAGGAGGAAGCATGTGTGTACTGTGATGTGTATGTGTGTCTCTGTGTGTGTGTTTGTGTGTGTGTATAGCTGAAGGCTGCGCTAGAGTCCGAGAGATGTGATGCGAGGATTCCCCTGTTTGCTCTCAGAGAGGACTGGTGCTGCTGACTGTGTTTTATCCACCACAGGGAATTAACTCTGTTTCTCTCACCCACGCATATAAAGGACACACCGGGGTCTAAGTGAAGGTAAAGAGATGCTTTTAATGCCTAACGATATTTTTGGAGCTTTGCGATTCAGATTTGGATGGTGTGAGTAATAGCTGGCAGGTGATATACTGCTGATAAGGATGACTATCGTGCTACAAAAGGAAGTTATCAAATTTGTCTTCACGTGCTTTTTCTCATATGTGAAGTGTGTATGTGGCATGCTCTCTTACTCAATGTGTCTCTGTGTGTATGAGTGACTTCTTGACTTGTCTGGTACAGAGTACAACTGTTTTCTTGTGGCTCTCACACACACACACACTCTCTCTCTCTCAAACACACGCACACACTTGTAGTTATATATACATACAAGAGACAAAACTACTCAAATTGTTATCCTGTCAGAATGTGTGTGTGTTTGTGTGTGTGTGCGCGCGCGTGCATGTCTGAGTGTCTGCAGATGAAAGAAGTTTATCAATCATTAATGTTCTCACTGGGACATTGCCTGGTTTCCCTACACGTGGTAATTTGGTGATAACAAAATAGCGTAACGGCTCAGTTAGCACCTGTCTTCACTGAACAAACCACACATCTCAAAGGGCAAACGTAGTGCTTGCTGTAATAGTTAATATCTGATATGTGGGGGGCAGGAGACACCAAATCACTGGAAATAAAGTGAAATCCAGATCTGAAACTCACTGTGTATATGACTTGTATGAAGAAGATTTCAAAATATCTGGTTATGCCATTAACAGTGCACATTGTAGCATGAATAAAGGGGGCTTGTACCTTAACGGATCTGATGAAGACATTAGCCTGCTTTGTGTGTTTGCTGGGTATCGTGTGGAAAGAGAAGAGGAGGAACAGTTAAAGAGCAGAATAGAGAGACAAAGGGGGAAGATTTAAGAGCGAGTGCAGGTCTTGAGGGAACAGCAGTTAAAGGCAGAAGACTTGGCAGAGAGTCACTGTAGCCTCCAAGATACAATGAGGAAGGGTGTACCAGAGAGGGGAATGAGGGACGAGCAAGTTAAAGGCGATACAAAAGAAAGGAGGGGAGTTTAAGAGTGTGTACACTTTTACCTCCTACTGAATACTTCAAATATACCATCTGTTTCTCAGTTATGTGTGTGAATGAGTAGAGGTGAGATGCAGAGACTTACTCAGGGTCAAAGTGCACAGCGTGTGTTCTGAAAGTCACTTTTCTGATGGAAAAATGTGAGGAAGAAGTCTTTCAGGGGTATTTGGTTTAAAGTACACATAGTAGATTAAAAAATACTGCCAAATCTTAAATTTGGCTTTGATTTAGTCATTAATACGTATTATACCACAACAAATTATCATTTTCATACAGATAAAGAGTGCAAGTACTTGGTTGTGAATCAAAAAAGGTGCTTAGCCTCAGCACTTACTCTTACTCTCTACTTACTTACTTACACAGCGCTATAATACTCTGGTGATTCCATTATTAACCGTTGCTGTTTGTTTTTACTTTCAGAAGAACGATAGAACAGTTGTCTGTCTGTCTCACTCTACTCTTTGTGTTATCTTTCCTGCTTATATACAGCTTTATAGCTCCAGTTGCAGCCATGAGGAAGTTGAATGTTTTGAGGAGGTGATCCGTGAAAGGATTTATAGTGGCAGATAAGAACTGGTGCATCTGTGTGTGTGTGTGTGTGTGTGTGTGTGTGTGTGTGTGTGTGTGTGTGTGTGTGTGTGTGTGTGTGTGTGTGTGTTTGTGTGTGTGTGTGTACACATACGTAGACACACACACACACACACACACACCTTTTTTGTTTTGAAAATTGACAAAGACTTTGCTAAAGCCTGGAGCTGTGGAACAAGGGAAAGCTATTATCTCACAGACTGTTACACACTGCTTATCCAGGTCTGTGTAGAAGTGTCTCCATTTACTCTGTGTGTGTGTGTGTGTGTGTGTGTGTGTGTGTGTGTGTGTGTGTGTGTGTGTGTGTGTGTGTGTGTGTAAGGGGGGCATCCACATGTGCTCTCTCTCACTGTGTACAGTAAGCTAATATAGTGTGTGAGTGTAAAGGGGGGGATGGGCCACTAAGTGAGCCCAGTGGATTGTGTGTGTGCGTGCGTGCATGTGTGTGTGTGTGTGTGTGTGTGCTCGCATTGTGTATATGTGTGTGCATACTGACCCAGATTGATACTGGGCTTTCATGTTAAATCAGCTCACCTATAGGGCATATATACAGTCGGCTGGCCACTAATGTACACACCCCGACATCAGCATCTTTTTTATGTCACTCTGGAGGTCTTTACATTCATTTGTATTTACATCTACATGAGTTACTTTATCCTTTATTACATGGAAAAACCTAAACCTTTAAGTTTGATGTTTTCCTCTTGTTAATCAGATTTTTTTTCACATTAACTGCACAGTTTTTGATGAAGCAACATCAGTATAATTTGAGCCACAAATGCCACTTATCCTTCAATCTATTTATACAAAACCATTAAGTGCTACATCATGCAACAAATAAATGGAAATAAAAACCAATAATTAGGGCAGAACATTAAATCCACATTTTTGTCAAACTTGTACTTTGCAGGGGTGCAAAATTTGCTAAAGGCTGTAAAAACACCAATCTAAATTAAGTATTATGGTTCTGCAGAGATATTACAGCCAAAATCATTCAGTTCTCATTGATAATCATCACCACCACCACCACCACCATCATCAACAACCTGGAACTCAAGTTTACACTTATACCACTACTATGAGAGCGACTCCTTTGACCTTGAGGGCGAGCAGCTGAACTCCCTCTGTACCATTACAGTGTATAAGATGCAGTTTGATGAGCATGTGTAACGAATGATAAATGGATGATGCAATTAAGATGAAGGGGATGATCACTCTCTCTACCCCTCACCCCTCAGTAGCTTTTTTAGTACTGCAGCCCTCTTCCACAGTGGTCCACGCGTTTCTGCTGTAAAGCAAATATGGAGCTTATGCAGCCCCCAGTGCCCGTCTCCCCACATGCAATCAAGCTGTTTAAATGTTTGTGTTTGACTCTGTGGCTGTGTGTGCGTGTGCGTGTGCGTGCATGTGTGTGTGTGTGTGTGTGTGAGACTTACCCAATTCTCTGCCTCTGTCAGTTACAGCCCAGCAGCAGACAGATATGGTTGAAATCTGTTTTGAGGAAAATCAAGACAAAGCTGAGGGTGGAGACGCGCTCAAATGGCTTTATTGAGTGTGTCAAGGGAAGATGGCAGTTCTGTTATGGTTCCATGCAATTTGGTGGGAACAGACAGCCAAACAGGATAGTGAACACTGATACGTGTGCTTATGTGAATCTGTTCGCAATGTCACTTGTCTGGTTGAGCAAGACTCTAAGAGATCTTTGCAGGACACTGTGCAATATCAGGCAGAGAACAATTTTTGAGCCACACTCTTCAACATCTACCCCCCAATGAGAAGAAGAAGGTGCAAAAAGAACAGGGGAAGCAGAAGGGGAAGCCTCTAATTTGGGGACAGATGGGGGAGGGGTGTCTTCGAGCTGACATGAGCTGGCATGTGCCCTCATTCATTTTCTCCCTTTTGTCTGTTCTGTGTCTGCTTATGAAGTGGGAGTTCCTTCCTTCCACCCTTTCTTTCTTTCTTTGCTCCCTCCCTCTTTTTCTCTCTTGTTCCCTTTTTATCTGTCTCTACCTTCATCATCCTTCTCTCTTTCCTCCCGTTGTGTGACAGCAGTGCCACCCTTGTCTTGTCTGCCCATTATCTCTGATCAGTGTTGCGTTTCTAGCCCACACATCAGCTCTGGTTGCCAACTGATGATGTGTAAATGCGCATTTGTGTGTATGTGTGTCCATGCATACCTCTACATTTGGTCTTCAGCTTTGGTAGGATGCCCCCAACACAGAACGTGCCCAGAATATAAAAAAAAGAAATGTATACAATTAGTTGTCTTGGATTAGCAACAGTTCAAATAAACAGACTTGTGTCATTCCAAAGGTAAGTCTTGACAAAAAGCTCTTCAAAAAGGTTGATAAGACTACAAGAATGAAGATAACACTGCAGTCAATACTGGTCAAAGAAAAATATCACATGACAATGGTCAGTAGCAAGGTCAGTGCAAAGGGCCCACTAGACAATGCCTTTTAGAATAAAATAAAAACTCCAGGCAAAACAGAGGGATATGTCATCAAAAAGCTATACAGGATTTCCATAGATGGTAACACTGAGTTTGACCAAGTTGGTTTTCTATATTCATAACCTGGTAGCCCTAAATGATGGCTGACACTTTGCCAGGCTTTACACACACTTCTTTACACACACTTAAGGGAACTCTGAACATTCGTGGTGAGTTTTTCTATCACCGTTCCTGACTGGCAGGTGCCGTTTCTTGCTTCGTTTTCATTGTTTGCATGATCAAAGATCAGCCGCAAACGAGATCAACATGGAAATTGTTTGTAATGTGAGTGCGACACTAAGTGAGCTAGCAGTGCGCTCGCTGGCTGGCTGAATTCTCCCCATCGATAAATGATGGCACAGCCACCACAGACTAGTTGTAGCACTGATCATGTGTGGCATCAGAGGACAGTAGAGATGTTTGGACTATCTTGAACAGGTTAGATCGAAACGGTTTTGACTGAAATTGTCGATGTCGTGGAGGAAACTAGCCCCACGTTGTCTTGTGGAATATGTGCGCTGTGGTAAGACTGTCTGTCTAAAAGCCAATTTCAAAATAAAAGCAAAAAATCCTATTATATGGATCTCATATTTATTCAATAAATCACTTCACTAGTAATTAATTTAAAAAATTAATGCATATGATATGAAGAATAAACAAACAATGATAAGTAATTTTGGAAAACTATTGAAGAGAACAGCTGCAGCTATCATTTGTGGGATAATTGATCATCATTTAATGACAAAGAATTAGAAAAAAACCAAGCTGACTTTGGACAAAATGACAAATGGCATTGAGGAACATCAAGTTTCACATCAGAATGGTAGCAGACTGCCTCAAGTAGGAAATATTAGGACACATGAAAATGAAAGCCTTCTTAAAATGTCCTATGTGACATTGACTGTGTTCTTTAGGAGCTGCTTTTGCCTCTTATGAGCAAGTTTGCTTCTTGTGGGGGAAGAAAAAGGAAATATCAGGCACTGGAAGAAGAAGTGGTAGCATAGAGGTGAGCTAAAACATCTCAGATGTGAGATGAAACACAATATCTGAACAGGAAGCTTAAAACTAAAGAGTCAGAGAGTGGAAATGCATGTGTGTGTCTAGTGCTATACAGGGATTTCTGGGAGGAAATACAGCACGAGTGCAAAGAGTGTCTTCAAAGATTGTGTTCTCTTTGCAATGGGAAGCTTCACTCTTCCTTTCATCTCTTTTTTTTATCTCTAATGGAAAATCTTTACACCCTCTACTTGGTGTGTGTGTGTGTGTGTGTGTGTGTGTGTGTGTGTGTGTGTGTGTGTGTAGTTCTGAGTGTTTTCTATCAGAGTTTTTGTCCATGGGACTGTGTAATTAAAACAGAGGAAACAGACCACTTGACCATTTTCCTCCCTCTCTACTCCACTCCCTCGCTCCGTCTGTCTTTTCAACCCCCCCCCACATACTTACATAAAGAGCTGCCGACCTGGCCGGCGACTCAGCGCTCATCACATAGTCACACTTCACGTTCCTGCTCATTGACCTGGAAGTGATGCGGTGGGATCGTACAAGGCTGTCTCAAAAGGCTGTGCATTTGCATGTGCAAAAATGAATACGTCTTAACGTGTGTGTGTGGGTGTGATAAAAGAAAGGATGAAGGCTTGCAGGCTAGAGCTGAATGTTTTTTCGTTGTTCCATAGATTGAGTTTCATTGGGTATAAAACCGTGTGGTGAGTGCTGTATGAGATTTCTTTTCTATAGAAGGTGTTGTTATTGTCCTGTATTTTAGCTTTTAGGCACGCAAATCTGTGCATATCTGTGTGTGGTCAGATTGCCTTTGTCCTCTCGCCTCAGGCCGGCACTCAGATGTCAGTGTCATGTTGAGCTTATACAGGTCACTAATGCACCAGGAGGGGAGGCTCTATTCACCGTAGTCACTCAGAGCCCAAACAATAACCCGAGCTTGAGTATGCTGTGTGTGCACAACTCCCAGGAAATGGACCCATTGACCTAGATCCATTCTGCTGAGGAGACGCCACATAAGTGACATGTTGATGATGTTCTTGTCTCCTTTGTAGGGTTTTCTTTTTTTTTGTCACAAGACATCTTTTAAACATGGGAAATGTAACTGCACAGTGACATGAGGGGACGATTCACCGTACCTTGGGATTTAATGATGGCTTTCCAGTCTTCATAGTTAGTGACACAAGGTTTTTATAATTGACTATTTGTTTTAATTATGCAAACTTATACCAGTTCTAGCATGGGTATGATCCAGGGTGGAAAAGTTCAAGATAAAGCGTTGGTCGGTCTTACTGAATTAGTTGTAAAGCGTGACTAACATCCGTGAGGGAAAGTAACGCATGATGTGCTAAAACTACTGAAGCAGGTTCCTGTTTCTGAAAATTTGCAGAACTTGGATGCAGTAATCTGGGCGTAGGTCCACTTTCATTCTCGGAACCTGATGTACCTCAGTGTGTGTGTGTGTGTGTGTGTGTGTGTGTGTGTGTGTGTGTGTGTGTGTGTGTTGAACAAAAGGACACAATGAATGACAGCAACAGTATGCGAGACAATTTGTTCCACATTCTTCTACTCTACAACTCTGAAGTCAAACATCACGGAGTCATAAAACCTTTTGCTTTTGCTTTTGACTTTTTTGACATTCTCAATGAAGTTTGATCTTGTTAACCTCACGTTATCTTTACCTCCCATCAGTAAATCAACATTTTTTTTATATCGGAAAAGAACGCAATGGCATTTCAGCGCGTTGTGTCCCAGCCTGTTGTCTCAGACAGACAGACACACACACACACCACAGTGAGCTGCTGTTTGCGTGTCACATTCTTGTGGTGCATTTCTACCTCCGTCCCTCACTGCAGTACATTGTCTTCTGTCTCTTCTTCAAGGGGGTACTGTTTGCGAGTATTGATGTTGACTCAGGTGCTCAGGGATGATAACTCCCCCTTCCACCTCCCATTGTCTCACTCCCCCCGTCTTCTTCCAGTCCTCCTGTGTATCACCCATTCTTCTGCCACTCATTTCTGTCTCAATACTCGATCTGGGCCGGTTTACACTGTCACAGCGTCTCTTAAGTTTCATTCCATTTCTACCTCTCCCTCCTCATCTGCTTTTATCCTGCCTTTGTCCAGTCATGCTAAAGCCTCTGTCTTGCTCTCTGCTACTAATTAGGATAATACTGCAAAGGTTTTGCAGAGCCTCGGCAGTCTGCTTAATTCAATAAGTGATAACAGCTTTTTTTTAAATTGTCGTTGCGTTATTCTAACCATTTGATTAAAAACCGAACAATTCCATGCCTGCATAATTTAAAACTAAACTCTATCACTTTATCTGTAGTCTTACTGGTTTCATAATGAGAATAATGAGCTTATCAAGACTGCATGCAAATATACATGAGTATAGGTGTTCTTTTATTTCCCTCTTGGCAAGCTTTGTCTGTTGACTGTTTGAAAAACAGGGTAACATCAGACTTCCTCTACTCCGCTTTAGATGTATTTTTCCTATTATAGCATTTCAGGCTACACATGGCTCATAAAAACCTGGATTATTTTCTTTCTGGTACAAATTAATATCTGATTGTATAACAAAGAAACATATAGACCTACACATATTTGCTCTTTGTTTTATACTACCAACTCTGTTTGCATGTCATATGATGTCATTACTGATGTATGATCAGAGTAAAAATGTTTGTACAACATGAACAAACATCCAGAGAAATGGGATATGCAGCATTTTTTTTCTTTTTTTTGCAAATCCATTCTCTGTCATTGTTCTAAAACAATAGTTGGCAGGATAGCACAACTTCCTGTCATGGCTTAGGCTACACATTTTAGACCAGCAAAGAAGAGTTGAGTCCCTGATGATACTCCAACATAGCTGCGTTTTTTGGGCGAGCGTTTTTTCTTTTACACCTTCATCTATATTCTTCCCACTGGGTTGATCAGAAATGCCCTATGTTGTGTTCTCCGGCGCCACCTTCCACCTTTTGACCCAGGAAGTGATATTTACGCCACATTAACACAACTGCTCCCTCATGTAAAATACTAATTTCATCAGGTTTCACCTCCCTCTTGCTCTATGCAACGGCCACACACTCGCAAATTTGGTAACATCTCATATATAATAGTAGGCAAATGTATATTCTTCTAACGTGAAAAAAATCACAAGATTTTTATGAATTGGTTTCAAAATTGTAGCAAATAGCCATTTTTCCTTAGAATGGTATCATCGCTTTCATCTTTCCAGTCCAACACTGCCAAAACACCACCAAACACCTCCTCAGTAGCCCTCTTAAGATGGCCTTAGTCCAGTCATATTGCTACTGACAACAAATGGGGCTCGTTCACATCCGCCCCTCTTTGAACTGACACAACATCCATCTATCAGTCCCCTCAGGACCTATCAGCACCACTCCACCTCTTTACCTCTCATGTCTCCTTCCACCTCAGCACACATCATTCATCTGTCTACCTGTGGCCCAACACTCAATTCCACCAGCTCCCTGCCGCTTTAACAGCCTCTCATCCCCCTTTCAACACCATCATCTGTTTTTTCAGACCCTATTGCAGCTCTCATCCCTTCCCCCTGTATCAACCTCCCACCTCAATCAGTCTACCTTTGCTTGAAACCCTCTTATCCCTTCTCTCTCTCTCTCTCTCTCTCTCTCTCTTTCTCTTTCTCGCCCACTCATCCACCCTGTTATTTCACTATCCTCCCAGTCTGCACAGAGCAGAACAGGAAGTATTACCCACCGATTTGGCTGCATTCACATCTGTCTACGGGTTTGTGGTGTCTGAGTTGGTGCTGATGCTGCATAGCTTAACTGATAAAACAGTTGGCTCAAATGGACCATTTCTAAGGAAAATAAGAATCTTTTTTTTAATTTTCTCTCTTTATTTATTATATATCACTGCAGTCGAATGCACTTTGTGCTGCGAGGTTTTAATATTTTCTAGTTGGATAGGTCTAGACAGGACAGGTCCAAGGTACCCTTTTCTCCTTTATTTTAAACTTATCTTTTTTTAACATATTTTATTCAATATTTATTCAGTCAGATAGTTACCGCTGAGGCCTGAGTACTATGTTTCAGTCCCTCACGTACCCCCCATTCTGTGTCAGTGACAATAAACATCTGTCTATCTATCTGTCTATCTGTTACTTTCTATTGATATTGAGTCTTTGATACTACTGTTGACATTTTCTCAATTATTCGGTGGAAATATGACAACAAACAAAAAGTATATCGAGACAGAGATAGATATAATTAGCAACAGAAAATGAGCCTATGCACTGATTATAAGAAACAAGGTTTTTTTTTGTTGGTAAGATCATTGTCAATCCAAACCTCTTAAAGTGTGAAATATTACACTCCTCCATGTTATCGTCTTGCATCCTTCTCCTGGCAGCCAGAGTTATCAAACTACAGCTTGAGTTGGAGAAGCGATGTGAACCATTCTTCACCACTTTTACAAGAATTACACAATGACATAATAATTTTGTTCCCTCCTTGTGTGCTCTACTTTACCAAAGTGTAGAAGTCTTTGATTGCTTTGTACTTTTTTGGATTGCTTTTGAATTACAGTGCTTTTTCTCGCTGTGACGGTATATGGATTCATCAACAAATCTATGTACAAATCTTATTTTCTTTTAATGTTGGTCCTTATGATTCCCTTCAATTGCACCTGTGATAGAATGATCCTTTCAGTTATGACAGCTGCAGATGACATTTAGTGGGCGGAGACGTGCACTGATTAGCAACAGTTTGTGCTCGCTGCAGACTGACCCAGTTACAGTTTCTCTTCATCAAGAATGTGCGATAATAGTGGCGTGTCGTCGGTATCGGCAGATATTGATCATTTTTAAAATGTGTGTATTTCAGTCAGACCAGCGTGTTTGCACAGATTATTAAACCAGTTTTAGTTGAAGTAACAAACTTAATTTACTTTTTCAAACATATTCTGTCTGTAGAGGGAAAAAAAAAAACATTTCCTGCTCCTCTAACATTTGATAACACACAGAAGAAAGAGTTTGCCAAATGATGCTGACCCCTCATTTTCGCCTTCGCCATCGTTACTGATATAATGAGACAGAAATTGCTGAAATAGCTTGCTGCATGTTGAATTAAGAAGTGATTGAAATGGAGCAGGAGAAAGCTTACTAATACACTGCAGGCTGAGTCAGAATGAGCTACCAGTCTACAAATGCATGTTTGTGTGCTTCTTGTTGCTGTAGTCACTGCTCACACGTCATCTCCAGAAATTCAGGTACGCTACGTCCACATAGCACTTCTTTTTTTTTCCAACGCTCCCAGCAACTACTCATCCCCAGGCTGTCCCACAGGGTTTCTGCAGTTACCAGCTGAATCTGAATCTTGTCCCGCTAAGCCTGGATAATTAAACAACACTTCTTTTGCCTCTGACATATTTGAAATATTAAATCACCACATGCATATTCAGCTGATTGGTTTCTGTGATTGTAAGGGTAATCACCATTTCAGTAGAATGAATGAGTGAGCGTTGATTGGGGAAAGGTTAAAAAAGAAGAAAAGCAAATTTCTCATTCAGTCCATGACACCGTATTGTGTTCTATCAACAAAAAGGATTTTGTGTAATTTACGCTGACACAGGGTTGATCTGGTACTTCAACAGAACAAGTGCAGAATCAAGTACTTTGATCTTCCAGTGTAAAAGCCTCACATTAAAATATACATCTTGAAAGAGGTGTCGAGTTTTATCATAATTGGAGGTTTAAATCTATGGGGTTGCCTGTCTTTGAATTCATACAGGGAGTCACTGATCGCTGAGGTTGCACTTAGAAGCAGCTTGTGCGTCATAAGCTACACACACACGCGCACACACACACTCTCATTGATTCGCTTGGGCCCCTCACTCAATGGAGGACTTGTGCGAAGAAGGATTTTCTTTAAAATATGGTAATCCCTGACTGCACTGTGCCGCAGACAGTCAGCTGAAATCTGAGTTAAGGAGCGTACAGAGTAAGCTCCTAGAAAGATGGAGGAGCGTATTTAATGAGGTTAGTGACACTTGAGGAGTAAAGTGGAGTGAATTGGCTGTTGGGGAATCCGACTGCCCGTTTATCTTTCCACTTGATCCACAAATACCACACAGACACTGACCCAAAATCTATTTTTTTTGCAGATGATAAGCTGCACCACATCTTTTTTTAATAGTTTTTTTTTTTTTTTTTTGCTTTTTAACAGGAAACGATGATTTTTTTTCCTCGTTACAAGGAAAACAATCTCTCTGAACTTCTCTGTGAAGGAGATGATGAATAGAGGGGCTGCTGTAAATGAATAACAATCATCTCATTTCATTTCCTCCCACTCTACTTTGTTCTGTCATTTTTTTATGCTTTACCATCCTCTGTGGTCTCAAAATGAAATCCCTCTTCAGGAAGGAATCACAGTTTGTCTTTCACCAGTTAAAAGAAATTACAGTTTGATTTACGCAGCAGCCGAGACTCATGCTTGCAGGCGCTCTGCTTGTGTATGTGCATGTGTGTAAGCTGGGAGAAGGGGGAGGTGGCACGTGTCTTGTCAGATCCCAAAAGGATGAATAAGTAGCTAATCTCCCTCTTCCAGGGAATTCAGCCAGACAGTCCCGTCTAAGAGGAAGTGTGGGAGTGCAGCGGAGTGTGCATGCGCTCCAATCTCTACAGTGGGATGCTTCTGAGCATATTTGACTGTTATCTCAACACTGGAGAAGTTGTAGAAGGTGCGCATATTCAGACACACACCCAATGTCCTCGATCCTCATTTGTTTGGACCATTGACCCTTCCTGCACCTAGTGATTGCATGCTGTTGTTATCTTTCAAAGCAGGTTTGCTAATTGTAAACAACAACAACAGGTTGATGTTTGCAAGGTGTGTATTTCTGCAGGCATGTGCAGGTGTCTTCAATCAGGAAGTCAAGTTTTTTTTGTCTTAACTCTGTTGGAATTTAGTCCCCAGTTTACCCCCCCAAGAGAGCATCAACCTCAGTGACTTCACTCCTTGCTTTGAGAGAGTGGGGGTACGATAACCATCTGAGGAATGTGGAAGGTGCGGGAAAAGGCTTTAGGCGAGGGTACGTCCAGTGACTGTGTCCCATGTGACCCATGTGATCATGGGTCTAGGGTGCAGAGGAAGGTCAGAGAAATCAGTCAAGCTAGCAGGCGCTCATGTTACAGCAGTTTGTAGATTGGTTTCTATGGTTACAAGCGGTGAGAATATCATGGCACCTCAGGATCAGATTCAAAGGGCCACAATTTGATACTAAAATTACCCATGTATCTCTGTCGCATTCATTTTTTTCCTGTGACTTCCTTTGACAGAACATATTTATAATGATCCATACTTGAAATAGGCAAATGAATACAACAGGTGTCACTTATCAATCTCCCTGGTGGAGGACTGCACTCTCACTTGCAGCTTGTCATTTTTGGCAGCTTGTAAGTTACAGTAAAGTTTACCTGAGTGAACAATACGATTCTCAATGAAGAGAATTTGATTTTAAATGTGTGATGATTGACTTTATTGCATCGATAAATAATTGTACAAGAGAGAGAGGAAAAAAAGTGTAAGATCATTGAAAGAGTCCGAGAATCAGTACGGGGCCCTATTGAGAATATCAGAGTGAATGTAAATCCTCAGTCGTAGTTCTTGTACTGTTTCATAAACTATAACAACTGTATAAACTTTAAACAGCAATTTAATGAAACATTAAGTACACAAATAGAAATAAGTGTTTAATTATTTGAAAATAGCTCTTTAAGGGTTGTGTATCAGGTAATCTGTTGCTCCAGAAGGCGACAGTTTGAGTAATAAAGCACTCAACTAACACCTCAATGCTCTTGGGCAACATTGTGTGTTGTTGTGGGTGGAGTAAAAAATACACGACAGACAGTTATACAAGCATGATTCATATTGGGAACAATAATTATGATTAATTTTTCATTGTTTTTATTAGCTGAATAAGTTTTGATGAAGGACCTATGACATCATCTGAAGTCTGATTTCATTAGCCACCCAAGGCAAGTGGTCCAGACTGTGACAGACTCTTAAAAACCGGTTTGGCTTGGCTTCTCACTGCACATCCATCTCTTACTTGTGTCATGTGTGGTTTGAGTCTGGAGAGCTGAGCTGTGTGTCAAGTTTGGGTGGAGTTGTGAGACAGGTGCTGAGATGAAAAGATTAGCGGGGGGGAAGTTGGGTGTGCCCGCTCGCTCTGTGGCTGTTCTGACAGGCCTTTGGTATTTTTCCAAACGAGTTTGAGTTGGAAAAACCTGCTTGTGTCTCTCTTGGGATTTCTACCATTGTGTGCTACTGCATGCTACAGACACTCTACCTGCTTGCGTGTTCTCTGTGTTCATGTGTTAGGCGATAGACGTGAGGATATTTCTAACTCACCCGACAGCGCCAGTTATTTCTGACAGTAAAGTGCCACATCCATCCATCCATCCATCACTTCATGCATCCATCCATGCATCCATCCTCTCTCCCTCACTCTCTGATTTTATGTTCTGTGCTTGTAAAGAAAGTGTCCTCTATTCCAACAAAACAGAATTAAGTTTTAAAATAGGTTTTTAAGACATTTAAGACGTGTGTGTGTGTGTGTGTGTGTGTGTGTGTGTGTGTGTGTGTGTGTGTGCTGGTCCATGATTGGGCATGTCTGCATGGTAATGATGCCGTAGCCATTGTGTTAATAATACCCCCCATCAGTGTGTTAATATAGTGCGAGAAACAGAGTGAGAGTGAGAGACTGAGAGAGAAAGAGAGTGAATAAATATGTTTCCCCTTTTGTCTCGACTCCCTCAATTAAGCCCAAAGAGAGGCAGCCAGAGCACGTCTACTTATCCACTTAAAGCTAAGCAACAATAGCCCCCTCCCATTCCTCTATCTACTGCTACTTCTCCCTCATCCTCTTTTTCCCTTTTTTTCTCTGTAAAACTTCTATTCATAGCACACTACCCCTGTATGTTTTTTCCCCCCTCTTTTCCAATCTTGACTAACCTCAGAGCCTTTTTTTCCTCCTCATGCCTCCAGCCTTGCCCCACCTTTCAAGCTCTACAAGGGTTCAGCCCAACCTCCCCAATTCCTTGCTACCCCTCTCTTCCAATGCCTGGCTGCAGGGCACGGGAAGAGAGGAAAAGACAAAGACACTAAACATTGCAGAGTGTACACTGCCAGAGGAGAGGTAATGGTTTGATTTCCCTTGTGTTGTGTCAGACAGGATTGTTTTGTTTGTTATGCCTGTGTGTTTGTGTGTTTTTCACTCACTCACTCACACAGACAGACAGATGATCTGTAACCTGGCAACAGCAGGTCCAACCACAGACAAGTAATCTTTTTTTTGTTGTTGTTATTATTAGTTATTACCAGCAGACTGCATTTATTCCATAAAAGATTGAAAGCCAGTTTTGTTGACTATTTCAACTGAAACGTAAAGGGAAAGCAAGACTGATTGCTAAACAAATATTCAGGCATTGTGTGTCTGTACCTCAGTAGGTGTGTCTCTGTTTGTTTTTTGGGGGTTTGGGGGGGTGGCAAGCATTTGTTGAGTCTCATCAGGTGACTGAGGAGAGATGAGGATTAAAGGGTGCTGTGTAGACGATGAGGGTCACTGGAAGAAGGATGAAAAGACGCACATTCAATTAAAACATCAACCAATATCTTGTCGGAAATGAACAAAGTTGAATGAAAAGAAGTTAGAGACCTTCTTATAAAAAGATAAAACACCAAATATCACAAACTCTCTTAGAACAGCAGGGAAGTGTCTGATCACCTTGATTTTGTGTGAAGCGTCGATGCAACACGGTGAATGTCCCCACATGACTGGCGGAGGCTGCGGCACTGACTGCTATCACAGCCAGGTTCCAATTAATACAATGCCCAATGGAATGGCCAGACCGAACTCTAGCTTTATCCGCATTTTTGTCAGTAATAAAAACAGCAGGTGCACTCAAATTTGAATTGTTTTTTTTTCTACGGGAATAAATAGGTGACACTAGACCTGTGCTGACTGATACCAGTTTAACACTTCTTTTGTTTTGCTCAAAAACAGTGATTTATCTGATATAATGTTGAAGTCTATTGGTTCATTGGACCATAAAACAAACGCAGCACTTAGTGCAGCAGTCTCAGGCCTCTCAACGTGTCTTTACTGGCTCACAGTTTTTTTTCTGCTGTATTCCATCCAAACCGAATTCTCATCAAGAATTGAGCTGAAAATATAAGCAAACCTATAGCAGCGATCATGCTTGCTCTTGCATTCCTCCACTGGATGCATAGCACATTATGGAAATGGCGGTCTACCCTTAAGCAGCTCAGGGCTGGTATTAAAGAAAATTAGGTTGTGATGCGAAGGATCATTTAATTGAGTCTTAAGCAGAAAATCATCCTCCATAGCTGCTTTCATCTTCTGTCATTTTACCAACATTGTGTGTGTGTTTGTGTGTATGCGCACATTTCTTTGTCTGCAGGGAGGCAAGGGGTGTTTCCCCAAACTGTTCAGTACTCATGTTGGCACATGCCTGTATGGTTTTTGTGTTGGCAATGAGTTTCAGTGCACAGTTAAAAGAAATTCCTGTGTTTTGTTTTGTTTTTTCATTGTGTGTGTGCCTGTGTGTGTGTGTGTGTGTGTGTGTGTGCGTGTGCGTGTGCGTGTGCGTGCGCGTGCATTTCTTGTTTGCTGCTTTCACTAGCTTCAATGCATTATCCAAGCCTACTGACCAGTGTTCTTTATTCTCTTTCATCCAGGATACTGTCTCTCATCCTGTAGCTTCCCTCTCTGGAGTTCCTTGTAGATTTCCTTTCATGTTTACCTCCCTTTATATGACGTACCTGGCAGATCCTCTTGCAGTACTTTTAGAAGTGCCTTCCTCCTCTCTCTTCTCCTCTGTGCGCGTTTTACACTTCAGGTCACTTTGAAGTATTGAGAGCCTCACTGAAACACTTCTCTGTCTTCTTGTTCCTCTTGGGGCAGACTGACACCACTATTTGGGGAAGTGTGGAGGATCATGCGGTTGGGGAAAGATGACACCACCCTGAGGTGGACATGCTGGTGAAGCAGCTACTTTAACCACAGGTAACTATATCATTATACTTTTGTCTTTAATCACTAGAGACACCTCTAAAAAAATGAGTATTTTGTATCATTTTATATAAATAGTTACAAAATGAATGAATTTCTTTCTAGTTTACTAGTTTGCCTCCACCGTAAACACCCATTACATTCAGACCTGTTTCTCATTAAATGATTCAGCACATCTTTTTTGGTGTGCCATCGTAAGTCATTGTCAAAAAAAAGGTTTATTTTCTGTTGGGTTAAGGTTAAGGTTTAGTTCTGATGAGGTTTAGCTCCAGCAACACTTTTTTTGAGGGAAAGATTGGATTCAAATTAGCACTTCTGTCAGTGAACCATTGTGTCTTGACTTAGAGCTGCAGCGGCGATCCAACAGAAATGTCCCACGCTAATATTTTTGAGTCTTCCTCCCTTTCTCAATAAATAATGACTTACCATTTTCCTGTGGTCATTATCACTATGGCCGCTGGATAGCGTCTGTCACCTAATCTTTAGTGTAGCTTATTTTCACAATTTGCACTTACAACCAATCCACTCGTTCTCTGAGGAAGACTTCTCAGATCTTAAAAATAATTGTTTTATCTTTCAAGCGCATTTGTGCTTGTCTTAAAGTTTCTCTAAAACAGCGATGATATGGCTTTGTTTTTGTTTTTGTAATTATAAGGAAAACATCACGATGCTCGTGTTTTAAGGCTTTCACTCTCATGACTTATTAAAACAAATTTCTTCAGAGAGATTTTCATCAGCATGTGAGTTTTAGCCTACGCTGAGAACCTGATGGTGTGGGTGTGATGATGTGTGAGTCACACAGTCCCAACTGATCTGACAGCAGTCGACCCAGCAGCCCCATATGCTTATGTAACACGAGGTGACGTGCAAATGATCTGTGAAACTTGAATTCAACCATACAAATGCCACACATCAAAGTTGGTGACCCTAAATGTCTCATGTCTATTGAGTAACTTGTGCCCAAGCAGGCACAAAAGAGCCGATTCTGAGCAGGACCTGATGTAATTTATAAATATTAAGAAGGTTTCAATTTTGATGTAGTTGAGTTGAAGAACTTTTCTAAGTTTGATTAAATGAACTGTTAATTTTTCTTCTACGATCACTAAAAACTGTCACAGTGCGATATATTTTAACTCAACTAGGAAATTCCAAAGCTGTCTATATCTAGTTGATCTCTGAACAAACTTCACCTGCTTTGATAGAAGTAGTTTTGGGCTGCAGACAAAATTAGATAGTACTCAAAAGAGCATTGACGCTCAGCTTAACTAAAAGGTCGGTGAAAATGCAATTGTTTGTAATTCTGATGAAAAGTCTAAACTCAGTTTTAATTGTTTGAGGTTTTCCAGACATCCCTAAAGTTTTGGGTATAAGTTTTGGGAATCAGTGAGTGTGACATGGAAAAATAGGCTTTAGTTATAAATTACAGGCACAGACTTCTGAATCTTCCTTCCCCTCTGCAGTTGAATCATGGGAAATGTGGAGAGTCAAAATGGGGACAGTGGTTTCAATGGTGATGTGACGGGGCATCTCTCCCGTAAACACACATCCCGCTCCCTTCGCCTCTCCAGCAAGCAGCCAATCACCCGCCGGTCCCGGCATGCTTCTTCAGTGAAACAGGAACACAGGAACTCTGAAGCATCCACTCGCTCTTCCAGTACCCCCAGCATCCCACAATCCTTAGCAGAAAACGGACTGGAGCCCTTCGATGCAACAGATGCGTTCGGAGAGTTTGGCATCAACCCTCATTGGACGCAGCGTGTTGCTATGACAATGAGGCCAGAGTCCTATCAGCATGATGACGACCCCTTGGCCACACCAACTCCTGAAACCTCAGAGGCTGACACTGTTGCTCATGATGGAGGGGAGGACTCTACGGGTGAGGGGGAGGGAGACGTTAGCGAAGAAAGGTACCTGCAACAAACGACTGAGGGGGGGAGTTTTAAAAAGAAACGGTCAAAATCAGCAGACATGTGGAGAGAGGACAGCCTTGAGTTCTCGTTGTCTGATCTGAGCCAAGAACATCTTACCAGCACTGAGGAGATGATAGATGGAGGAGACGAAGAGGAGGAGGAGCAGTTCACAAGGGCCAGAGGCAGTGCAGGTGAGCATGGCTATATTTCCACCTTGTGTCATTACAGAGGTGAATAAGATACTTTATTTCTTTTCAGTATATGAGAAAACTGGCTGCTGGTGGAGAGAATGATCATGTATTTCAGGAGTGTTAGCTTGATTTGATCTGCCTTGTAGGTGATGAGAAGGAGGGAGGTGGGAGAAGTAGCAGACAATCACCAAATGGAAAGAGAGTAAAAAGTCCACTGATTGAAGTTTAGCAGGCATCATCAGTAACCCAGTTGATGGCAGGATTGTTAGCTTAACTGGCGCTGTGCAGGAACTGCTGGAGTTCAGCGTGACACAAAGAGGGTGCAGGTAACTTAACTGCTGGTATCAAGGACACAGATGCACGCACGCACATGCACACACGCACACACACACATGCACACACACACATGCACTCACATGGAGATGGTTAATTTGCTTGTCAAATGAGGCAAAGAAATCTGCAAGTAAGTGGCAGTAATCAGAATACACAGTTTAACCTGTCTGGCCTCCTTTGCTCACGCACCCAACTGCTCTGCACCCCCTGTGTATGTTCCAGGCTCAGCCGAAAGGGCATCGTCTCTGGACCATCTGTGCAGCCGACAGAGTCCAGGCCTCAGGGGGCAAAGAAGCCGCCACATTAATACCCGGAGAGAAGCTGAGTGTGATGGAGAAGGGGAGGAGGGGCTGATGTCTCCCACCGAGGAAGAAGGAGGCGGTTACGGAGCATTTACGCTCCCTTGCCGGCGCTCTCACTGCCTGTCTGAGGGCTTGGCAGGGCTTGGCATTCCGGCTGCACCATGTCCTGTTTTCCAGGGAAGGAGAGCACAAACTACTCAGGTTAGATATGGCTCACGTTACACAATTTTATAAATAAGTGAACAAAACACTAATGCATTTATCTCTTTTTGGGAATGCAGACCCATCCATGTAGAATGATGAGGACACCAGTCAGTCCAAGTCAAGTCACCAATTTACGTTTTTGCTATAACTGGAAACCTTTCCTTTATGTGTTTTTTGCTTTGTGTGTGTGTGTGTGTGTGTGTGTGTGTGTGTGTGTGTGTGTGTGTGTGTGTGGTGGTGGTGGGGGGATCCTGAGGGGGGCTTCTCGTGGATTTCTGACCATTGTCACCCACCCCTGCAAAGTGTGCGTTATACTCTCGTCTTTTAGTGCAAAGTTTGTGTCCAGTCCCTCTCAAACCTGCTAACATTACCGTTCATGCCCATGCAATAATTCCATTTTGTCTAATACTGCATGCTATCTTACTGTGTAATACTTGAGCCAAACTTCACTCAAAAAATTTTTTTTAACTTTGACGCGCTCACAAATGGTTGTCTTGAGCTCTACAAAGTTTTTTTGGTTTTTTGTCCTCCTACATTACATTTTTGTGACTCAGAAAAGTGTCCTAAAGAGCCAGAAAAGTGTCCAGAAACTCTCAAGCATATGGTCTGGTATAATCAATCTTTATCCAGCCTGAGCTCAATGATCCACAAAAACCTTGATTTGAGCTACTGGCTCATGCTCATCCACACACGTCCGACCTCATTCAGGGTGTCTATTGTCAGTCAGCAATTCCCTGCCTTGCCTTGCTATTGACTCAGTTTTTATCTTTCCATTACTGGGACCTGCTGTGTTTTCTTTGTTGTTGTTTTTTTTGTCTGCTCACTGCTGCCTGCACACTCCCGTGAGATTTACGTTGAGTCCTGCGGGAACTCTGGGGATTCCACTCATAATTCCGTCCTGTTGTGTGCATGTTATATGTGTGTATATTTGTGTAGTTGTGGTGGGCCTACTTATGCAATAATGGCAGGGTTTTTCCATTCTCCCTCCAGAAATTAAAGCATTAAAGCATAATATCTCATCACATCATCACCCAGTCTCTTTCTCTCTCTCCCTCTCTTTCTCTCTCTTTTTCTCAGTCCCATACACACACTCAATGCTGTCAAGCATGAATGTGCACACATTTTGAATACCATTTAGATTTTTTTTCTTTTACAGTCTTACAGAAGATGACTCATTCAAAGGGTAAAACGAAATAAAGTCACATTAATGTATCACCAGGATGTTACTTAACAAGAGTTGACAAAAAATAAACTACTGGATTAAAAAATAATTCTCACAGCCTTTTTGTAATATTACGCAGTCATTGAAACATTCCCAATAAGACAGAAGTATGCAAAAATATTTACCAGGCTTTTCTTCAACTCATTCCCAAAACCCCCAAGCACCCTTGGATAGTAGAGCACCCTAAGTGCTTATTATAAATTCATCTAGCCAGGCTGAGGGGGTTGTTAGGCCGGATATAAATAGACTGACAACACAGCAAAACAAAGAGAAAGATGAACAGAGAGTGTGAAAGCACAGAGAAGCTCTCACTCAAAGTGAAAAAGCTCTCTTTCAGTAGAAATACATGGCTTTTGTACACGCACAAACACATTCTGATGCACTAGTGCAACCATCTGCATACATACACACATAAACCTACACTGTCTGTTTTGTTTTTTTTTCTTCCAGACCTTCTTTATTATGCAGACTGGCTGGTGGCCATTCATGCAGTTTTTACTTTGTTGCTGGTTTATGTGCATATTTTATCTTTAATATTTGCTGCATATTCATTAGTTATCTATGCACCAATCATTTCTGATTTTCCTCAATCTGCTTTGCCGGCTGACAGGACATCTCAGGTGTTTTGGGAGAAGGAAGTGAGTATGGCGACAGTGGCATTGACGGTGTCGCCACAGAGTTAGATGGGGACGGAGAGCTGGTGTCTCGCCGCTGCAAGGCTATGTCGGCATCTTTCTCTGTGTACTCGGCGACGGAGAGCATGGTTTTCAATGGCAGTGACAGCGGGAGCAGCAGTGCTGGAGGAGGAGAAGGAAGAGGCGGCGAAGGAAGCCGAGGAGGAGTTTATGAGAACTTCCGGAAGGAGCTGGACAATCAAGTGTGGGTAAGGCTCTTTACTCATGTGTGTTTACTTGTGGGTATCCGTGTTTGATGTGACTAAATGTTTCTGTCCGTCAGGCACATCAAGGCCAGGACTGCACAGAGGAGGCGTGCTCAGCTGTAAGTGATGAGCGGAGCAGCGGCACACTCAGCAGTGCGTATCCATCTGACACTGTGACCGGCTGTGCACAAGGCATAGTCAGGAAAGCAGGCGCGCTGGCTGTGAAGAACTTCTTAGTTCACAAGAAAAACAAGAAGGTGGAGCCGGCAACAAGACGCAAGTGGAAACACTACTGGGTCTCTCTGAAAGGTGTCGCATCGACTCTTACGTTGTTTTTAGACTGGTGTAATGTGTGATCCTGATGCCAGCGGGCGCTCCTCATGAGCTCTGCAATGACCTAAAAATGTCCCTGCAGGTGAAAGTAAATGCACCATTATTACATTAATTGATAACAAAAAGTAATGGATAAGATTCAACTGTTATATTCCACTTTAATCCCATCTATTGCCCTTCATAGTCACCTCTACTCTCCTCCCTCCCCATGTCCTTACATTTCCTCTCCTGTACCTCATCACAATTTAATTTTACGGCGGCTTCCATGTCTAATCCAATCTCATCCTCTTGAGATGCACAAGATAAAGCAGCGGCATTCCTGCCTGCCTCTCTTTCCTCCCCCTATCTGTTCTCCATGAAAATAAATAAACCAGATGTCCTCTTGGTATTCCTACTGACATCAGGTGATACATTGGCACTGATCATTCATGCTATAGGACTGTAATTTAATTTAATTCTTCCAAGTTGCAATAAGGAACAAATACAAATTTGGAGAGACAGGGAAACATTTCTGTCATATTCTGAATCGCACTTAAGATTTTAGAGCTGAATTTTGTTTTTGTATATTTAATGTGATATTAATAATATATCTAACAGTTTTTCCTTACAATTTTTTTCTTTCCATTTTGCATTTTAAAGGGTGCACCCTTTTTCTGTATGAGTCGGACTGTCGTTCAGGAATCGATCACAACAGCGTTCCTAAACATGCCTTGTGGGTAGAGAACAGCATTGTCCAGGCTGTACCTGAACATCCCAAGAAAGATTTTGTGTTTTGCCTTAGCAACTCTGTGGGAGACGCTTTCCTCTTCCAGGTAAGAAGCACTCAAGCATTTCAACTATCCAGGTGACATAACAGTGCAGTTGCTAGCAAAACAAGCAAGGGAAACAAAATAAGCCTGAAAAAACACCACAATACATCTCAGTTTTTAATACAAAGTCATCAAATCAAATTGACGGACAAAGAGCGATGGCGATAAGAGGAGAAACTAATTTCCCCTGGGCCACAGGTACATGACATTTAGCCATGGGTAGGAGATAAACCAGTCCCTTGTCTATGTGTTTGTTTTTTGTCTGACATGTTTAAAGGCCACTCTGTCATATGGTGACAGTGATCCACCACAGTGACCATTGTTCAATATTAAAATGTGTCTATTTATATTCATGGTGCTGTCCACATTGACATTCAGTCAATGAATGAAAAGGAACACGATGAAATAATTATATTAGAGCGATCGCGCTCATCCAGAAGCTAATAAACGGATCTCTGCTATTACTCGCTAACCCTTTTGTCTTATTCCTCTCCATTTTTTTTTGACCCCTTCTCCTGTCAGACGTCAGGCCAGACAGAACTAGAGAACTGGATCACGGCGATCCACTCGGCGTGTGCCGCCGCTCTTGCTCGGCAGCACCACAGGGAGGACACGGTGCGACTGCTGCGAACAGAGATCCGCAAGCTGGAGCAGAAGATCGACATGGACGAGAAGATGAAAAAGATGGGAGACATGCAACTGTCAACAGTCACCGACGCCAAGAAAAGGAAGACGATACTGGAGCAGGTATGGAGGCGAGGTGGAAGAGTAAATTCCCAAATTTTAAAGAAGCTTCAGGGTCAGTGTAGACATCCTTTATGTCTGTGTGGTGATGATGTGAATTGACAAAGTGATGTCATGTGATGAACACTGATATTTAGCTTTCAATTAAATTGAGTGAAAACAGCCCCGGGATTTCTTTAGATGCACATCTTTGTACCTGTGAGCTCCACTGATGCTTTCACACTAAAATCCCAGCATACATCATTTTTGCTCCCACAATGTCATTCAGAAGAAATGTTATAAAGGAGAGCAACCGCAGACGTGTTCAAATGATCTGACAGGTGCTCATTTATGAACACAATCCACCATATTGCAGAATATTCACAACATATTAAAATAAATATATGAGCACGAAGGTGAATTTTCCATTTTTGTTGTTTTAGCTGTTCTAGGACCAAGTTTATGTACTTTCATTAGAACGTATAGTTCTAGTCTGCAGTGCAGGTCTAGAACTGCTTTTGAATGTTAAAATGGAACCGTTTGCTAGCATAGCAAGAGAGTTGAAGAATGCATGGAAACAAAAGGCCTCCTTGTGTGAGAAACGTGTGTGTGTGTGTGTGTGTGTGTGTGTGTGGATAACAGTCAAAACACATTACATAAAAACTAGAAATACCTCATTGCAGTTGTATGTGGTCACACAGTGTGTCTGTCACAATGACCTTGACCTTTGACCATCAAAGTCTTTTCAGCTCATTTTTGAGTCCCTGCGGACGTTTGTGGCTAATTTGAAGGAATTTCACCTTAAACATACCTGATATGTCCCATTCATGAGAATGGAAGGCACGAATAAAGCAAATACAGAAAACAATGGTTAAGAGTCTGCCAAAATACTGGGATTTGTAAAGGCACATTAAGAGTGGTTCTTCTGCTAGCATTGTCAGGCCACATTTCATCCACAGAAGCCCAACTACGATTTAAGTTGAATTTAACATATAAAGACAGAACCCTTATTCATTTGTTCGAAGTCCTGAAAAAAATAGCTGAAGGACTCAATTAGGGCAAATAACATTGCACGTGTGTGTGTGTGTGTGTGCGTGTGTGCGTGTGTGTGTGTGTGTGTTTGTTCTACCTCCTACGGCCCACCCTGTCTGTCTGTGACACATTGTATATAGCACAGCAGGTCGCTGACCGGTGGGGGTTGTGTTGGTGAGTAATACCTCTGCATGGGGGCTTCAGCACTCCCACATCTCACTTCTCCTGGAACAAGCAAATAACCGTCCAACACACACTGATCTTTTATACATGTTTTATCTTTTTTTATTTATTTTTTTCATCCTTATCAGAGTTGTGGTTTTCATCACTGGCCAAATCTGGAGCCTTTCCAGTGAAAAATCTGGTTCTCATCAGCAAAGTTAGTGTTTGTTACATAATCATAAATCCATCTTTCTCACGTCTTCCCTCTGTTAGATCTTTCTGTGGGAGCAGAATTTGGAGCGCTTTCACATGGATCTGTTCCGATGTCGGTGCTACCTGGCCAGCCTGCAGGGCGGCGAACCCCCCAACCCCAAACGGCTGCTGGGCTTTGCTTCACGTCCCACTAAGCTTGCCATGGGGCGACTGGGCATCTTCTCTGTCTCTTCCTTCCACGCGCTGGTATGATAACAAATATACACACACATACATGCACACACGTTTTTACCAAGGAGGATTATCTGTTTTCAGTAGTTTGTATAGGGAATATGGTGCCATTCCAACATTGGTGGGGAGGATGCATACTGAGCATGCTCTGTGGGTTGGGCTTGGATGCATTTTTTAAAACCTGGCTTTGGGAAGGTGTGCTCTCAGCGCCTTATTGGTTTTACTTGTGTCTGAAGAGCCATTCCAACTTCCTCCAAGATTTCTAAGATTTTTTGCCCTCAAACATAATCAGACATGCTTAATGCATAACTCATATTCTATCCTGTGTGTCTCGACATGTTCAACTTGCTTGTAAGGCTCATAACTTGAGAGTCAACATGAACCCACCTTATATAGAGGGTGTGTTTATCCAGCCGTTAGAGTGAGTATCATGTCACATTCAGTACTAATGAAAGCAAGCACCTTAAGGAGTGGAAGGCTGAATGATGAACACAATTTACATATTACTTCTGCATCATGTTAGCCCTACAGCTGTAGTGATTTACCTTGGACCAAACGTCTTGTGTTGAATGGTGTGCCATGAATCTGCTTTGGTGCTGTTATATTGATTGAGGGTGGCTCAAAGCTACTGTAGCACAAGTGCACAAATCTTGGAGCCAAATATGATCCAGAGGCAGCTGTCATTAGTTTCTCTAGAGCCATAAAACAAATGAGCAAAGGTGTGAAGCTGGTGGCCGCCTGGGTAGACACTGCTTTAGGTCATAGAAATATTTCATAGTTAGCAAACCTAATTGTAAGTAATTGAGGTTATTACACTTCATCATGTTCACACAGGCTCTGGATACCTTTGGGCTCATTCCCCCATCATCTTACTGGCAATAGAAAGCAATTTTCCTCCCCATAGAGGTAATTCACTCTGAAACTGTAGCATATTTGACTTTGTGTTGGTATTTCTGGGAGACTGCAACAGAAATCGTCACCTCAGAGCAACATTTTAATTTTGGCAAAGCAGGTCTGTTTGAAGGATAACTCAAAAATTTGCTGATGTATCTTGATGAAATTTGGTACGATGATAAAATAAAGGCTGACAAACAATCAGTTTGATTTTAGAATATATCCGGAACTGGAGCTGATGCTGTCATATTGCTTTGGTGGAGGCGCACGCTTTCAAAAGTAGAGGCACATGTACAGATGACTTTTATCAGTAGTTTTTCTTTTTTTTGTAAATATGATAGATTAATATATATGTACACAGTATGATAGTTGTCAAAGTTCATACTGCCGTACATCCTGAACATGGCGTATCGCTGAAATCCTTAAGCAGATTTGGAGGATGGTACTCATCATTTTGTTTCTGCAAAGATGACAGTAACCACTTATATCATCTTCCTGTCACAGCCACATGACGTGATCAACACTTGAGAACAAAATGACAACAAAGAATTCTATCAATTTGTTCTCTGTGAGTTTACGCAGCTCACTGTTCTAGCCTGTGGCTAAGTCCTGTTGTCACCTTGAGTGTTCTGAGAATGTAGAGAATGAAACAACCCCAGCCATGCGGATTCTCCGTGTGCTGCTGCGGCATATCAGCTGTGAGCTCCACCGGATATCAACCAGGAAACAAAGAACAGAGAGAAGAAGCAGAGGCGGAAAGAATCTCTGCAGAACAGTTGATCCAAGAAGGCCATCAAACTAAACATGCACACACACATACATGCACACACACACACACGCACACATCTTCTCACAAGTACACAAAACATCAGAGGTTGATGGTGTTTTGTTATTGGTGGATCAATATGAACTCTGTTAGTATGCTGCCATCCCTCAGGCGCTTTCCCACAAACAGGCTTAACACTCTTCACTGACCCCCCCCCCCCCCCCCGCTTTTACTGCCTACACCCTCACTTCCTTTGTCTCGTGCTCCCACTCTTTATGTGCCTTATTTTCTTCCCCGCTGTCTGTCCCCTACGATTTCCTCCTCTCTGTCTCCAGTCAGTTTGTCCCATCTTCTCTGAATATATTTTTTTAGTCATACAAACATTTGACAAAGCAATCCTGCTGACTCTGGCATATTTACATAGGTGTCTATACGGATGTTCAATAATATGCGCCACCCCTTTCACATTAAAAAAAGAAAATCAAAAAATTCAGCATTTTAAGTAACATCTGTAATATTTTCCTCCTACTTTTATCCATTAGAATTGTTAAAATCCTTTTGGCTGAAAAAGAAATCCTGAAAAAGGCTGTAAAAGGCCTCTCTTACATCATAATCGTCTTGAAGACAGTTTGACCTATTATGTTTGATGTGTTTACGTCTTATGGGCAGTGACGTGAGCTGCCCAATAAGCACACGCCTACACGAAGTGCTTATGCGCACATTCACCTGATTATAATCCACGAGGCAAAAGTGTAAAAGCATTGCTTTTTGCAAGTTTAATGAAAGTGAAGCTGTGCTTTTATGTGTTAAAAGTGCGCTGACTCCATCTGCTGTTTGTCAATAATAAAAATATGGTTACATTTTTAATGACACTTGTTTGATTGATATTTTTTTCAGGTGTCAGCCCGAACTGAAAGCAGCATCAAGAGGCGAAACCAAGCGATGCCTCGAACCTTCAGTAAACGTCGAAGCCGTTTCTCCTCCCTTTGGGGTCTGGACACCACCTCAAGGAGGAAGACCAAGGGACATCCTTCTATCAACCAGGTTCTCATGATTCATGCTTTTCATTTCTTCATAGTTTTTAGTGTTCACAGTGGTGGTGGGAGACAAAATAATAATACAAAAAATGGGGGTGATGTATTTTTTTGTTTTTGTTTGATTCTCTGCAAAATACATCAAAAAGTATACAAAGTGCTTTGTTTTGGTGATGATATGAAGTTGACCACTGTGAATGTGTTATGGTTATTTTTACATGCAAATGTTCAATAAAAAGAATCCCTGTCCAAAGGTGAAAAATATTCAATGTGGTTGTTGCAGGTATTTGTTGATGGGACGGAGCCTGTGAGACAACCCCTGGAGCAAATGTTTGAGGACTCTGCCAGTGAGAAATCGGTAAGATCTCATGAGGAGTCTTGACTCTCTGTTGTCCTCCTTGACATATGGAAATATGTGTTTGCCCCCCTTTGATGTTGCTTTGAAGCGAGAGGCAAGTGCATGCCAACATTTTCTTTATTTATCTTTAACTCCTGTAAATGAGGCCCTTACCATTCACCAGGTGAACTCGCGCTTGTTGTTCTCATTAAAAAATCTTAAAACACTCATCAGGGGTTTCGTCTGCCCTCAATACTGTCTGAACTTGTTTCTAATTTCTGCCTTAGTCTTTGTCCATCTTGCAACCGAAACAAGCCGACAAAGGCCATAATAGATACACTGAATGTTTATGCCTAAAAAAGTGACAACCCTCCTGAGGCCAAACACAAAGTTCCTCCTCTCTAACCCTTGCATTTGCTGTGGGCTAATTCTGTGTCATCGTTTGCCTTTTTCATGGAATTGTCATCAGCCAACATGAAATTTACTGGGGCATCTGATGAATCTTTATACTTGTATAATGGAATCAGGGCCTCCTTAAACCCTGAGGCAAGTAACATCTCTAGATTTTCCACCTCCCTTCACTTATCGCTGATGCTTTTGATGCTCTGGGTTTTTAGTTTCTGGGTTATTTGGGGGGAGGCGTAAAATCCCTGAAACCTTCTGCATCCATGAGCATTCAATCGAGGTCCATTTTGAGCTTCTTCTTTCATGTTTCCAGACGTCTGTCTTGGATGAGGTGTGATTTAAAAAGTTTGCAGACTTGCAAGACTCTAAAAGCTGCAGGATTGTAATGTCATCAGATGATTCAGTATTTATTTGGGGTAGATAAACAACCATCTTCATCTTCAGCAGCTGGTCCCTCTCTTGCCGCAGTCAATAAATTATTTGTTTCACAAGACATCGCAGGACCAACTTTGCACTGTTTTATATTTTCCCCTCCATCTGACCCCGCTGTGTTATGGCAAGAAATAATGCACTTATACTTTTACTCTACCGTCTTTTAAGCGTGTTAAACACCATCTCCAGATCGGGGTTGACAGATTCCCATTTCATCTACTCATTTGCCCCAGGCATCTCGAACTCCATCAGCATCATACGCCATCGACTGGAAGGATAGTTCAGCCCGTTAATCCCACTGAGACAGATTTGAACTAATATGCTCAGATCATTAGATTTCCAATGTTTCCAATTATGCAGACATTTACTACCAAAGGACCCGATAGTTTTACACAGGCTGGACTCTGTTGGTTTCAGTCAGTATTATTGCAAATAATAAATAATATCTCTATTATGAGGCTACCCCCTCGTAGACATGAGGGTTTCCTGCACTGCCTTACCAAAAGCCTGGTAATTAATGAACATCTATGCACTGCAAGGAAAAGTGTGTAATAACCCATGGGTTGTGCAAGGACAAACATGCCAACTTCATATTTTATGAGTACAAGTAGAATGCAGCAGTGATGAGAGGGAGTGGGAAGACAGGTCTGTCTGAACTCAGCAGATAGAAACAAGTTCTGCAGCACTAACCCACTTTGAATGTGGAGGCCCCCAGTGGCACCATGGGAGATTGATTTCCTTCCACCCACGCAGAACTACAGCTGGCAGGGGTGTGGGATGACAGCAAAGAAATACTGTAGGAAGTAACAGGCTTGATCCGGTGGGGAGATAGATCTGGAAATGCTGCATCAGTAGCTAAGATTTATTATTTCTCACTAAGGAGATTAGTTCTAAATGTTCACATCTGATGGAGGTTTTTTTTGTTTTTTTTTTTGGTTATCTGATTTGGGGAATCCCATTGATGGTAAAAGAGGGAATGTGAAGAAAAAGACAGGACCCCCCCCCCCCCCCCCACACACACACACACACACACACACACACACACACACCCCCTCCAGCACAGGCATCCTAGATGGGCCAGGCGGGGAGCCAGATGGTGCAGAGCAGGGCGAGGGAGTTCAGGGACTTGGGGGGTACTAGTTATGAGCCTCCTAGTCTTTTGTGTGCAAAAACGTGTCTTTCTCAACTAAGTGTGTATTGTTTGTGAATGTGTTTTTGAATGCGCTCCCTCTGTTTCACCTGATCGAATCCAGTGCACAGATTCACACACACACACACACACACACACACACACACACACACACACACACACACGTGTCAAAGTTCATGTAAACAGGCACCGCTGAGCCAGATTGTTAACTGTCAGCATATTGTATGGCCAGAATGAAAGATGGGGAGGTGGGAGATGATGGAATGAGGAGGAGATAGAGGCAAAGGGGCGCCAGACGGGAGGCAATTATTAGTGTGGGGAGAAAGGGGCGAGATAGAGGGATGAAAGAATAAACGGGTTTGTGGATGCTGTTACCTGATAGGAGGAGATAAGGTATCGGTGACAGACAGTGTGAGGTCGAATAGAAGAGACGAGGGAAACAGAATGATAGGAGAGGGGCTGACATGCCTGCCAGATTGTCTGAGGTCAGAGTGATGGGCTTAAAGGTCGCAGACAACGGTTTGACCAGAACGCGCCTGCACACACATGAAGATGCAAGCACACTTATCTAACTCAGTGCCACATAAGAGACTCTCATCAAGACAAATGCATTTGATTTTGTAATCAGATCTCCTGCTGCTGCTTTCAGACCACCGCCAGTTTCCATCACATTAGTCCCATCAGTCAGTAAATCGGCTTTCTTTAGTGAACCGGAAGGGAAATAATTTGGAGAATTACTGGATGAATTTGGCAATTATGCTTGCAGATAATATAATATTGTTTATTCTGTGTTGTTCTGCATTAATGAATTGTTTTTAATGTAACTTTTTATTGCTGCTGCTCTCTGTTCAAAGAGAATATACTTACCTTTTTTTTTAAACTTTTTTAAGATGTATTCCAAGGAGGGCAATATACATACCTGACATAATGCTGTTTCAAATTTATTTGAATCCTCTTTTCATAAGTGCCATATAGTTATTGTAGATGTTTATCTATTTTCTTTGCTTGATATTTCCCTATTTAAGTTTGAGCGACTGCAGCGGTACATGAATTCCAATTGGGGATCAATACATTTTTTTTTTATTTTATTCTGATTTTTGAATTTGCAAAGCTTTCCAAAGATACACAAACCCTGTGTATGTTCTGTTGTTTGTTTTTTTTCTCCAGAAGGATAGAGAAAGCACAGCAAAGAGTCTTCCTCAGCACACTGCAGACAGTGACATCTGGGTTCCTGAGTACATGACTCCCTCCTGGGTATGTCTCCCCAATAACCAGCCTGTCCTGGCCATCATACAACCTGGAGAGACAGCGCTGGATGTCCTGAGTGCTGTTTGCAAGGTGAGCGATTATTGACGAGATTAAAAATTACTGGAGTGTGTTTATGAGCGTGGAGCCAGGATATAGCAGGCAGTAGGATGCATTGAATGAAAATGCAGATGCGAGCTAATAAACATTATTCTCTTTCATAGCTCATAACTTTATTGCACATAAGCCTGCACAAACACACAAACGCACACACACGCATTCTACAACATAGTCGTTGACAGTCAAGCTGCTCAGCATGCAGCAACTCATGTTAACAGGATTGTCAAACACATACAGTCCTCAGGAGCGGATCTCATAAAATTGCTCCGTTTGGAGTTTAGAATACCACACATCCTTAAAAGCTGATGTATAAAAAAAATAAATTCTCATTTTACAGTCTGTTGACAGCTCATGACAGAGGTTTTGCTGTATTTTCTTCTTAAAACACGATCTAACAGCTGCAACTGTGTCTGGTACTTCTAGGATGTGACTATTAGATGTGTCAGCTGGGTGTGACAACGTGACATACAGTATCTTATACATTAATATTCTTACCTTACAATGTACGTTACATGTTACTGTCACACAGACTCTTGTCAATGTTCTTCTCGTGTCATCTCCTCTTCTCCCTAATTGGTCTCCGTTACAGATGCGCTCCTAATGATACATAGCCATTCCACTTAAGACTCTACTGAAATACACATATTAAGCTGATGTGTGTGTGTGTGTGTGTGTGTGTGTGTGTGTGTGTGTGTGTGTGTGTGTGGTCATTCTAATGCCATAAACACGTCAAAGAGAATTGGAGCATCTGATTCATGGCCCCTGTGTGTTGCATGCTAGTGGGTTACTTGATCTATGGAGCGTGGTAACAGTGAAGGGAATTGGCTTCAACTTGCAGGGAGAATAAGCAGCAATAACTGTGGTTTCGTATTTGAGGGAGTATTTTCTTAACTGCATAAGTGACTATTTTTTTTTATCTCCAGAAACATAAGATAGAACCATCCAGCCACTACCTGCGCTTGAAGGTGTGGGTTGAAAACCAGATACTCCTGTACATTCCCAGACCTGAAGAAGACATCTCTGATCTGGTGAGGAATGACATTGTTTGTTTGTTTTCTTGCTTTTTTTTTTTTAACATACTTCTTGTTAGTTTATGCAGTATTCCTGTTATATAATTTTTTGTTGTACATTGCTGTTGTATTTACAAATTTTATTTCATTATATTTCCTTATTATTATATATTCTCTGCCCGAGATACAAAATCCCATCTGGAAATGGGGGTCTTCACCTTATTATTAATTAATTTTGGTTTCATTTCTGGCAGATATGGTTATAAGCTTGTACATGTTTTATGGTTCTGTTGCTAATTTGATTTGCAGTGCACACACAATCCTGGGATGAAAAAGAGGCACCATAGCATACGTTATGAATTATGCAAAATAGTATTTTGTGCACTATGAGCTGTAGCCAATTGTTGTGTGTGTACTTTTCCTTATTATCCACATCACCTCCACATTATTCAGGCACTCTAAACCCCCAAACGAAGTCTCTATGCGATGGTGCTCTGTAGGTGATACACTGAACTCAAAGCGCAGTCATTGTTCAACTGGCTCTTTTCCTCAAGTGCTCTTTTATCTCCCCCCTTTGATCAGCGACTCATTTCACCCTCTTTCATCCTTCCTTAGTCTATGATATTACATTATAATTTCACCACAGCGAAGACATCTGTTTCTCTCTGTTTCTTCATACACACAGCTGTGTCTATGCCCTCTTCATAGCACCCACTCCTTTCACAGAATTTGACCTGGATTTCGACCCCACAACCTTCGTACTCAGTCGCTCTGTTAAGGAGGCTGAATAATACATGAATCTGTCCAATCTTATGAGAGCATGACATTGACCTTCACCATTCAACAACACTCTTTTATCCATCTATTTTTTTTTTGCAATTAAATATAATTTTCTTGTGTTTATAGCTCTACAAGGAGATTGAGATTTGCCCCAAAATGACCAAGGTGATCCAGTTTGACAAAGCAGAGTGCTGCAGTGTTGGATACGGTATGCTTGTCTCTAACAATAGTCCTGTTTGAAGTAGAAAGACTCAGTCGCTCAGAAATATTCTGTATCAAATTGATTTTGTAATGGCTTTCATTTAGTCATGCTTGTTAGTCACTTAAGGGGATGGTCCAATAAGAGTTCTTTTTGTCTAAAGTGGATCAAAAGGAGTTAATGCTGTCAAATTGAGATGTTCTGAAACGAGTAAATGGTTGAATTTGTTTGTGTTGGCCATCTTTGTCTGCAGGTTTCTCTGTTGCAGTCATAGATGAGGACGGAACACAGCAGCTTCATATTACTGATGTGAAAGCAGAGGGACTGGCCTGTGGTAAAGGTACGCGTCTTTTTTTCTGAACTGAAAACAAATACCATCAAAGAAACTGAGTGCAGTAGAGGTCATATAATGACGTGCTGATGTGACAGACTCGTGCACATTTCACATACACATCCCGTCCCGTCCAGAGATTTACATCAAGCCGAGAAATACAGCCTAATAAGTCTACCTGATAGGAGCCAGACCATATAAAACAGACAAAAAAAAACAGAAAGTAGAAAAACACCTCCAGGAAGACGTCTAAAAAGACTTGAATCACCTGTCTTATTCATTGCATTTTCCATTGTGGCTTTTATCCTTAAGAATGCTTGCAGAGCCAAAATATTGATGCATAAATTTAAAGATAAAAAAAAGGCACCGTCTGAGCTGAGATTTGAAGCTTTTCCTTGTCTGACTGCTATTTAAACAGCTGGGATCAACTCCCCGTCAGTGTATCTTGAAACAAAGCCAGACAGTCCTAATGGGTATCAGATACATTCAGCCCCTCTATAGTTACGAAACTAATGTATAGAAAATAACATGAGCCACTATGTGCTCCAGGGTCAGACCAAGGTTATTCAAGTGTGAGATTGTGTCCTCCAGTGCATTAGCAATCTAAAAAGCTGCTAGCTTTGCAGGCTTCCAGTAGCCAGAGGTTACAGCTGCACTGGCTCTACCTCTATAGCAGAGTAGAAATAAAACGCTTGTGGCATCCAGACAACATATTGTCTCTTTTTTAAGAGTATTTCATTATATTTTGATGAATCACAGACTATTGTAGGTCAGCCACAGCATTAGTAGGTCCACGTGTACGCTGGGATGTGCGTGTGTGTGTGTTTTACTCAAAGTGAGGCGAATGAATACAGACTGAAAGAGATCACGCTTCACTTTCTGCGGAGTATATGGAGAAAGCAGGCCAGTACTGGACAAGGAGCCCTGAAGGGTCTCTCTCTTTTTCTCTTTTTCGCTCTTACAACACAATTCCTGACCCCCCCTTCCCCCACAGAAGCGTGCACGCACGCACGCGCGCACACACACACACACACACACACACACAAACACAAACACTAGTATATAGCCAGAAGGGTTAATGCTCTCTGTCCAATAAAGACTCTGCTACAGCTGACATTTCACATCCCAGACAACTGGGTCATAACTCAGGGCTAAGTGTGTGATTTGTGTGTCTATATGTGTAGCTGTGTATGTAGTTCTTTAGACCTTTCAGTGAATTACAAAAGCCATATTACATTGGACCACATAAAAAATGTGTGTGTATGTGTGCAAAATATATATATATATATATATATATATATATATATATATATATTTTTTTTTTTTTTTTTTTTTTTTTTCCTGTTGATTTAATATACTCAACTCAGAAAATCAGCCTCATAGTTTTTGCGTAATCCTAATAAAAGACATACAACCTCTCCTCAAAATGTCACCTCCTCAACAGAGGTAACACACCTGCTTTTGTGGGTGTGTGCGCTCATGTCCCGCTGTGTAAACAGAACCAAAACCCTTTGTCTTACTTCATTCTGCAGGTGAAACTGCTGTCAGATCTGTGAAACAGCTGCCACATTCAATCAGGTATATCGGGTGAGCTTGGCTGCTAATTGGTTGGTCTGACTGAGTCAATTAGCGGAGCCGGCACAGGTGGCAGAGAGGAGGGGTGGGAGCCCAAACCCTCACGGCTGAGGCAGTGAAGATCATGGTTTCATTTCTGCATGTAGCATCACCGGTATATAATGGCAGGGCAGGAATAGACAAGGAAGTCTTACTTGAAGCCATCCAGTCTTGTTAGATTAGTATTTGCCTCAAGCCAACAAGCATGGCAGGATGCATTTTTAATGTATTGGAACACATCGGAGTCCCAACATGTCCGTTTTACCACAGAGCTGCTGTTGAGGCGCATGGCTCTGAAGCTGTGTAGATCATTTGTACACATTAGGACTCCTGAGTTGATGGCCCACAGGAAAGCTAGTTGGATGCTGTTTTGTTGTTTGCTGATGCCCCTCTCACTAACTGTGAGTTCCTTTTACAAGACAACGGGCTGCATTTGTCTCTAAAATGAATCGACCCTTAATGAGACACCTGCACATGCTGCATATTACATGCCTCACTTTGTTTGGTCCTTTCATTTTCTGCCAGGTTTGAGGGCAGGAGATGAGATCCTGCTGCTGAATGGTAAACCTGCGTCTGCCCTCCAAATGGACGATATGAGGGCTGCTTTTATAAACCAAGCCCTGACCTTGAGCATCAGCACCCTGCCCCAGCTGGAGCCCTCTCTGCTGTGCTCGCATCGACCCCGGCGCTCTGATGGCGAGCAGAACCCAGCCACAGACATCTTCTCCCAGAGCCAAGGTTAGGCTTTCTGCTCTATTTGTGGGCGAGCTGTTGTTACTTGTGTCTTGAATGATAGCAAGTTTGATTAGATTATGTGTACAAATTGTGGTCTCTGTGCCTCTGGACATTATGTAACAGACGTTCTTATATGGAGTTGAAATCAAGCTATCCACTCTGACAATTACCATAGCTCAACACATTTTTGATTGGTGGAAGATTTGGTTACAATTTCCTGTGTTCTACTGTCACACACCCTCTAAAGCTGCGCTGTGTGTGGCTAAACAGGCACAGTGCAGATGGCGAGATGTCTTTTTAAGCAGAGGGTGACTAGGGCAACCCACTAATTATGCATGGATGCTGTCTGAAAACCGACCTGCAGGCAGCCGGCAGCTTTCCTCTGACCTGCTCCTTTTTTTTCTTCTCTTTTTTTAATCTGTGCAAGGGCACCATTTGTATTCCTTTTATAAATAACAGCTTGCAGTGCACATGCTTGTTCATAGAGGGACTGGGCAGTATGAATACTAATAGGCCTCCTGGAGCTGTCATGTGTAGGATATATGGTCATATATGAAGGGTCAGACAGAGTAAACACCTCAGCTACCTTTTAGAGGTTATGATGATGGTGGGTCAGAGATGTGGAGGATATTTACTTTGAGATGTTGCACATCAGGATAAATGCTGAAGGTTGTAAGGATTTTTTTTTTCTGTTTTCCTTATCATCATGACTCACAACAAAAAACACAAGGTGGAGCCCTTCCTGACCCAAGCTGTCATGGCGGAAGGTTACTCTAAGGGATGAACAAAACACAGATGTCCTGTTGCAGATAACCAGAAATTTAACTCCACCAGAGGAGGAAGTTTTAATCAAATGAATTCCATCACACAAAGCGATGAAGCTCCTACTCTTTATACGTGCCCCAAACTGATGCCCAGCTTTCTCTCCATGTGTAGAGGACATTCTGGATGAGGTGTCAGGGTTGACAGTCGAGAGCCCAGATGATAGTTTGGAGGAAGGACATCGGCTGACCTCGCAGAGCACAAGAGATCATCAGGAGGTCTGTGGAGGGGCTGCACATAAGGTAGGACATGAATTGAAAGTAACCCACTTTGGCTTTTTCTGTATACGTTATGAAGTGGGGCTGGAACAAAATATGGATAAAGTAATAAATACTGATTCTCCAGTGATGCCTTCCCTGCAATTCATTTTACAGAGAAGCTGAAACTTAATAAATTTGGATTTTGCAGAGTGCGCAACTATCCACCAACTGCATCCACTAGGTGGCACTAGAGAAAACACTTGGGATATATTATCTTGCTGTACACTGGGTGAAGACAACAGTGTAATTTGAATGTAAATCAGATGATAGTTGTTTCTTCGGTTGATTTACATACTGATCACATTACAAAATAAATAACGAGAGTGATACAGTGCTGACAACATCTGACGTTCAGTTACTTTACTGGTACGTTCAACAGCTTGTGTAACAGGTGTGTGTGTGTGTGTGTGTGTGTGCGGCACAGAGATGGAGACAAACAGGTGAGTGAAAAGAGAGCGTGAAGAGCGTCACATTGTGACTAAGATACTGTCTGGTAAGATCAGGGTCAGCGCTGTGATTGCTGGGACACGCCATGTGCCAGCCAGTCTCTCTTGGATATGGTTGTCGCTTCCATTACCATGGCAATGGCTGATCACCAGTAACGACTTCTTTTTTTTAACTTGTGTGTGGAAAGCCTAGACCTGAACGAAAGATGAGGGATGAGACCGCGCTGCGATCTTTTGGATTTGTGTCAGTGAGCTTCAGTTTCAACTGGAGGGAGAACTAATGGATGAGGTCAGAGCTGGCTCTGGTCTAGACTCAGTCCAGAGTGCTAGTATGAGCTGGTAGGAAAGTGTGACAAGATGAGAGGAATATGAACAGAGAGGAATTCCAGGATGGCTAGAATGGAACTACAGGCTCTAATTAGATTTCTTTAATGTAATGGAGTAAAACATTCAGCCAGTCCAAACTTTATTAAACAATCCATTATCAAACTTTTAAGGTCGGCTTTTTTATGCTCATAGGAACCCCAAGAAAAACTGAAAACAAGGAAGTAACGATCTTCTCACCTTTGTCTCTCCTGTCCCACTTCCTCCATTTCCATCTCTTGCCTTCTACTACTCTTCCGCAGCTCTTTTTTTCATTTATTGTCATATTACGTACCCACAATTCAGAGAAACCCTGTTTTATCCGTAGTCCTCCCTTATCATCCCGTCTCCTTGTCTACTCTCCTTTGTTTTCATGCACCCCCCCATCCATCCACCCTTCCAGTTTTCCTCAAACTTCGACTTCTTCACCCTCCTCCTGCTGTTCATTAGCATAAACAACACTGCATCCTGACCCGAGCCTGTCATTTAGACGGTCCCTCTGTCAACAAAGACCATCCAAACCTGCCACAAAATCCCAGAGGAAATCCAGACAAACATGTCATTTTGGTTGCTCTGGTTGTTGTTCATGATCACGCTTTTGTTTCCTCTCTCCGCCGAGTCTTGCGTCTTACCTCGTTTCACCCGCTGCCTGCGGTCACATGCTGGAGAGACTGAAGGGGGGGGGGGGGTTTAAAAAAAGAGGGACAATTTTAATTATCCCCACATTCTAATTACTTCATTCTCCACAGTGTTTCACATCATTTAGCGGAGATAAATGAGCGTCTGGCTAGCCGCAGGAAACAGGGAGGTTCATTATTTTAGACAAAGCAAAGAGCTTTACCTCCTCGGTATGATAAACCAACCAGAGAATTAAATGACGATTGCTTAGGATAAGGGCAATAAAGGATAAGAGTGTGATTGCTGCTGTTCTCCAAGGTGTAGTCAGCCCCTCTGACAAGGGCTGCTTATAATTTACAGCTCTATCATTTTAGCTTTAGGGTATTTGAAATGGGAAATGCATTATTCAGTTTGAGGGGTGTGTGTGGGGGAGTGGGGTTGCTTTGATTGACAGTTAATAATTCAGGTTAAATAAATCCATTAATACAGAACATGTGCTCAGTGCACCTATTTTTGTTCTCTTGAGCATGAAATTTTCCTTCTCTCCTCAAGCAGGCCTACACCTTTTTTAAGTTTCATTTATTCATTGCAGTGTAGTGGTTTATCCACTAGAGGGAGCACTCCACTGATTGATGCATGCTGCTTCTGTAGTTGAACAACTAGCAGCAGACCAGCAATGATTATTAATTGTGATTTGATCATTTTAGCATTCTTCCATTTATTCTGCATGAATGTACCTGTCCTTTTTATAGCTGTTGTTTTAGTTCAGTCCCATATTGTTTCTTGAATTGAGGGCAGGTCTGTTGTATCAGCCCGTAATCTCTCCAGACATGTTCTTTTTTTCTTCAACTAGATTCTTTGTTTAAATGAACGTAATGTGTGTAAGAAACAAAACAAAAACAAGCTTATACATATCTGAACCCTCTAACTTCACAAGAGTCAATGAGGTAAAAGCAGTGGTGGAAATTCAAGTGTTTTCACTCAAGTATTATACTTCAGTACAATGTCAAGATATCTGTGCTTGAGTATATAAATGTAAGGAGACATTGCACTGTGACTTCACAATATTTCAAAGAAAGTACTTTTTACTCTTTTAAATTTATCTGAAACCATCAAAAATATTTTTTATACAAAACTCGGCAAAATCAGACACGATCAGACCAGCAGCATTTAACACAGTTCAGTGGCTTGATGACTGCAATGCACGGTGGTGCAGTGGTCAGCACTGTCGCCTCACAGCAAGAAGGTTCCAGGTTCGAGCCTGGGATCTTTCTGTGTGGAGTCTCCATGTTCTCCCTGTTCCTGTGTGGGTTCTCTCTGGTACTCCAGCTTCCTCCCACAGTCCAAAGACATCAAGAGGGGACGAGGCTGATTGATACTCTAAATTGACTATAGGTGTGACTGTGAGTGTGAATGTTGTCTGTCTCTATGTGTTGGCCCTGTGATGGACTGGTGACCTGTCCAGGGTGAACGCTGCCTGATGCCCCCCCCCCCCCCCCCCCCCCACCCGTGGATCTTAACAGAATAAGAAAATGGATGGATGGATGGGTTGCAACAGTGCTAACCACTGCACTGCTGTGCCTGAAATGCACAATCATCACGTACAATGTTTATTTTCACTGTTGATCCAGAAGTGACGGAGTACTGTTTTATTTGGCTATTTCTACTTTTACTTCCCTGAGGGATTTCTGTACTTGGGTATAAGTATGTAACACTTAAGTCTGGCATCCTATATGTTTATGGATTTCCATATATGGGCATCTGCTCCACCACCTCCCATTGTTAGTGTTAGAAGTGGATAATTCAGCGTATTTCAGAATAAGCTAGATTCAGCATATTAGTCACACTGTCCAATGATTCATCCAAAACAATAAAAAAGTAGAAATGAGCATAATACAGTTCTTCAATATTGCTGTGCAGCAACTGCTGTTTTAAGGTTTGAAAACCTTGTATGTGACGAAGAAGCCGGTACATAAATGTGCTGCTACAAATCCCAAATGTTCATGCATAGATCTGAGAAACATCGTGTCATAACATAATCATCTTTTCACTTCAGATTAAATGATTAAAGCCTCTCTCTCTCTGTCATGGTGTATATCCTATCATTCCTCCTAGGGATTTGTGGATTTGCATGTTTCTCTGATTTCAACTGAACTTTTAAGACTCTCCCCCCACACTTTTTTTTTTTCCCAGTTTGCCAACATGCCTGCTCTTAAGTTCAAGCAGCGATATGAGTGAAGCATTTCTCTTCCTTGTCAGCTGGCAGTACATTAAGTGTGCAAAGATGGGTGTGTGTGAGTTTGTGTGTGCCAGGTATGTGGATATGTGTAATCTCTGTTTATCCTGGCTCTCTCTCGCTCTCGCTCTCTCTCTCTCTGCATGGTTTCAGCTGGCGGGAGTGGGGAGCAGGTTAGCACTTGTCTCCATGCTCCTCCTCCCTCATGCTGCACTTCCCTCTATCACTCTCTCCTGCAGGGTGTTGTAAAAAGATTTGTCTTTGCATGTATTGGACCGCCTAGAGAAAAGGTAGCTCGCTTTACTCACTTTGAATCTTACTCTTAATTGTTTATGTAAATATTCTTTCCTATAAGCATTTTTTTCACATAGGAGTTTAAAATGGATTGCATGTGTATGCACATACAGTAAAAGCTCATTTGCCAAATGTTGGTGATGATGAGGATCCTTTTTCATTAGACTTGTGCATCAAGACCATGCTTGCATTTTCTTTTAAAAGTATCCTGCTTGAATGGTGTTGATTTAATCCAGGATGTTAGGAAAAGCCAACTGGTATCCATGCTAAGGAGCAGCAAATCCTCTACCTTCCCTCTGTACTTCACAGTTGTAACACTGTTTTCTTATCTCAGCCTGCACATCTGCATGTCAGTCAGAATTAAGGCAAGAGTTTATCTCCAAGTGTTACGTAACTCACTCAGGAATGACAGGCATGCAGCAGGTGTGGAATTGCAGGCTTTGTGGGGTCGCAGAGCGAATTTCAAGCTTTAGATTGAGGCAAGAACTTTAAAAACACCAATGTTCTTGTAGGTGTTCTGACTTGGAGTAGGAGTTGATTTTGTGTGTGATGCTTCTGGATTGGTTTCAGCCTCTGACGGAGCACACCCAGGTACAGTCTAATGTTTACCTTCTGGTTTTACAAGGTTGTTGTTCTTTTGAAATGTGGTGACATAAGTGTCTCTGAGCTGCAGAGAGAGAGAGAGAGAGAGAGAGAGAGAGAGAGAAAGAAAGAGAGAGAGAGATGCCAGATGCCTGTTGTTTTGCTCCCTCTCCTTCCTCCTTTCTCCTCCCCCCTTTCCCCTCCCTTCTTTCTTCCATCCCTGGAGGATATGATGTTTAATCTTGTTATTTAATGTTGTGATCTGCTGCTGCTGCTCTCAGACACCTGGACAGAGGCAGGAAGACGGGTCAGTGGGAGATGACAAGGGAGCGTGCAGAGGCAGTCGTGGGGGGGCTGAGATGCTTTAGGAAAAGGTGGCATGTTCACTGCTGTTTGTTCAGCTCCAAATGTTGTCTTCTTTTTTCTTTTTCTTTATTTTCCTGGAACAATGTTTTACCGAGCTGTTTGAGAGTTAAAAGGAGAATTTGATTTTTGAAACGCGTTGCACCATTTTACCATTTTACATTTCAAAGAAAGATAGAAATCCCCCTGCTTGCGAGTGCTGTGTGCCACGGAGGAATGGAAGCTACTCGAGCTGGACAGGAAACGGAGACTCAACAACTTCTTAACTCTGCTTGACCTGCCACTATGTCAGCGTTTAGGAGAAGCAAGACATCCAAATGCTCAACTGAATCCATTTTTTACATGTTACAGCTGGTGAGCCTTTTGTGTGTGTGTGTGTGTGTGTGTGTGTGTGTGTGTGTATACATGCTTGTCTGTGGTCATTGATTTTTGTCATGCTACCGGTGGAAACATTAGATGATCAATTCCCAGGAATGCAGAAAAGCATACTCGTGTCTCTCTCTCTCTGTTAAATGATCCTCAAACACTTCTTTACTGACCATGTATATCATTTATTTATCCAATATCCAGTGTTTATACCTGTTGTCATAAATATTAGATTTTTTGCCATGATACCTCAAATGTGGTTATCAAACACATCATTATGAACAGAGGTAGGATCCTTGACAGTTTAGATCATCAAAAAAATCAGTGCACTGAACAGTAACATTTAACATGCATGCGTGCATTTAACTATATTGCGGAGTAAATGAATTTTAAAATCAGTATGTCAGCCAATATAACGTATTACTTTTGCTGCTATCCTTCAAATGTAGTCATAAGAAATTTATGGACAAGTATTTAACGGAGCCAGGATGTCCAAAATGTCACAGTGCATCGAAGGAATAAACTTGGCTATTTCATACAGTTCAGTAATTGTAAACAATTTTTTTGATGGGCCAATAGCGGCTGATATCAACCAAATGGATATCAATCAGGCTTTATTGCTAATTCCTCACTGCACTGCTGTGTTTTTTTTTGTTTTGTTTTTTTTTTGCTGCCCACGTACTAATGTGTTACCAATGGAAGGAGACAGTGTGGTGACTGTGCTGATGGTAAAGCACTCTACACTTGTCCTTCTACAGCAGCTCGTCCTTCCGTCTCCATCTCCTACTGTCATCAGTCTCTGTCGGCACTCCATCTGTCACTTGGCTGCCAGTAATTTCTGTGGCTGTCAAGGGCAGGGCCTTGTTTACTAGAGGGGAAAAATGTCAATGTCACCGGTTCGTTTAGTGTAGATACATAAATTTAAAAGATGGTTGATTACAGTGCGGTTTATTTTGTGTTCTTCAGTGCTCCGTGCCTTTGTGTGTTCCTTCTGCATATTTTCAGATTATCCATGAAGGGTTAAGCTATATTACGCTCCTTCACTGGACAACAAGAAGTTATCTGACTGTTCTTTCAGAACTAACTCGTTGTCTGAGATGCACACAGCTGGAATGCTTCAGAACAAGCTTTATGTTTAATGTGTTGCATTATATATTTCATCAGAATTCTGCGCAGTTTACAGTGTGGCTAAGTTTCATTGACCCTGGGAAGCTTACTGTATCATCATGGAGTCCGTCAAGTTGTGTGTTTGTGTTTAGATCCAGCAGGCTGAAAAACTGGTTTGAATACCACAATGGAAAATTTGGTTTGTCATTGCTGCAGTGCACCGTGGAATCAACACAGACATGCCCACCCCCCACTGAGCATCTGAGTCTTAAAGCAGCAGATTACAATTAATACAACGTTTACACCAATCAGCCAAGGAAGGTTCGTGCTGCATACATTTGCAGAAGTACTTCTATGAATAGCACTGATGACTGCAGGATTGAATTAAAAGCATTAATCCAGTCAAACTAAATCAGGGCAGAATTGCTCCTGTGATTGTTTTGTGCCCATACAGATTTCATCTTACATTGCTTGATCAATTTTATACAACTGCAATGACTCACTGTTTTGTTTTGGGTTTTTTTCTTTTAGTCAAGCGAGTTTCAGTGTGAGAGTTCTAAAGTTTCTCATCACAAAAGCAAGATCAAGTCATTGTCTTGGCTTGTAAATGAATGATAATGAATGCGAGCCACTTTTTGGTTCAGGGTTGAGTCAATGCGAGGGTGGGGGAGTATTGTTCTGATGAAATGAGTTGGTGCACGACTTTCTTCCGATTTAATGCGCGTGGGTTGAACTCATTCAATCCCCACATTTAAAAGCAATCATTCCTCTAATTGTCTTGTTAATTCACTCGCTCTTAAGTAGAAACTATGAAAACATCAATGTTTATCTCTCTTGGTTAGTCCTAGTGTCCTTTGTGGATCGTAGGAAGTAAAGCACCAGGTTTTGGTGACAGATAATAGGGGCATTACTTTTCACATTCGCCTTAACAAATCCAGCCTCACACTTCTGATGACTCACTACATTTCTCTTAAGTACACTCATGTGTTGACCAACCTTGAGGTTGTGAAAGAAACGACAGGATATGGACTGAAGCTCTTGAGCACCTCTCTGCTTAAGTTCTTGTGCAAGTTCCAGCATGCAATCCTTTTATTTCGGCAGCTTTAATTTCAGCGATGAAAACGTAGAAGTTTACTACCATTTTTGTGAGTCTGCAGTATAAAACGGCACTAAGATTAGTACTGTATGCATTTTAGTCACAAGACTAAAACAAAAACAGCTGGCCTAAAAAGACCTGAAGAAATCAAGGCCAGTTTTCAACGAACAAAACTAGGCTTTTATTTATATATATATATATATATATATATATATATAAAAAAATTGTTTTAGTCTTCTTTGACTAACACTAGACCAAAATGTTTTACTCCACTTAAACGGCACTAAAGTGGATGAGGCTGACTAATTATGCTGACTAATGGGACATTAGAAACAAGAATGAGACCAAAATATTAATAATAGCTTAGTAGTATGTATGTTAATAGTATGTTTTAGCCATTTCCAGAACTTTTTGTTTCAAAAATATTCACTGCACTTAAACAACTAAGACATCTGCTGCACATACAGCAGCAGTCCCACATTTCCCCATGGATATAAACACCTGCTACCAGTTTGGCTGCTACTCTTTAGTTCTGATACCACAGCTGGAGGTGGGTGCTGCGTTTGGACTTCCTCTCTCTCTTTTTGTAAAATTCATTTTGTTTAGTACTAGAAAACTCAATCCTAGGTCCTAATATGCAAAAGATGTGATGTGATTTATAATGTGTAAATGTCTGAATTCCTTTGTTTGTTTTTGGTCTGGACAGAACACGGAGCAGGTCACCGCTTTCTGCCGCAGTCTCCATGACATGAATCCCCTGGAGTGCCCTATGTCGTCCTCCTCGTCCTCATCTTCTTCATCCCTCTCCCCGAGCCCTGTGTCAGCTCTACCACCCGCAGCAGGCGCCGCCACACAGAGACAGCTCTCCCACGCAGACAAACTCCGCAAGGTCATCAATGAACTAGTGGAGACGGAGAAGACTTATGTCAAAGTCAGTATATAAACAGTGTTTTACCTGGTGGACCTGCTATGTATTTCTGATGATGATGTAAAGTCTCGTGGCTGCCATTGTCAGATATGAGAATAGTTGAGTGGTTCTAATCACTAAAGCAGCACTGAGCATGCAGTGTGTTGTGTTTTTTGTCTCCCACCTTTGAGTGAGTCATTCCTCTCTTAACGAGCCGGTCTTGTTTGTGTTCTGCATCATTTCAGGACCTGAGCTGCCTGATAGAGTGCTACTTGACACCACTGCAGAAAGAAAGCTTCCTTACACAGGATGAGGTACCTTTTACCTTGATCGGCATCACCAAGAATATGAACCAGACATCGTTTTAACCTTGTCCATGCTCTTGGGATGACAGCATGATGAGAGTGACGGTCTGTGTGTTGCAGCTGGATGTTTTGTTCGGTAATCTCGGAGAAATGGTGGAGTTCCAGGTGGAGTTTCTCCGCACGCTTGAGGATGGAATCCGACTGGTGCCAGATCTGGAAAGACTGGAGAGGGTGGAACAATTTAAGGTGCGGTTGATTTCTCATACCTCATGCATCATTCATTTGTAACTTAAATGATTCATCGTGACTTTGATGTCAAGTTCAGGGTTGCTTCTATGGATAATGGTGGAGGGGGAAAAAGCTTTGAAATGGCTCCTACAGGGACCATCTCAAATGAGACATTTGCTTATCTACTGAGCTTTTACTTGGAAAACTTTTTTTTTTAACACAAGCTTTCAATACTTACCACTTACAGGTGCTTATGAATGCATTAACATAATAAAAGCATGACATTTTCTCTTACCCTCCCACAGAAAGTGCTTTTCTCCTTGGGTGGTTCATTCTTATATTACGCCGATCGCTTCAAGATCTACAGCGCCTTCTGTGCCAGCCACACCAAGGTCCCAAAGGTCCTGGCGAAAGGTAAAAACAAGTACATATGCCCCATCTGAGATCATTGCTGAGTAACATGTGATAACTGAAGTACTTGGTTAGTCAAGAAAAAATGTTGCGTCACAAGCCCTGCACAACAGCCTGTGTCGATTTTTCATCTGGTATCAGAAGCTTAGGTAAACATAAACACCCTCATATTTCTGCTCCTCCAGCAAAAACTGATCCAGAATTTAAAGCTTTCCTAGCTGAGAGGAACCCAAGACAACAACACTCATCCACTCTGGAGTCTTACCTGATCAAACCCATCCAGCGGGTCCTGAAGTACCCGCTGCTGCTGAAGGAGCTCTACTCTCTCACTGACCCTGACAGTGAGGAGCACTACCACCTGGATGGTAAACAGTCACCTTCTTCTTTTTCTGTTGTGTTGAACTGTTGAAGTGCTACTTAATCAGAAGCGTTCCAGACTCAGTTGAACTCTGAGGATTCAAGAAGTGATGTTAATGATGTTGCTGAAGATGAATGTCTGTCGCACTCAGTCGCAATGAAGGCCATGAACAAAGTCGCAAGTCACATCAACGAGATGCAGAAGCTTCACGAGGAGTACGGCGCCGTTTTCGACCAGCTCATCAGCGAACAGACTGCTGATAAAAAAGAGGTAAACGTCATCGTGCTTGCTTTTATTAAATGCATTGTGCCACCAGTACGTTTAACAATCAGTTTTATGTCTCTTTTTTTAATCTCAGGTGGCTGACCTCTCCATGGGAGATCTGCTGCTGCACTCCTCTGTGGCGTGGATCAACCCTCCAGCATCTCTAGTCAAGAGTAAAAAGGACCCAGAGTTGGCAGCTTTTGGTAAGAATGAACTGAGTTTTAAATTGTGGGTCAAAATTTAAACTTTATATGAGTATAGACACCTTTCCCATACGAAGCAGAATAACGATACGGGTTTTACATCCATCTGTGTCTTCTTTCAACAATATGAGCAGCTAAGTCCTCATCAGTATTGACTCTTGTTGAGGTTTAACAATCGAAGAGAATTCCCACAAATCTGGCTCAAGTTTGAAAGGATAACCCTGATTTGTATTTATTTTTTCGATCCCTTTTCCACATCAGATAAATCAGATTGCCGTCGTCAGTGAGCTCACCTCTGTCCCATTCTCACAAACATCCACATGAGTACCTGATTAGAGTCACAGGTTAAAGGTCATGCTGACCGTGGTGGCCCTAACTCAGGAATTAACACTAATTATTGAAGTGATGACATTTTATATAAAAAAAATGTGAAAGGCCAGTGTTTTTGGTTATCATTACCATCATTATTGCTGTTTAAACCAATTGGTCGTAGCTCTTCAGGGAAGAAAAAGATCTCAACTTTTTTTCTAACGACAGTCCAATATTCATTATGAAGATTTAAATTCAGGATGAAATGCCTCTGCATACATTTTTTTGCACAGGATCAGTCACAACACGGGACGCCTTTGAAATCCTGTCACATCGAGAGGATTTCACTGGTGTAGGTGATTTAGAAAAGCTACTTATTGTGTTAAATTAGGATTTTTGGACCCAATATTCCATGAAAGGAAAAGTACAAGAGAGAAACCATAAAGCACATAACTGAGCTGGTCTCTGTCCCGTCACCTGCAGGGTCGTATCGTGTGCTTGTGTGTTTCATTTTGGATGGTAAAGAATTAGACTCCTCAAAAGGAGAAATCCACTTGAGCAAATGGCACGAGGGTTTCTTGGCATCTTTTCTTTTTTAAACATTTCATGTGAAGTGCATCTTTTCATCCTTGCATTCTGAGACTCACACACTCACACACACACACATACACCATCTTTGCATTTCACTCAGTTGAGACACTTGTGGGAATAAATATTGCATCATCATGTGAAAGGGCTTTTCCCATAGCGAGGCGACGTGGAGGTGAAGTGCTTGCTTTGTGCATGCGATGTCGTGACTTGAGTTCAGCTATTGTGCAGCTCCTATAGCTTGTCACCAGTGCTGACACCTTTTTTTTTTTTCCCCTCATCTTTTTTCTGTCTAACTAAAAGCATCCATTAACGCGATGAATCAAACTGTAGTTGATTGAGCTGTGAAATGTCTTTTTATAAAAGCTCCTAATGATTTCTCTCGTCTCTCCTTGGTCGTCATTCAGTGTTCAAAACAGCCGTCGTGTTTGTGTACAAAGATTGCTCCAAGCAGAGGAAGAAAATCGTAAGTGCAATGTTTCTGTTATTTATTCCCAGTCAGAGACACCCTTTTTGAGGATTAGGGCCCTGAGTTTCCCCTCAAGTACTCTTAGAACTGCTTTTTTAGGTTTTGGATGGTGCATAGAGAGACTAAGTTTAACCTCATCCATCTTCAGATGATGGCTGCTAAGTGAGAACAGTTATTGACGACTGAATTATGAGCTCACTTCATGCCCCAGAGGGAGCAGATGGTTGTGTGTTGTGCTCTGCAGTGCCCTCTGTTGTCATGGTGATGTATTGCAGCATGTATGTACGTATGTATTAGACACACAGTCTCCTCTTCCTCTTCAGGGAGGATCTCACCGCGCATCTGTGAGCGATGACAAGGATCCGTTCCGTTTCCGGCACATGATCGCAACGGACTCTTTGCAAGTCCGTGCTCTTGCAAGTATGTCAGTTTATTTTTGAATTGTAAAAAGTTGTGTTGTACTACTACTCCTCCTGCAACTGGTTCACCCTCTCATAAAAGCTTAACTGCCATCTGGTCAGTGACAGCTGGCCAATAACCGAACTTAAAGCAATATTTCACCCAAAAAGTGTAATTTGCTTTTCAATGACTCACTATTGGGTTTCTTTAAGTCACAAAGACGCCCCCTTCTTGGGGACTCCAGATTTCAGACAACAACCATCTGGCATATTCCGTTGAATTCCTTCAAGGCCATGCCGAACTGGAATTGTTCCACTTTCTTTATTTTTAGCTCAAATCAAAGAGTTGTTGGATTATTGAGGACACAGCTGGATAAAGAAGTTGTGGATTACACTAAACATTGGATTTGAGAGTTTTTAAAGTGATGTTTGGGACAGTTGTGTGGGTCTCCATTAGCTCCAAGCTAATAACATGGGGCTTTTGTTTTCTGACTTCTGGAGTCACAAAAAAAAAAACCAAAAACAAGGAATGAACCCTTTGCTTTTTAACCCTATATGCATATTCCAATAATAAATAGCAGCATCTTGACTCACACTTTGTCAAACTTGCTCATACTAGAAGGGTCTGGAGTATAATGTGATCAAATGCATCTGAAAACATTGGAAATGTGGTCATGAGTCTATGATACTGCACTTTATGTTCACAGAAAGCTCTTTGAGGCACATGTTAAGAGTTTACTCAGTTGTGCCAAATAAATGCAGAACTACAAATTAATATTGTAATTCAACCAAGAAGTCAACATCATGGAAGTCTGTTCAGTGGGGATGGAATGCAGGGATGTTGCGCGCGCACACACACACACACACACACACACACACGTGCGTTCATAGCTGCTCTGTCAGAGTCTGAACCAGGAGGTCTGCTAGCTGTGTGTTTTATAGTTATTGGACTTGCCTTTAGTATTTATGCAACTCGATTTTTATCTACCAACAGATTTGCTCGCCGTTTAAATGGGCACATTAGCCTGAATTAATGGTTTCTCTATTGCAAATGACAAAAGCAAGCTGTCAACCATTAAGGTCATATCTCATGACCCAGTAAAACTGACGGCAGTTTCCAGACCGCACACTTTAAATGGATGAATAGTAGGTGTGTACACATTTGTCATCATCCCTTAAATCGCCTATCGGAAAGACCTCAATTGTGATCGTTTTAGCCTCCTTAATGGCTTCTTGTTAAGCGGGAAGAGATCAATAATGAGTTTTACTGAAGGCTTTTACACATGAAGATCACATATCTTCTCTGCCTCCCTCCTCTCAGACTCTGAGGGCACTGCTGTGTGTGAGATAGTTCACACAAAGTCTGAATCAGAAGGAAGACCAGAGAGAACCTTCCAGTTGTGTTGCAGGTATGAATTTTTCCCTCCCAAAAAATACAACGACAGCTTCAGAGCATGTGAGGATAAATGGCATTATCATCCTGCTTATTTCCAATTTTCAGTTCTCCAGATAGTAAGAAGGACCTCCTGAAGGCGGTCCACTCCATCCTCAGGGAAAAGCAGCGCCGGCAGCTTCTCAAGACTGAGTCTCTGCCACCCAACCAGCAGTACATCCCTTTTGGGGGCAAACGCCTGTGTGCCCTCAAAGGGGCGCGGCCTCACATGAACAGAGCAGGTGACAGCGCTGTAATGAATATCTTCTTTCACAGGAACTTTAATATGCAGTCACATGACTTTAATATGCAGTCAGTAACTCGTTTCTCTGTTTAGCCTCAGCCCCATCTAGAACGTTGGCCCGCAGGAAGCTGGTGAGGAACCGCTTCACCATCGATACAGATCTGGTTTTCCACGGCAACAACAACAATAGCAATGACTCTGACTCCTTCCACCAGTTGGCCTACAAGTCCCAGCATGCCACTCTCCCACCCCCCAAGCCTCAAGGAGAGGATACGGACCGCTGGGTGGAGGAGCAGTTTGATCTGGGTCGCTATGAAGACCAGGGGGACGGCATGGGCATGGGGCAGGTGAAGGAGACGGACATTCTGAGCGACGACGACGAGTACTGCAAGTCTGTCAGAGCCGCGTCCGCAGAGCCCGCTGACCTTGAGGGGACGATGGGAGGCCTGGACCTGCACGGTGGAGAAATGAGGAGCCGCAACCTGAATGGACGTGTAGAAACAGGGAGTGAGATGATGGCGGAGGAGTTGCACGCCGATGATTCAGGCTCTGTAGACTCGTCGAGCTCCTGCGGTGTCTCTCTAACCTGCTGCACCACCCCCACGCTAAAGCTTGCCCCTTTGCAACAGTGTGCAGTGGAGGGGGCTGCAAACAAGGACCATGATGTTATATGGGTGCGGCGGGACGACCTCGCAAACAGCGACGTCTTCTGATGAGAATATGGTTACTTTGAACGTAAAAACTGAGGAGAGATTGAGGCTTTAAATAGAACTTTGAGAACATTTGTATAGAAGGTCTAAACCAACACCAGTCCTCCCTGTATCATCACACACCCTCCTCCTTCCCACCTGCATCTCCCCTGTTCAGACAATCCTAAGAACTGAAACTCAACTTTTTTTCTTTTCTTTTGGTGAGGTTTCTCGAGACCCACTATGATTAAATAAACTGTTTTGGAAATATTTCACATTGAGACATTAAACACACCTGCAGTACTGTACGTCAACAAGATGGCACTGCATGTACACGCAAGTAAACACGCAAATGGGTATATGTGCACCAAAGCACGCACACACACACACACACACACACACACACACAGACTTGATGCAACAACTAAACAATGCACACAATATATTCACTTGCCAGTTTATTAGGTACACTTTGACCATTGAGGATTGCCTTGATTTTTGCAGTGTTTTTGAGTGAATAAATTCAATATAAACAATTTATAATCCCCACGAAAGGTGGATTTCTTTACTTTTTATACGTGTACCTAATAAAACTGACACGTGAATCTACACTGAAGTGACGCCATCGCTGAACTGTGACCTTCTCGCCAAAAAAAGTCTATATTTTTCAACACGAGACTGTGGGTGTTTCTATTTTTCTGACTCGAACTGTTTGTATTTGAACACTCAAGGGCTGTGTGTTCCTGAATATACTTTCAGGGGATTTTTTTTGGGGCTTCATGACTGCTGTGTAAAAGATGAGATCCAACTAGCTTTATTGTGCTTTTTATTGTTAACTTAATATCAGCTGCACATCGGTGTATAGTACTATAGAGTGCCGTTAACCTCTTGTAAAAAAAAAAAAAGTTTTGAATCTCACTTTTATCTCCTATTATATCTTTTTAAAAGAGTTTGGACAACGGTCTACCTATTCTTTAATTATTGACTTTTTACTGTAATTAATGTTTACACCACTTTCAGCTGCCCAGTTGTACGAGCCACCATATTTTCTCTTTTTTTTGTTTGGCGACTGAACGGGCCCTATTAGAGCCGACATTTGTGGCCTTCACATGAATGTCAAATCTTTTTTTTTAAATTATGGTAATATACAGGCCCCACCCCAGGGACCGCTCCACTTGCTTCATGCTTGTGATTAAACAACCCCACAACGATCCTGTTTTACTTGAATTTTTTTTTTTTTCACACTTATAACTTCGAGGCAAAGACCAATTATTGAAGCATCTTGGTCCCTGCTCCTTCCTGCATTTCTTCTCTTGTCCACCAGGCTGTGCTGTTTCACTAAATATTGTCATAGCACCACTCACTGGCAGTCATGTGCACCTTCTTATGGATGTACTAAACATGCACTTATTACCCCACCCGACCCCACCCCCAAACTGTGAGGGAGGAAGTCTGTGAGCTACTCTGGTGTGGAGCGTGGGAGGAAAAATCCCCTTTGGCTATTATTACTGTTTTTTTTTTATTAGGATGCTCGTATCTGAGGTTTTTCGCTGGGTGACGCTCAGTAAGGACGTTCTGACTGTGAGGTACAATCACTTGTCCTGATGGAGAGAAATTCTGTGAGAGCCCCTTTGACTCTTCTTCCCTTTGTATTTTTAAAACTGTGTTCGTACAAGAAAACTGTGGAGTATTGACATTTTTATGTTAAAATAAAATTTCTACATTTAGTTGTGTGGAAGTGCAAATTAATTAATTTTCAATGTTTTTTTTCAAACATGATTTTTTTTCCAAACCCCAAATAGTATGTCTGCGATTTTGACTCGATGAAAATATCACCAACCTTCTCCACCTAAATTGATGCCTTAGGAAAAAAAATTAAAGCAATATTTCCTCTACTGCAGACCAAATATTTCATTTTATTGAGTTGAACTCAGTAAAGCTCAATACTGTACGAATAAATCACATCAGAATTGCACAAATATGTCTTTGAAATAGAATAGGCCTCACTGTAATAACGGAGATTGAGATCTCATATATATGAAGTACTCTACTGCCTTGGTCTGTTTGAAAACATTAACATCTGAAGCGGAATTATTGCATCAGTAGTAGACGTTTATATGCTTGCTCAGTATTCATGTCATGCGAGTTTAAGGAGGTTTGCCCAAGGACTCCTCCTGGAGAGGATGGCTGGTCCTTTCTGAGTTAATTAAGTTTGTCTATAGGCTGTTTGTCATAAGTCCAGGTTGAGCTGGCACTCTTCTTTCTTTCTTTCTTTTTTTTTTCCTGGATCAGTTGCCTTCCAGCTTTGAGAAAGTTCACAAAATATTGTGGCAAATAAAATGTCAGTTGTGACGTGATGCAGATTTTCCTCGAGGAAATCAGGACTGGCAAGCGCTTGGAAACTTGACTTTTTCCAAATGTCATGTACAATCAAATAGCAGTTAAGAGTTTGAGACAGAGCTAGAACTTTCTCAGTAGTAAACAGACATTCTTCAGTAACATAGAATCTATTATAAACAAGCACTAAGGTCTGTATGTATGTATATATATATATATATATATATATATATATATATGAAAATTCCTTATCACATATTGTGTCCCGTAGTTTATCAAGAGTCCTCGGATTGGAGGGACAGCATCCAGCGACCCAGTCAGATAAAGACCTGGCTTGCCTACAGTGAGAGATAATCTGGCCTCTGCCCTGTAACCTGAAGATTATTCTCCTCTCATCAGGACCGGTGGAGAGAACCACCGCTAATCCATCTCCTCCTTAATCCAAAGCAACTGCAGCCAAACTAGCCTGCGTTTTAACTAGAATTAGACCAGGAGGGGCTTCAGTGTAAAGGCTTTCATTATTATTATTGTTAATAAATCAAGAAATAAAGGCCTAATGTACATGTTTTGATATGTCAAACCCCATTAGCTTTATCTTTTGTAATAATCATATGATCACACCAAATCACATCCTGTATTTCTTTTGTGGTAGCTTTATTTTGAAGAGTCCAACCGGAAGTCAATTAGTCCCTAGTAGCTTGACAATGATGCTCGCGCTCTCACTCCCCTGCAGCTGCTGATCTTTGGAGGCGCGCTGTTAGCAGGCAAAAAAAAAAAAAAAAAAAAAAAGTGGACGTGTTTTCTTTGACTGTCTGCAGGTTTTTGCTGGATCAATTTTGATTTTGAAATATGTTACCAGGTTATTGAGGTGCTACCAGTCAGTTGGATCCATGTGACTGTCGTTTTTTTGTTTTTGTTTTTTTAAGGGGGGGTTATTTTTCGTGTCTTTAATGCAAAGGAGGGATGCAGAGGATCGGATTGGGAATCAAACTTGGGTTGTGCGCCGGAACGGCCCGCCGGGCTGTGGAGCGAGAGGATAGAGGCCGTTCCTTTGTGTCATGGTGGCAAAAACAGTCGCGGTGAGTTCGCCTGGGCACGATGGAGGGAAGAAAGAGACTTTTCACCTGTCTTCTGTTCGCGGCGCAGCTGTGTCTCGGCTCAACGCAGGTCCTCAGAATCGGTAAGCGCAACAGCTGTTTACGCACGGTGCTGCGCGTCAGAGGTGGCTGGAAGGATGGTTATCCAGGTCACAAATGAATTATTTAGCAAGTCTGGTAACTTTTTTTTTTTTTTGTGGAAGTTTTCTCTCTCCGGGATCCCCGTTGTGTCAGTACTTTTTTGTGCAATTTCCTTGTACTTGGTTTTACCCTAACAAATCAGATTAACTTGTTTTGCCAGGTTTACGATGAAATAACCTAATGATAGTGATCAATGAGGTTTTGTCAGACTGAGGGAAAAAAAACACCCTCATTAAGAGAATAAATTGATAAGCCTGATAAGTATATCTGCGCTTGTGCCCACGTGGCTCATCCCGTTTTAAAAAGAAGTTCAGTAAGAGAGTTTAATTGAGAACCAGGAAAGAATGTAGAAGCTCCAAAGCGAATGTTTTGTTTGAACAGAGAATGAATGATTCCTTCCAGCAGATGACACTTCCTCTGTAGATATTTGCAGCTGCTTTGTATTCAGCAGAATTATCATTATTATTTTGATTATTTTTAAATGCCATTGTTTAAAGCTCAATCGTACAATCTCACAATTAAGAAAGCAGGTAGCAGTAATAGATTACTGGCTCCCCTCTGAATTATCTTCCAGACTCCTGTTGGAGAATTTTCATTCAGAATTTGTCCCCCAGCAGCTGATCCTCCCTGACGCTGAAGCCTATCCATCACTGAGATGAGTGCAATTTAGGCGGTGAAGGCGATGTAATCATCCTGGCTCGTGCTGTCAGGGGTCTCGTAGTTTGGAGTTAAGAGGAGGGAGAGAACTTCAACTAGACTTGATTAGTTAGGAGGAGGAGGAGGAGGAGGAGGCTGCTGCTGCTGCTGCTGCTGCTGCTGCTGCTGCTGCTGCTTCTGGGTGAGTCGGCCTGTGTTCATCATCACAGCGCCTCTCTTTCAGGCTTTGAATTAGACCTGAGTCCAACAGTAATATGTGGATCTAATTGACTGAATAAATTGCGAATAGGTGTCACTGCTACAGCGACACACACACACACACACACACACACACACACACACACACACACACACAGAAGTCCTGCATCAGACACAGGAGCACCTGAGGGAGCATTTTGTTCTTTTAAGTTGTGACTTTCAGACTGTATTACAATGGCCTTTAATCTTTATTTGTTCCATTATTGCCACATGCACCACTCACCACTCTAAAACTTCCTCACCAAACAAATAAGATTAAAAATAATGGTGTGAGGAACTTTATGAGCCTCAACCATCTTTCTTTTTTTCGTGGTGTCTTAATTTTAACAGAACACGTGATGACATTTTTAGCTCCGAGGAGCTTTTAAACAGTCTGTGGGTTTGGTTTCTGACCGAGTTCACTCATTCATTAACACACAGTTATGTCACCCCTCAAAAAAAAAGAAGGAAAAAAAAGCAATGAACCCACCCCTCACTAAAAGTGAGGCAATCGATGCCTCCTGTAACAGTGAAGGTGTTTTTTTTTCTGTCAGCTAATGCAAAGGCAAACATCCATCACTCCTGATCAGCTGTTACTAGTTCTTGAATGTGTGAATGCAGTATTTAGCCAGTATTTAGCAGTACCCTCAGTAAATAGTGATACTAGGGTTTTATTACTTCGTGCATTATATATGCAATTTTTTCTCAGTGGATGAGAGTGATCCAGATGGATCTTTGTTGAAATCTCCACATGGTACCTTTAAACATGCCATTTAAAAACACTGATAGTGGCACCAACTGATAGTGGATTTTTGTAGCAGGCAATGGCATCAGCTGATACCTTTTAGGATGTGAAGGGTCTCAAACGTTTAGTTGGTGATGTGGCCGGTGTCAGAAGCTCACTAGAACATGTGAGAAGCCCGTCCGAACCACTGGTGACCTGGACAATTCTACAAACTCCTGAGGAGACACACGACTGTGTTTCAGCTCAGTGATTTTCAACTTCTAGCTCATCAAATAGTTGTTTTAGATTGGAAACAGTTTCTTTCATATTCTGCCGCTTCTAACAATTTGTCTTGCCGTAGATTTGATTGAGTACGTGAGAGTCGGTGTGCTTTCACTTACCAAAACGTCTTTTTCAATATTCTGTCTGTGCGGGGAGTATGTGGGACACGGGGTCGTGAACGGAACAGTGATCATTTTGAAGGTCACGACTCACTCATCGAGGTTATGAGGTTATAGTTATAGGTTATAGTTTAGCTGATCACCGGCGAGAGGCAACAGTTTGTTTAGTTCACCCCAGGAAAAAGACGGGTTGTCAGTCTTCTGCTGAGCGGCTTCAATGTCTTAGGTTCTCTCATCTGATTGGAGGATAGACGCCTCATTCATAAAGGCCACATCAACCCATCAAACACAGATATCCTTTGTGGTTAACACCTCATGTCTTGTAAACTTTTTTTTTTTTTTTTGCAAGCCATCATATTACGGCTGTATTCTCCCTGAAACATGCTGATGTGTGTTAGATCTCGTCTCCAAATGGACAGAATTTATTCATTTTCTTTGGTCATAAGTCCACAGACGCTCTCTGATTCGGAGTTTAGCTCTGGGTCAAATATTAATATTCAGGACCATTCAAGACCGATACATTCAGCTCTGATGGTTCAGCTCAACCCCCCCCCCCCCAAACAACGCTCGTCCCTGAAATTCACACACATCTGAAAGATTTGCATGTATAAACACACACACACACACACACACACATACACACACCACCAGTGTGTGAGAGAGATAAATTGAAGGACTACAAAGTTTGGCTGGAGGTGCTGCTCTGTTAAATGGAGTTAGTTAAGTCGGAGCGCTCTAACCTACATTTATAAAACGGGTACCTGCATAATTGTGTTCATTAGTTCCTTTCTCTATAACAGCTGGCCATTAGGAAAACAAATGTCACTATCTCGCCGCCAAATGGCCGGAGTTTGGGGAAAGTTGTCCTCACTTCTTCCAGAGGTACGTACGCGGCTTCAGCCTCGGTGGTACGATCATTTATCATGCTGACAGAAACACAGAAGCTCTGAGAAAGTAGGGTCGCATGAACAGCATTGCTATTCATTTATATCTATTGATCCTCCTGTGGTGCTCAGGATGGTGCGAGAAACTGAGTCCAGACATTTTTCTTGCTTTGTGATTTAACAGCTCGTGTCCAACCGGCGAGCAAATGAACGTGAAAGCCACAACGAGGCTTCTCGTGTTTAGCCGGGGAGATTTTGTACACATGCCGAACGTCCCCGTCACACCTGACGGATAGCAGCTCTCCGCCTGACGTCCTAAAGCCTTGTTCAGTTTGTCACTGACAAACACTGACAAAACTGTTTTGCGTGTGTTTTCTAGGTCACAACAACAGTTTGTCACATCATATGAGAACCTGAGACCCTCCATAGTTTCCCAGATTCAGATCCTCCAGCCTGTCGCTATCAGACGCTGCTTCCATGTCTGTCAGCAAGTGAGAGAATGATGTCGCTCCGGCTCGCTCATCCGTCACATGACGGGCGGCTTGATGTGCCCTCAATGTCATTTTGTTTTGGGTTTGGGGATAATTAAGACAAGGGTTTTTCTTTTTTTACTCCCTCCCTATCATTTCTCTCCTCTGACTGAAAGTGTGAAGATTCGGTCAGTCGTCTCGTAGGGATGTGTGGTAGTTTGAGCGACGGACAGTGATAACATACTGATGCCGCTGGCTGCATTTGACATGTTCATGAGTCTTCAAAGTATAGCTTGGATAGCATAGAGTGTTACAAGATGACATTTTGTTAGCCAACCTGGAAGCAAAGATTCTAGAAGCCCAAGAAGGGAAACTCAGATGCTTTATTGACAACATCAGCGCAGCACTGCTGCCATTTTGGACTGAATACAGAAGTAAATCCACTACCGCCTATCGTCAAGTGACCTTTCGGCCCCTGGCACTATCGCACACGAGTCTTAATTAAAGCGGTAAGCAATGGTGAACAGGCCCCTACACCCCCTCACACCCTCAACAATCCTCAGTAAGAACTCACTCAAAATGAGAAATGCTGACTCTTTCACCAAAGTGCAAAATGGTGACATCT